>NC_059461.1:87283780-87626280 GCF_905237065.1 Salmo salar
ATACCTTACGCCTCGTTCAGAGGCAATCACATCACCAGATCACAGCGTCTAAATAGTTCACTCATCTTAGTCGAGTGTACCACGCTCAGTACAACCAGTTAGACAACCTGCCATTATTATCTCTCCCTCGCTCTTTCACTCTCTCTCTCTCTCTTTCTCATTCTCATTCTCATTCTCTCTCTCTCTCTCTCTCTCTCTCTCTCTCTCATTCTCTCTCTCTTTCTCTCTCACTCTCTTTCGCTTTCACATTCTCATTCTCTCTCTCCCTCATATCTCTCTCTCATTCTCATTCTCTCTCTCATTCTCATTCTCTCTCTCTCTCATTCTCATTCTCTCTCTCTCTCTTTCTCTCTCACTCTCTTTCGCTTTCTCTCTCTCTCTCATTCTCATTCTCTCTCTCCCTCTCTCTCATTCTCTCTCTCATCTCTCTCTCATTCTCATTCTCTCTCTCTCTCATCTCTCTCTCTCTCTCTCTCTCTCTCTCTCTCTCAGAATGAAATCTGTGTTTACGTACACATTCTGTACATCGGCAACTTGACAATATACCGGTTAATATATTAATATGTTTTTATTCAATCGTTTTAATCTGTCCTTTATGTAGTTAGGTTAAGTTAATCTGTCTTTTATGTAATTAGGGGTGTACCCTGAGATTTCTCTGTATTTTAAAGTGTGCTGCTGTATATGCCGTAGATAAAATGCATAGTTATTGCTCTCCTACATTTTGACTGTAGTCTGTGTTTGTCTTGTGTCCTTACAGAGATCTGGGGGAGGTCTGGCCATCCCTCTGTGTGCCTTCCAGGGCACCGTCTCCCTGCACTCCCCCACAGGGAAGACCCTCTCCCTCTCCACCTATGAGGTCAGCAGCGACGGCCTCACTATCTCCCCCCACGCCGCCAAGAAGGTGGAGGTCTACCGCTCCAAGTCTGTAGGCCACGAGCCCAGTGCAGATGACCCCACCACCGGGGGCCCGGCCGGGGGAGTGGGGATGGAGATGGAGGTGGGAGAGGTGGCAATGGGGGACACAAACGTGAAGATCCACCTGGAGGTGTTGGAGATCTGTGACAACGAAGAGGCCACGGACAGCGTGTCCATCATCTCTAACATCAGCCAGTCGTCCTCCCACGCCCGCTCCCCGTCGCTGCGCTATTCTCGGAAGGAGAACCGCTTTGTCTCCTGTGACCTGGGGGAGACAGCCTCATACTCACTGCTCATCCCCAACAGTGGAAACCCCGAGGCGGACAACATCAACATCAACATCCCTGACACGGTGGAGGCCCACCGGCAGAACAGCCGCAGACAGACACAGGAGACGGGAGGCTACCGCGAGGAGATACAGCTGCTCAACGAAGCCTACAGGAAGCAGGAAGAGGACAGAGAAGACTGATACACACACACACAGGAAGCATGAAGAAGACAGAAAAGACTGATACACACACACAGGAAGCAGGAAGAGGACAGAGAAGACTGATAACCAGACAAAGGAAGCATGAAGAGGACAGAGAAGACTGATACACACACACACAGGAAGCATGAAGAGGACAGAGAAGACTGATACACACACACAGGAAGCATGAAGAAGACAGAAAAGACTGATACATCACAGGCAGCAGGAAGAGGACAGAGAAGACTGATACACACACACACAGGAAGCAGGAAGAGGACAGAAAAGACTGATACACACACACAGGAAGCAGGAAGAGGACAGAGAAGCCTGATACACACACACACACACACACACACACATACAAATCAAATACATTTTTATTTGTCACATGCTTCATAAATAACTGGTGTAGACTAACAGTGAAATGCTTACTTAAGGGCCCTTCTCATGAAAAAAGTGAAATAGTATTAAACAAATATACAAATTATAACACAAGGAATATATAGAAAAATAATAACACAATGAGTAACGATAACTTGGCTACATACACGGTCCCAGTACCGAGTCGATGTGCAGGAGTATGAGGTAATAACTTGGCTATATACACACGGGGACCAGTATCAAGTCAATGTGCAGAGGTACGAGGTAATTTAGGTATATATGTACATATAGGTAGGGATAAAGTGGCTAGATAACAGGATAGATAATAAACAGTAGCAGCAGTGTATGTGGTGGGTCAAAAGAGACACACACACACAGGAAGCAGGAAGAGGACAGAGAAGACTGATACACACACACAGGAAGCAGGAAGAGAACAGAGAAGACTGATACACACACAGGAAGACAACGAGGGGGCAGAGAATACTGATGCACACACACAGGAAGACAACGAGGGGACAGAGAATACTGATGCGCACACACAGGAAGACAACGAGGGGACAGAGAATACTGATGCACACACACAGGAAGACAACGAGGGGACAGAGAATACTGATGCACACACACAGGAAGACAACGAGGGGACAGAGAATACTGATGCACACACACAGGAAGACAACGAGGGGACAGAGAATACTGATGCACACACACAGGAAGACAACGAGGGGACAGAGAATAGTGATGCACACACACAGGAAGACAATGAGGGGACAGAGAATACTGATGCACACACACAGGAAGCAGACGGGAAAGACATATCCAGAAGGACTGACCTTTTAACTCTATATTTTAAGTGTATCTTGTGACAAAACATTAGCTGCTGCTGCCTAAGACTTCTGGGACACATATCCTGTGTCCATTCTGTGCTTTAAAGGTCCATTATGTGTATATGTGATGAGGTGAGGTTAAGAGAAGTTGGTGCAGGACTAAGTGATGAGGTGAGGTGGAGAGAAGGTGGTGCAGGACAGAGTGAGGAGGTGAGGTGGTGCAGGACTAAGTGATGAGGTGAGGTGGAGAGAAGGTGGTGCAGGACTAAGTGAGGAGGTGAGGTGGTGCAGGACTAAGTGATGAGGTGAGGTGGTGCAGGACTAAGTGATGAGGTGAGGTGGAGAGAAGGTGGTGCAGGACTAAGTGATGAGGTGAGGTGGTGCTGGACTAAGTGATGAGGTGAGGTGGAGAGAAGGTGGTGCAGGACTAAGTGATGAGGTGAGGTGGAGAGAAGATGGTGTAGGACTGTGATGAGGTGGAGAGAAGGCAGTGCAGGACTACGTGATGAGGTGAGGTGGAGAGAAGGTGGTGCAGGACAAAGTGAGGAGGTGAGGTGGTGCTGGACTAAGTGATGAGGTGAGGTGGAGAGAAGGTGGTGCAGGACGAAGTGAGGTGGTGAGGTGGTGCTGGACTAAGTGATGAGGTGAGGTGGTGCAGAACTAAGTGATGAGGTGAGGTGGAGAGAAGGTGGTGCAGGACTAAGTGATAGCAGCGCAATGAAAGAGAAGACAGAAAGGGAGAGCAGAGAGAAAGGCTGGAGAGAATATTAACCATCTTAGTATTCATGCTGGGGTCTCCACCATAAGGAAATAGAAAGAGAGAGAGAGAGTGAGAGAGAGAGAATGGGGAGGGTTTCACTCTTCACGGTCTCCACATGGATCTGTTATTACAATCAACGTTACCCATGAGGCAACAGGGAGATCACCAGCTCCTCTGTCTGAGTTATCCCACTGTGTGTATGTGTGCATGCTCTGTCTGTGTTTAACTGTGTCAATGTGCGTGTGCGTGTGTGTGTACGTGTGCGTGTGTGTGTTAAATAGTGTGCCTTTACTCTTAAATAATCTGCTGAGATACCGGACTCTGAGGAATAGATCAGTTACCTTGCTGCTGAGACTGGAGTGGAGGCTGCTGAGGGGATCACGGCTCATAATAATGGCTGGAACTGAGCAAATGGAATGAAATTAATGGCATTTAATGTATTTGATACCATTCCATTATTACGCTCCAGCCATTACCACAAGCCTGTCCTCCCTAATTACGGTGCCACCAACCTCCTGTGGCTGAGAACCTGGAGGAACCAACCTCCTGTGGCTGAGAGCCTGGAGGAACCAACCTTCTGTGGCTGAGAGCCTGGAGGAACCAACCTTCTGTGGCTGATAGCCTGGAGGAACCAACCTCCCGTGGCTGATAGCCTGGAGGAACCATTTCCTGTGGCTGAGAGCCTGGAGGAACCAACCTCCTGTGGCTAAGAACCTGGAGGAACCAACCTTCTGTGGCTGAGAGCCTGGAGGAACCAACCTTCTGTGGCTGAGAGCCTGGAGGAACCAACCTCCTGTGGCTAAGAACCTGGAGGAACCAACCTTCTGTGGCTGATAGCCTGGAGGAACCAACCTCCTGTGGCTGAGAGCCTGGAGGAACCAACCTTCTGTGGCTGAGAGCCTGGAGGAACCAACCTACTGTTGCTGGGCGCCTGGAGGAACCAACCTCCTGTGGCTGAGAGCCTGGAGGAGTAGATCAGCTAATAGATCAGTCTGCGTTCCAATTCGTCCCGAAGGTGTTCGATGGGGTTGAGGTCAGGGCTCTGTGCAGGCCAGTCAAGTTCTTCAACACCGACCTCGACAAACCATTTCTATATTGACTTCGATTAGTACACGGGGGCATTGTCATGCTGAAACAGGAAAGGGCCTTCCCCAAACTCTTGCCACAAAGTTGGAAGCAATGAATCGTCTAGAATGTCATTGTATGCTGTAGCTTAAAGATTTCCCTCCACTAGAACTAAAACAGCCCCTGACCATTATTCCTCCTCCACCAAACTTTACATTTGGCACTATCCATTCAGGCAGGTAGCATTTTCCTGGCATCCGCCAAACCCAGATGGTGAAGCATGATTCATCACTCCAAAGAACACGTTTCCACTGCTCCAGAGTCCAACGGCGGCGAGCTTTACACCACTCCAGCCAACATTTGGCATTGTGCATGGTGATCTTAAGCTTGTGTGCGGCTGTTCGGCCATGGAAACCCATTTCATGAAGCTCCTGAAGAACAGTTATTGTGCTGACGTTGATTCCAGAGGCAGTTTGGAACTCGGTAGTGGGTGTTGCAACTGAAGACAGACAATTTTTACGTGCTTCAGCACTCGGTGGTCCCATTCTATGAGCTTGTGTGGCCTACCACTTCGCGGCTGAGCTGTTGAAGGTCACTGAGCTCTTCAGTAAGGCCATTCTGCGGCCAATGTTTGTCTATGGAGATTGCATGGCTGTGTGCTCGATTGTATACACCTGTCAGCAACAGTTTTGAAGGGGTGTACACATACTTTTGTATACAGTACCAGTCAAAAGTTTAGACATCTACTTATTCAAGGGTTTTTCTTTATTTTACTATTTTCTACATTGTAGAATAATAGTGAAGACATCAAAACTATGAAATAACACATATGGAATCACGTAGTAACTAAAAAAGTGTTAAACAAATTAAAAAATATGTTATATTTGAGATTCTTCAAAGTAGCATTGATGACAGCTTTGCACACTCTTGGCATTCTCTCAACCAGCTTCACCTGGAATGCTTTTCCAACAGTCTTGAAGGAGTTCCCACATATGCTGAGCACTTGTTGGCTGCTTTTCCTTCACTCTGCGGTCCAACACATCCCAAACCATCTCAATTGGGTTGAGGTCAGGTGATTGTGGAGGCCAGGTCAGCTGATGCAGCGCTCCATCACTCTCCTTCTTGGGCCAATAGCCCTTACACAGCCTGGAGGTGTGTTGGGTCATTGTCCTGTTGAAAAATGATAGTCCCACTAAGCGCAAACCAGATAGGGGCCAAAACAAATTTCTTCAACCTCCTGAGGTTGAAAAGGTGCCATTGCGCCTTCTTCACCATACTGTCTGTGTTTGGGGACCATTTCAGACACTCATGTGAGCCTCCAGGTTTTATTTCATGTTCCATAAAGGATGTGTTTCGTTGTGCGTCATCTGTTGTTGTGTCTTTCAGCAGAGAAAATCTTTGTCACGTGTCACGTGTTTCGTCCTTCCTGTGAATGTGCTCATAAAATATTTATACTAGAAAATTGCCTCAAACAACACTGTAAAATGCATTTATATTCACAATGCTTTAAGGAAAAAAAAAGCAAGTTAGAGAAAAGTGGCTTACAGACTCATATGGCTTATGAATCATATGGCTTGGCTGATGAATCATATGGCTTATGAATTATATGGCTTGGCTTATGAATCATATGGCTTATGAATCATATGGCTTGGTTTATGAATCATATGGCTTATGAATCATATGGCTTGGCTTATGAATCATATGGCTTGACTGATGAATCATATGGCTTGGCTTACGAATCATATGGATTGGCTGATGAATCATATGGCTTATGAATCATATGGCTTGACTGATGAATCATATGGCTTGGCTTATGAATCATATGGCTTATGAATCATATGGCTTGGCCTATGAATCATATGGCTTATGAATCATATGGATTGGCTGATGAATCATATGGCTTATGAATCATATGGCTTATGAATCATATGGCTTGGCTGATGAATCATATGGCTTATGAATCATAACCAATGGGTCCCAGTAGATGAGTTGACTTTTGACCTTGTAATGAGTAGAGACCATTTCAGTGTTTCGACAAAGAGTTTTTAGCATTTACAACCCTTTCAATGCAGCAGCACCACCACATCTCTTCAGCCAAGCAGAATGGAAATAAACTCATCACTTGCTCATTTATTAATTTGTGTGAATATATGGTATTGAAGTTTGCTTTCCATACTGTACACATTTTTTAGATAAGTGTTTTTTTCTTCTTATTTGGAAATCATTGAGGAAGGATTCATGGCTCACCACTGAGAAGGCTGGGATTAAATGTTTGTTTACCTATATGAATTACTTATCTATGCTAATTGAATGACTGACAATCAGTCAAAACAAATTCACTGATATATTTTAATCAACTATAACATAACCAACAGACTAGTTATCACACTATCTAACACACTTCAGTAGGCATTACTAACTACTGTAACTAACTGACTAGCTAATACAGTATATAGTCTCTGTGATGTGTGTGGTAACTAATCCAGTTATTCCCAACAGTCCTCAGTGGAAATGTTATTGTCCTCCTCCTCTTTCCTCTATTTAATGTGATTTCAGCTGCTCTGTTTTTGAGTGACCCCCCCTGGCCTCTCCCACGTACCAGTCACACTGCTGTCATGAGCCTGACACGTCCTCTGTGTTCTTGTTGCAGCTTTAACCTCCCCGCTATTAGCTTTTTGAACATGACCTCTGTCGCCAGGGTAGACACTGAGGGGCACAGGAAGTGTCCTGGGGTAAGGAATGCTTTGTTAGAGAAAGAGGAGTGTTGTTGTCATTGTTGTATGTCCGAGGAGTCTTAGCTCTTGACACGGTAAATGTCACATTCATAATCTGTCCTGAAACCCCTTCATCCCATCCTCCTACTAACAAAATATAATGACACTCTTGTTACTTGAAGAATAAAAGCTGTTTAGGTGTAGTGCAACACAATGTAAAGTGTTATTACCACTAAATCATCACTTCTGGGTTAAATAATTCAGTATGGGGGTCAAAGGTTGTTGGTTGCCAGGTACCAACGGGAGGTACTCCTTTACCATCCTAAAGGAAACACAGACGGGGGAGGGATATTCAATTATTCAGTCCATACTAAAGCAACCCTCCCCCTCTAGCTAACTCTATTTCTATGTCCTCACTCTCTCCCCCTCCTTCTCTTTTGCCCCCCCCCCTCTCATTCCCTGTCTCGCAAATTTCAAATAATGACAAAGTTGAGACAAAAGGCAGTTGCAGAAGGAGATACGTCCGGATTTTCTTCCCTAATGTCATCGCCAGAGGAAACCTCTGATTCAAACCCAGACTTAGAGTGAATCTTTCATATCTTCTACCATAATATTTCTCACAGACGGAATACATTTCAGTCAGAACTGGTTACTGGCAGATCTTAAAGGTAGAATATTGTAGGAAGTGAAATATCCTCATGAGACATGGTGGACTCACATTAGGTACACACAGAAGGCTGAATCTTGGTAAAAAAAAAAAAAATGTCCTAACCCCAAAGATAATGAATCTCCTGTCCTTCATTTAAACTGACGCTGATGTCAATTTTCATTTATTTGATTGAATAGCAGCATCACCCTTGACGTAATGAATACTGAAGTCATTCCTATTGAGGTTGAGTAGTGGGGTTGATTCATTGGCTGGATGACTGGGTCTAACGCACCACCGCCATAATGATGGATGAGGTACAGACAGACTGATGGATGGTAAGCATTACAAGAGAGTCACTGACTCCTTCATTATTACTGTGAGAATTACAGCTTCAGAGGTGAGAGAAGCAGAAGATGAGGAAGGACATTTCAAAGGGCTCTTGGTGAAAATATGATCCACGTTTCATGACAGGGACCCCAGGTTTATGTGGGATCTTCCTTGTTACCTCACACGTCTCACACGCATGACACTCCCTCAATCTTGCACCCTCTTAAAAGCTCTCCCTTTCTTTTAGTATCACTCTCAAGAGTTACCCCCTCTCCCTCTATGTGTAACTCCCTCCTCTCATTATCTCCTTCTCTCATTCTCTCTCCTTCTCTCACTCTCTCTCATTCTCTCCTCTCATTCTCTCTTCTCATTCTCTCTGCTCTCATTCTCTCTCCTCTCATTCTCTCGTTCTCTCATTCTCTCTTCTTCTCTCACATCTTCTCTCATTCTCTCTCCATCTCTCACTCTCTCCTCTCATTCTCTCTCCTTCTCTCCTTCGCTCCCATTTGCCATGCTTTAGGGCATTAATTAGCTCTGCTCTGTAAAAAAAATAATAATAACATCTTCTCACTTCCCTATAAATTCAACCGATTTCAACAAAATGCTAAAGGCAATCTGAACACAATCCAATTAAAAACTCTGTGTTAGCGGGAGCTCCAGAAGACAGAACATGTAGTGAAGAACATCAGTCTCTTCGGATATGAAGCCCCAGTAATTTCGAACAGCTCAATATATACAATATGAGCCAGTAAGGCAAATACAGCAAGTGATTTAGGAAAAAAGCCATAAGATAATGTACTGTGTTCTACACACCACAGGCATTAAAACAAGGCACTTGTTTAAATCTTTTATTTTAGTCTTATCCGTTTATTGTTTTGATTTGGCTTCTATTTGAATTTAATTTGACCCTAATATGTAATTATTTTGGATTTAAATGGCCTCCATAGGATTTGATGATACAATCACAGGTGTCCCCTGGAGTGGTCAATGAAGATTCTCAAACACACCATGAACGTTTCAAACAGAAAGGCACTTTTATTGAATATGCCATGGTTTCCCAAACCCGGGCCCAACCTTCTCATTAAGGATTCGCTTTCATTACACTTGGCACAAGTCTTAGAGACTCCACTGTGTGTGTGTGTGTGTGTGTGTGTGTGTGTGTGTGTGTGTGTGTGTGTGTGTGTGTGTGTGTGTGTGTGTGTGTGTGTGTGTGTGTGTGTGTGTGTGTGTGTGTGTGTGTGTGTGTGTGTGTGTGTGTGTGTGTGCGTACGTGTGTGCGTACGTGTGTGCGTGTGTGCAGTGTTTCCCCTATATTAGCCTTTAGCCGTACCCTCAACCTACTCCTCCTCTGTTCCTCGGGTGATGTGGAGGTTAACCCAGGCCCTGCGTGTCCCCAGGCGCTCTGAATTGTTGACTTCTGAAACTGTAAAAGCCTTGGCTTCATGCATCAGAAGCCTCCTCCCTAAGTTTGTTTTACTCACTGCTTTAGCACATTCCGCCAACCCTGATGTCCTTGCCGTGTCTGAATCCTGGCTTAGGAAGGCCAACAAAAATTCTGAGATTTCCATCCCCAACTACATCATTTTCCAGCAAGATAGAACTGCCAAAGGGGGAGGAGTTGCAATCTATTGCAGAGATAGCCTGCAAAGTCCCGTTATACTTTCCAGGTCTATGCCCAAACAATTCGAGCTTCTAATTTTTAAAATATATCTCTCCAGAAATAAGTCTCTCACTGTTGCCACTTGTTACAGCTCTCAGCTGTGCCCTGGACACCTTATGTGAATTGATTGCCCTTCATCAATCTTCAGAGTTCGTTCTGTTAGGTGACCTAAACTGGGATATGCTTAACACCCCGGCAATCCTACAATCTAAGCTAGATGCCCTCAATCTCACACAAATTATCAAGGAACACACCAGGTACAACCCTAAATCCGTAAACATGGGCACCCTCATAGATATCATCCTGACCAACTTGCCCTCCAAATACACCTCTGCTGTTTTTAATCAGGATCTCAGCGATTACTGCCTCCTTGCCTGCATCCTCTATGGGTCTGCGGTCAAACAACCACCCCTCATCACTGTCAAATGCTCCCTAAAACACTTCAGCGAGCAGGCCTTTCTAATCGACCTGGTCCAGGTATCCTGGAAGGATATTGACCTCATCCCGTCAGTAGATTTTAATTTCCACACCATCTTAAATAAGCATGCCCCTTTCAAAAAATGTAGAACGAAGAACAGATATATCCCTTGGTTCACTCCAGATCTGACTGCCCTCGACCAGCACAAAAACATCCTGTGGCTGACTGCACTAGCATCGAATAGTCCCCGCGATATGCAACTTTTCAGGGAAGTCAGGAACCAATACACGCAGTCAGTCAGGAAAGCAAAGGCTAGCTTTTTCAAACAGAAATTTGCATCCTGTAGCTCTAACTCCAAAAAGTTTTGGGACACTGTTTGCATCCTGTAGCTCTAACTCCAAAAAGTTTTGGGACACTGTAAAGTAAGAGCACCTCCTCCCAGCTGCCCACTGCACTAAGGCTAGGAAACACTGTCACCACCGATAAATCCACGATAATCGAGAATTTCAATAAGCATTTCTCTACGGCTGGCCATGCTTCCCTCCTGGCTACCCCAACCCTGGCCAACAGCTCCGCACCCCCCGCAGCTACTTGCCAAGTCTCCCCAGCTTCTCCTTCACCCAAATCCAGATATCAGATGTTCTGAAAGAGCTGCAAAACCTGGACCCATACAAATCAGCTGGGCTAGACAATCTGGACCCTCTCTTTCTAAAATTATTTGCCACCATTGTTGCAACCCCTATTACTAGTCTGTTCAACCTCTCTTTCGTATCGTCCAAGATCGCTAAAGATTGGAAAGCTGCCACGATCATCCCCCTCTTCAAATGGGGTGACACCCTAGACCCAAACTGTTACAGACCTATATCCATCCTGCCCTGCCTTTCTAAAGTCTTCAAAAGCCAAGTTAATAAACAGATCACTGACCATTTCGAATCCCACTGTACCTTCTCTGCTGTGCAATCTGGTTTCCGAGTTTGTCACAGGTGCACCTCAGCCACGCTCAAGGTACTAAACGATATCATAACCGCCATCGATAAAAGACAGTACTGTGCAGCCGTCTTCATCGACCTGGCCAAGGCTTTCGACTCTGTCAATCACCCTATTCTTATCGGCAGACTCAACAGTCTTGGTTTCTCAAATGACTCCCTCGCCTGGTTCACCAACTACTCTGGACGGTTCTGACTTTGAATATGTGGACATCTACCAATACCTAGGTGTCTGGCTAGACTATAAACTCTCCTTCCAGACTCATATTAAACTTCTCCAATACAAAATTTAATCTAGAATCGGCTTCCTATTTCGCAACAAAGCCTCCTTTACTCACGCTGCCAAACATACCCTCGTAAAACTGACTATCCTACCGATCCTCGACTTCGGCGATGTCATTTACAAAATAGCCTCCAACACTCTACTCAGGAAACTGGATGCAGTCTATCACAGTGCCATCCGTTTTCTCACCAAAGCCCCATATACCACCCACCACTGCGACCTGTATGCTCTCGTCGGCTGGCCCTCGCTACATATTCGTCACCAGACCCACTGGCTCCAGGTCATCTATAAGTCTATGCTAGGTAAAGCTCCGCCTTATCTCAGCTCACTGGTCACGATAACAACACCCACCCGTAGCACACGCTCTCCAGCAGGTACATCTCACTGGTCATCCCCAAATCCAACACCTACTTTGGCCGCCTTTCCTTACAGTTCTCTGCTGCCAATGACTGGAATGAATTGCAAAAATCGCTGAAGTTGGAGACTTATATCTCCCTCACTAACTTTAAACATCAGCTATCTGAGCAGCTAACCGATCGCTGCAGCTGTACACAGCCCATCTGTAAATAGCCCATCCATCCAACTACCTACCTCATCCCCTTATTGTTTTTATTTACTTTTTCTGCTCTTTTGCACACTGGTATTTCTACTTGCACATCATCATCTGCACATCTATCACTGCAGTGTTCATTTGCTAAATTGTAATTACTTTGCTACTATGGCCTATTTATTGCCTTATCTCCTCATGTATATAGACTTTTTTTATTGTGTTTTTGACTGTACATTTGTTTATTCCATGTGTAACTCTGTGTTGTTGTTTGTGTCGCACTGCTTTGCTTTATCTTGGCCAGGTCGCAGTTGTAAATGAGAACTTGTTCTCAACTGACCTACCTGGTTAAATAAATAAATTAAAAAAATTAAATTTAACAATCGTTGCCGCCACTCCAAAAAACATGATTAAAAAAACGGTGTAAACTTAAACATCTAACACCAGATATAATTCATGTAAAAAAGATAATGGACATATACATTTTTAAATAAGATAATCTTTGAGAACTAACAAAATCACAAAAATTATAACTAGACAGTCAGGGAGAATCTAACATTTTTAATTCTCTCCTTCTCTCATGGGGCCCACATTGATTTTGTTATAATGTTTGAGTCACTCAGATCGCATAAGAACAAGGAGTAAGTCATGGCAAAATGTATAGAATTGCAGGAATTTACCTTTAAAACAGCAAAAAAACTAAATATCTTTGGCGAGGGCCTCTACCATGCCCCCACTACTCACAACAAGCCCCATTTTGATCCAGAAAAAAACCCTGGAGTGACAAGTTACAACATATATATTTGTAGCATTTAACGCATTCAGAGTATTTGGGGGTCTCGCCGGGTTGCGTGAACCAAGCCTATCCTCTCTGGTCAATCATGAGGGAAACGTCATCATCCATCGACTATTTCATTGTTGTGTAAACTATGCGACCGGATATCTATGTACAAGACTCACATCCTTGGAAAAAAAATACTGATTTTCACTTGAAATCAGCGGAATGCTATTGATTTCCTTCATATTCAACTACTTAGCTATTCCGAACTTCATGTGAAATATGTACACGCTTCGAGATATACAATTATTAATTTAGCACATCTACTTGATCCACGGGCCGGCTAACGTTTACTAGCTAACGTTAGCTAGCAATCCCAAAGCAAAGGTTTCGAATAGTGCAGCAAGCTTAGCTAGCTGGCTAGTCCCAATTTGTAAGTCTACAGACAGTCTTGCACTGCTATCTTGCCATAGCTGTGTTTCTGTGGTTTTGAAGGCGGTATGAGTTATGGAGGTTATGGGGGCAGAGGCGGCCGACGAGGTGGCCGAAGAGGAGGTCGAGGATTCGGACGGGATGGGAGCCGGGAGAGGTGGGATCGCCTAGCTGGGTCGAGTGGTGGTGGACACCCGCGGAGCACCGAATCGGAGTCGAGGGAAGACCGGGGAGAACGAGGTGGGGGACCAAACCGTCCACCCCCGCATCTAAAGGGCCGGGAGATCGGACTGTGGTACGCCAAATGGGGAGGCTTGAAGAGGAAAGAAAATGAGAGAAAATCGGTTAGTAGTGTAACATTAGTTACAGAGGTACCTGTGTATCTGTTTGTTGTGTAGTGGCTTGCTTGGGTTGTTGTCGTTGATAGTCAGCTGTAGTCAACTGTCGTTACTTAGTCTCGTTGACTATCACGGCTGACAACTAGCTATATCTGTTTTTTTGATAACGAAGTAGCTACCTATCTGGAATAAATGTATAGTATTTAGCATGTATCAGGATTAACTCTGTACTAATGCAGCTGGTTTCCCCTCGCGGTGTAGCGGGCCGTGGTTCAGATGGATGAGTCCAGGGAACAGCATATCACTAATCTGCTGAACACTGTCCAGAGAGGACCGACATGCCCGGGCCCAGCCAGGGAGGCCCACCCCTCCACATCTGAGCACTGGCGTTCAGCCCCTTCAGCACCGGTCGGAGGCGGCCACTGGTAAGGCACTGTGTTACTGGCTGTGTTCAAGCATCAAAACCGTGATGTATTATGGGTAAATTCTAACAGACTGACTGATCTACAAATACTTTTGATTAGTTATTTATGATTCAAGGTGATTTGTAGATCAGTCAGTCTAGACTCGCCTTTAAAGTTGATTGCAATGTCAAACACTCCCAGTCTCTCAGAAGAATACAGCTGCAGTAGGCTCTGTCATTTACTGTGGCACCCACAGACACAGACAGACAGACAGTGATGTCATGTGTTCAGGTCCACAGGCCCCAGCCCTAACCCTAGTCTCCAGGACATCGTTAGGCCCTATGCACACTCCTCTGTGTGTTGTGGACATGAGCCTGCTTGCTGCAGCTGCGTACTATAAAAACTCCTTTTACATCTCCTAAATTTGTGGATTATTTAGGAGGGCTCATGTCACCACTAGATTGCAACATCATCGGCTACATTCAATGCTTTTGAAACATGAAGCATTCAGCCTGTGATTTACTACACCACTGTTATTCACCTGATGTGTGTTTCAGTTACTTTGATGGTGATGAGCCCTCTCAGGATGTCCTGAAAATTGATCTCAAACAAGAGAAGAAGAAGAAGGAGGATGAGGAGAGGCCAGTACAGAACACTACACTCACATCACAACGGTAGGCTAACTTCTAGAGTTTAGGGTTGTTGTTGTTCCTATTGCCATGCTCACTCGTTAAAGCAATTCACAATCATGTCTCTTTCTCCTGCCTTTCAGTTACTTCCTACAGGATGTCCTTAAAGCTGAACCCAAAGAAGAGAGGGAGGAGAAGGAGAGGAGAGGGAAGGATAAAGACCTGGAGTACTTGTTTCAGGAGGTGGTCAGGGAGAATGCCCTGGACCAGCAGTTAAAGAGAGATCTAGAGAGGAAGAAGGCGGACTCTAAATACCTAGACATGCTGGTGACAATTCACTTCATAAAACATTTGCAGTATTATAATTACTGTGTTTATTATTGCTAAACACACATGTTATCATAACACCAATAAAACTGGTAGTGAGATGTTCTTAGTTCTCAACATCTCTTGATGGACTGCTTGTAGTAATTCATATTTCCTGTTTATTTTTTGGCAGAAATTCAGGGAAAAGCTTCCATCCTTTGGAAAGAAAGAGGTAAGATCTGAGATGTATTTTTCCTCCTGATGAACTTGGATGCTAGGCCTCTGCTTACCATGTGGCTGCTAGGCCTCTGCTTACCATGTGGCTGCTAGGCCTCTGCTTACCATGTGGCTGCTAGGCCTCTGCTTACCATGTGGCTGCTAGGCCTCTGCTTACCATGTGGCTGCTAGGCCTCTGCTTACCATGTGGCTGCTAGGCCTCTGCTTACCATGTGGCTGCTAGGCCTCTGCTTACCATGTGGCTGCTAGGCCTCTGCCTACCATGTGGCTGCTAGGCCTCTGCCTACCATGTGGCTGCTAGGCCTCTGCCTACCATGTGGCTGCTAGGCCTCTGCCTACCATGTGGCTGCTAGGCCTCTGCCTACCATGTGGCTGCTAGGCCTCTGCCTACCATGTGGCTGCTAGGCCTCTGCCTACCATGTGGCTGCTAGGCCTCTGCCTACCATGTGGCTGCTAGGCCTCTGCCTACCATGTGGCTGCTAGGCCTCTGCCTACCATGTGGCTGCTAGGCCTCTGCTTACCATGTGGCTGCTAGGCCTCTGCTTACCATGTGGCTGCTAGGCCTCTGCCTACCATGTGGCTGCTAGGCCTCCGCTTACCATGTGGCTGCTAGGCCTCCGCTTACCATGTGGCTGCTAGGCCTCCGCTTACCATGTGGCTGCTAGGCCTCCGCTTACCATGTGGCTGCTAGGCCTCCGCTTACCATGTGGCTGCTAGGCCTCCGCTTACCATGTGGCTGCTAGGCCTCCGCTACCATGTGGCTGCTAGGCCTCCGCTTACCATGTGGCTGCTAGGCCTCCGCTTACCATGTGGCTGCTAGGCCTCCGCTTACCATGTGGCTGCTAGGCCTCCGCTTACCATGTGGGCGTTCTTACCTAAGACAAGAATAGGATCTCATCTTGTAAAACGTTTCTGACTGATGAAAACCTTGCAACTACATTTTTTCCCATTTTCATGTACACTGAACAAAAATATAAACGCAACATGTAAAGTGTTGATTTCATGAGCTGATATAAAAGATCCCAGAAATGTTCCATATGCACAAAAAACATATTTCTCTCAAATTTTGTCACCACATTTGTTAACATCCCTGTTAGTGAGCATTTATCCTTTACCAAGATAATCCATCCACCTGACTGGTGTGGCATATCAAGAAGCTGATTAAACAGCATGATCATTACACTGGTGCACCTTGTGCTGGGGACAATAAAAGGCCACTCTAAAATGTGCAGTTTTGTCACACACACAATGCCACAGAAGTTTCAAGTTTTCAGGGAGTTTGCAATTGGCATGCTAACTGCAGGAACGGTATGGTGTCCCTAATAAACTGACCTCTGTGTGTCACACACACGCACACACACACACACACACACACACACACACACACACACACACACACACACACACACACACACACACACACACACACACACAGAGTACCAGTCAAAAGTCTGTACACACCTACTCATTCCAGGGTTTTTCTTTATTTTTACTATTTTCTACATTGTAGAATAATAGTGAAGACATCAAAACTATGAAATAACACATGGAATCATGTAGTAACCAAACAACTGTTAAACAAATCAAAATATATTTTATATTTGAGATTCTTCAAAGTAGCCACCCTTTACCTTGACAGCTTTGCACACTCTTGGCATTCTCTCAACCAGCTTCATGAGGTAGTGACATGGAATGTATTTTAATTAGCAGGTGTGCCTTGTTAAATAGTGGAATTTCTTCTTAATGCGTTTGAGCTAATCGTGACAAGGTAGGGTTGGTATACAGAAGATATCCCCATTTGGTTAAAGACCGAGTCCACCTTGTCCTGACTTGACTTTAACATTAATCTGAAGACTTATTTATCTAATTACCTAAATATGTTTAATTGTTAAATTAATCATGTAACAATTAACTCATTAGGATCTAGGGCACAACGAGAGCGGTTCTTTAAAGAGTTACCATCTCCCGAATTAAATTCTAAAAGGTTTTTACCTATCACATCAATAAACAGTCAATTTATCAATCCTAACCTCGTATCATATCATCGTTCTGAACTGTTGTAACCTCCTTGCATCTGCAAAAACCTGAGCTTTATTTATGATTAACACATTGGTTTAAGTATTTATTTACTAGCTAATTACATCGGGACACAGGATAAACACACACACTGCATCGGTTATTGACTGGAGACGTAATACGCTGAGAACAGGTCCCTAGTGGAATGACAGGAGAGGGAGGGACAGAGACACTTAACATTGACACATTCAGAAACTACTCTCAATTACAATACCATATACTTTGCACACGAACCGCCGCCCCCATTTGAGCAAGAAATCATGAATGTATTTACGTGAAATGCCTTGGTTCGCCTGGGATCTCTCTGTGAACGGGGCAGCCTTGGGAAAGGGGTAGGGCCTTTTCGCGGCATGCTTGTACGGCTCTGATTGTTCAAAATGGTTCCGATAAGTATTTTCCTGTTGTCCTTCTTCGTAGTTGTACGGTATCCTGTGGCTTGTCGTGTAGTCCTGAACAGAACTACAGAGTTGATTTCCCTTCCATTTGCTCTTGAAGATGCTTCTTTGAAGATAGGCTAGCCAGCCGTGTTGATGGTTCCCAGTGGGGTGATGAGAGTAGTGTAATACGATGGTTTGAGCAGAGCAACAGGATGGTCCCACTTAAATTCGCTTTCGATGATACTTTACTTAGACAGCTAATCAGTCGTACCAGTGACTGTCCGAGAAGTGAGTTTATCGTCTCCACCTTGTGTTGAAATTCAAAGTTCAAACCATTTTAAACGCGCCGCTTCATGCTTTTCTGGTCTACTGTGTTAATTTCTTAACTCATCATATATACCTTTTGCTTGTTTCCGGCAGGCTGGCACTCTCCCTGACCTTACTCTGTGCAAAGTTAGAAAAAAAACTATTATAGCTTCTCAAATCACATCCCTCTCTTAACAAAAACACACCATTTTTCATATTACATGCACAACCCATAGTATGGAAACATCATCTATGTAGTGTGTAAACTTTCCAAGTTACAGTATTTCCTTTATAATATTTTTAATGACATCACAAAATGACATTAGTGTTCTAGAGATCGCCCCTGACCATTCCCCATGTTTTACGTTCAAAATATTGTTCCAGTATTCGCTTTTGAACGTCTTAGAGTTTCGGTGGCAAAAAGGTCTGTTGAGACAAAACACATTCCTTTGGTGAAAGGGGGTCTGATTGAAGTTATTCATTGCAAACTTGATCTGACCTATTTGGATTCTCATGGTCAGTCATGACAATATTATGGCTAGCACAGCTCAAATAAGCAAAGAGAAATGACAGTTCATCATTACTTTAAGACATGAAGGTCAGTCAATCCGGAAAATATCTACAACTTTGGCTATGATGAAACTGTCTCTCATGAGGATCGCCATGAGGAAAGGAAGACCCAGAGTTACCTTTGCTGCAGAGGATAAGTTCATTATATTTACCAGCCTCAGAAATTGCTGCCCAAATAAATGCTTCAGAGTTCAAGTAACAGACACAACTCAACATCAACTGTTCAGAGGAGACTGCGTGAATCAGGCGTTCATGGTCAAATTGCTGCAAAGAAACCACTACTAAAGGACACCAATAAGAAGAAACTTCCTTGGGACAAGAAACACGAGCAATGGGCATGAGACCGGTGGAAATCTGTCCAAATATTTTGGGTTCCAACCGCCGTGTCTTTGTGAGACGCAGAGTAGGTGAACGGATGATTTCTGCATGTGTGGTTCAAACGTGAAGCATGGAGGAGGCGGTGTAATGGTGTGGGGGTGCTTTGCTGGTGACACTGTCAGTGATTTATTTAGAATTCAAGGCACACTTAACCAGCATGGCTACCACAGCATTCTGCAGCGATACGCCATCCCATCTGGTTTGCGCTTAGTGGGACTATCATTTGTTTTTCAACAGGACAATGACCCAACACACCTCCAGGCTGTGTAAGGGCTATTTGACCAAGAAGGAGAGTGATGGAGTGCTGCATCAGATGATCTGGCCTCCACAATCACCGACCTCAACCCAATTGAGATGGTTTGGGATGAGTTGGACCACGGAGTGAAGGAAAAGCAACCAACAAGTATATGGGAACTCCTTCAAGACTGTTGGAAAAGCATTCCAGGTGAAGCTGGTTGAGAGAATGCCAAGAGTGTGCAAAGCTGTCATCAAGGCAAAGGGTGGCTACTTTGAAGAATCTCAAATATGAAATATATTTGTTTAACACTTTTTTTAGTTACTACATGATTCCATATTTGTTATTTCATATTTTTGATGTCTTCACTATTATTCTACAATGTAGAAAATAGTACAAATAATGTTAAACTTTTGAATGAGTAGGTGTGTCCAAACTTTTGACTGGTACTGTATGTGTGGACACTCCTTCAAATTAGTGGATTTGGCTATTTCAGCCACACCCGTTGCTGAGAGGTGTATAAAATTGAGCACACAGCCATGCAATCTGCATAGACAAACATTGGCAGTAGAATGGCTTTACTGAAGAGCTCAGTGACTCAACGTGGCACCGTCATAGGATGCCACCTTTTCAACAACTCAGTTCGTCAAATTTCTGCTATCCTGGAGCTGCCCCGGTCAACTGTAAGTGCTTTTATTGTGAAGTGGAAATGTCTAGGAACTTCAACTGCTCAGCCGCGAAGTGGTAGGCCACACGTGTTCACTTAACGGGACTGCCAAGTGCTGAAGCAAGCAGCCCGTATAAATTGTCTGTCCTCGGTTGCAACACTCACTACCTGGAGTGTTGTAAAGCTCGCTGCCATTGGACTCTGGAGCAGTGGAAAATCGTTCTCTGGAGTGATGAATCACGCTTCACCATCGGGCAGTCCGACGGACAAATCTGTGTTTGGCGGATGCCAGGAGAACGCTACTTGCCCTAATGCGTAGTGCCAACTGTAAAGTTTGGTGGAGGAGGAATAATGGTCTGGGGCTGTTTTTCATGGTTTGGGCTAGGCCCTTTAGTTCCAGTGAAGGGAACTCTTAACGCTACAGCATGAAATTACATTTTAGACGATTCTGTGCTTCCTACCTTGTGGCAAAAGTTTGGGGAAGGCCCTTTCCTGTGTCAGCATGACAATGACCCCGTACTCAAAGCGACGTCCAAACAGAAATGATTTGTCGATCTGTATATGTTCACTCTCTTGTTGTTGTTTTTGTACATTTATTGAAAGCAACTCCCCTCAATGTACTCTGAACATTGCATAACTCCAGGACCAATACATTTATTCTAAATAGCGTCAGAAGTTTTGAAATGCTTGTTAATGTTTGTTAAAATATTGACTTGTTTTCCATTTCCTGAAAATATAACAGGTTTAAGTTATTAAGGACAGCTACAAAAAGGCTCTTGCCTTACCTATGTCCTGTCCTCTCTCTGGTTCATCAGGAGTTGGTGGAGTTGATCAGGTCCAGCCAGGTGCTGGTGGTCAGTGGAGAGACAGGGTGCGGTAAGACCACCCAGGTGACCCAGTTTATCCTGGATGACTACATAGAGAGGGGCATGGGTTCAGTCTGCAGGGTGGTCTGCACCCAGCCACGTCGCATCAGTGCCATATCTGTAAGTAGTGTGTGTGTGTGTGTGTGTGTGTGTGTGTGTGTGTGTGTGTGTGTGTGTGTGTGTGTGTGTGTGTGTGTGTGTGTGTGTGTGTGTGTGTGTGTGTGTGTGTGTGTGTGTGTGTGTGTGTGTGTGTGTGTGTGTGTGTGTGTGTGTGTGTGCGCGTATTGCACCTGTTCCAGGTGTTTGTGTGTGTCCTACCTGTTTGAAAATATGTATCGTCCCTTTTTCTGATGTGTGCTTGTTGCAGGTGTGTCTCTCTCTCCTTTCAATGTGTTTGTGTTTTAGGTAGCGGAGCGGGTGGCTGCGGAGAGGGCCGAGAGTGTGGGGGACGGGAATTCATGTGGTTATCAGATCCGCCTGCAGAGGTGAGTTTTCTGTTTGGAGTGGAACCTCTCTTTAACCCTTTATGCTCGTGGGAATTGGCCTGTATGGATCGGGCTACATTTTAAATGTTTCTTACAGAAGAAATATGAAAAACATAAGCATGGTAGTAATTGAAACAGTTTGGAGATTATTAGGCCAAAGTTGAGGACACAACTTTCACCTGACACAAGACTGAATCCAAACATTACACTGTTGATTTTATGTGCGTTTGACATTTTACTGTGCTTTTCGCCGCATTTGTTGATAACGAAATCTGAAAATAATCTGGATACATTCAGTAACGTTGAGAATATTCCTAGAAAATGTAGGATAGGTGCAACATAAGACAAGAAAATGCCGAGTTTCAATGAGAGGACTAAATAGTATCTCCAAGTAGCCCTACACCTCTCCGAAGTGTTCAGTTCCTAAGTCATTTCTTTGCACTTTTATGACTCAAAGAAGAAGTCTTCAACTGTTAGGTGCTGTTTTTAGCTGTCCTAGCTGTGCCGTTGAGGAACTAGAGCAAGAACACTTGTTTTTTTTGGTTTGGAACACAGCCCTCTATCCCCGCCGTCACACAATTACTGTTGTTTACGCAGTCCCACAACGGTCCATTATGAATCATTACTGTTGTTTATGCAGTCCCACAACGGTCCATTATGAATCATTACTGTTGTTTATGCAGTCCCACAACGGTTCATTATGAATCATTACTGTTGTTTACGCAGTCCCACAACGGTCCATTATGAATCATTACTGTTGTTTACGCAGTCCCACAATGGTCCATTATGAATCATTACTGTTGTTTATGCAGTCCCACAACGGTCCATTATGAATCATTACTGTTGTTTACGCAGTCCCACAATGGTCCATTATGAATCATTACTGTTGTTTACGCAGTCCCACAACGGTCCATTATGAATCATTACTGTTGTTTATGCAGTCCCACAACGGTTCATTATGAATCATTACTGTTGTTTACGCAGTCCCACAACGGTCCATTATGAATCATTACTGTTGTTTACGCAGTCCCACAACGGTCCATTATGAATAATTACTGTTGTTTATGCAGTCCCACAACGGTCCATTATGAATCATTACTGTTGTTTACGCAGTCCCACAACGGTCCATTATGAATCATTACTGTTGTTTACGCAGTCCCACAACGGTCCATTATGAATCATTACTGTTGTTTACGCAGTCCCACAACGGTCCATTATGAATCATTACTGTTGTTTACGCAGTCCCACAACGGTCCATTATGAATCATTACTGTTGTTTACGCAGTCCCACAACGGTCCATTATGAATCATTACTGTTGTTTATGCAGTCCCACAACGGTCCATTATGAATCATTACTGTTGTTTACGCAGTCCCACAACGGTCCATTATGAATCATTACTGTTGTTTACGCAGTCCCACAACGGTCCATTATGAATCATTACTGTTGTTTACGCAGTCCCACAACGGTCCATTATGAATCATTACTGTTGTTTACGCAGTCCCACAACGGTCCATTATGAATCATTACTGTTGTTTACGCAGTCCCACAACGGTCCATTATGAATCATTACTGTTGTTTACGCAGTCCCACAACGGTCCATTATGAATCATTACTGTTGTTTACGCAGTCCCACAACGGTCCATTATGAATCATTACTGTTGTTTACGCAGTCCCACAACGGTCCATTATGAATCATTACTGTTGTTTACGCAGTCCCACAACGGTCCATTATGAATTATTACTGTTGTTTATGCAGTCCCACAACGGTCCATTATGAATCATTACTGTTGTTTACGCAGTCCCACAACGGTCCATTATGAATCACAGTCTGCGTCAGGAGGCCAGCATCATGCCAGCATCATTTTAAAGCTTGTTCTATTGCAAACATTACTAGCTAAGTTATAAAATATGATCTGTTCAATGTTAGGCTTTCACAGGGCAATTCAGAGAAACCGAGTTGTAATTTTGGTGCGTATGGAGTGATTAGTGCATTCAGGTATGTGTGACAGCAAATTATCAGGCTCATTCTGTTCAGACAAACGGGTTCATTCTGTTCAGACAAACGGGCTCATTCTGTTCAGAACAACCCAGGCTATGAGGCAATGTCATCTTTTAACTGTACATCAAACATAGAGATCATGAACGTTGGCACAGTATATGACATGAAATTTATGATATGGACATTTTGAAGTGCACATTTTGGACTCACAGGTGTTTGGCTTGCTTGTATCATCAAATCAAATGTATTTATATAGCCCTTCTTACATCAGCTGATATCTCAAAGTGCTGTACAGAAACCCAACCTAAAACCCCAAACAGCAAGCAATGCAGGTGTAGAAGCACGGTGGCTAGGAAAAACTCCCTAGAAAGGCCAAAACCTAGGAAGAAACCAGGCTATGAGGGGTGGCCAGTCCTCTTCTGGCTGTGCCGGGTGGAGATTATAACAGAACATGGCCTAAGTTGTTCAAATGTTCATAAATGACCAGCATGGTCAAATAATAGTAATCACAGTGAACAGGTCAGGGTTCCATAGCCGCAGGCAGAACAGTTGAAACTGGAGCAGCAGCACGGCCAGGTGGACTGGGGACAACAAGGAGTCATCATGCCAGGTAGTCCTGAGGCATGGTCCTAGGGCTCAGGTCCTCCGGGAGGGGAGGGGAGGGGGAGAGGAGGGGAGAGGAGGGAGAGGGAGAGAGAGAGAGAGAGAGAGAGAGAGAGAGAGAGAGAGAGAGAGAGAGAGAGAGAGAGAGAGAGAGAGAGAGAGAGAGAGAGAGAGAGAGAGAGAGAGAGAGAGAGAGAGAGAGAGAGAGAGAGAGAGAGAGAGAGAGAGAGAGAGAGAGAGAGAGAGAGAGAGAGAGAGAGAGAGAGAGAGAGAGAGAGAGAGAGAGAGAGAGAGAGAGAGAGAGAGAGAGAGAGAGAGAGAGAGAGAGAGAGAGAGAGAGAGAGAGAGAGATAAATTCACACAGGACACCGGATAAGACAGGAGAAATACTCCAGATATAACAGACTGACCCTAGCCCCCCGACACACAAACTACTGCAGCATAAATACTGGAGGCTGAGACAGGAGGGGTCAGGAGACACTGTGGTCCCATCCGATGATACCCCCGGACAGGGCCAAACAGGCAGGATATAACCCCACCCACTTTGCCAAAGCACAGCCCCTACACCACTAGAGGGATATCTTCAATCGCCAACTTACCATCCTGAGACAAGGCCGAGTATAGCCCACAAAGATCTCCGCCACGGCACAACCCAAGGGGGGGCGCCAACCCAGACAGGAAGACCACATCAGTGACTCAACCCACTCAAGTGACGCACCCCTCCTAGGGACGGCATGGAAGAACACCAATAAGCCAGTGACTCGGCCCCTGTAATAGGGTTTCAGGCAGAGAATCCCAGTGGAGAGAGGGGAACCGGCCAGGCAGAGACAGCAAGGATGGTTCGTTGCTCCAGTGCCTTTCCGTTCACCTTCACACTCTTGGGCCAGACTACACTCAATCATAGGACCTACTGAAGAGATGAGTCTTCAATAAAGACTTAAAGGTTGAGACCGAGTCTGCGTCTCTCACATGGGTAGGCAGACCATTCCATAAAAATGGAGCTCTATAGGAGAAAGCCCTGCCTTCAGCTGTTTGCTTAGAAATTCTAGGAACAATTAGGAGGCCTGCGTCTTGTGACCGTAGCGTACGTGTATGTATGTACGGCAGGACCAAATCGGAAAGATGCGTAGGAGCAAGCCCATGTAATGTTTTGTAGGTTAGCAGTAGAACCTTGAAATCAGCCCTTACCTTAACAGGAAGCCAGTGTAGAGAGGCTAGCACTGCAGTAATATGATCACATTTTTTGGTTCTTGTCAGGATTCTAGCAGCCATGTTTAGCACTAACTGAAGCTTATTTAGTGCTTTATCCGGGTAGCCGGAAAGTAGAGCATTGCAGTAGTCTAACCTAGAAGTGACAAAAGCATGGATACATTTTTCTGCATCAATTTTGGACAGAAAATTTCTTATCTTTGCAATGTTACGCAGATGGAAAAAAGCTGTCCTTGAAACAGTCTTGATATGTTCGTCAAAAGAGAGATCAGGGTCCAGAGTAACGCCGAGGTCCTTCAGTTTTATTTGAGACGACTGTACAACCATCAAGATTAATTGTCAGATTCAACAGACGATCTCTTTGTTTCTTGGGACCTAGAACAAGCATGACATCAAAGCGATATTTATTATAGTACTCAACGTCTCATCTTTCAAAATACATAGTCCTCTCAATTTACAGCATTTCACTCATTGACTATTTTAGTTTTTGCAAAAGTTGCCTAAAGTCAGAATGTATGTCAGTCAAAACTCATACAGAGCTGTGAAGCACAGAGCCTGAGTTCTGACGTTATCTATAGCATGTTACTGTACAGACACTAATGTTATCTATAGCATGTTACAGTACAGACACTAATGTTATCTATAGCATGTTACAGTACAGACACTAATGTTATCTATAGCATGTTACTGTACAGACACTAATGTTATCTATAGCATGTTACAGTACAGACACTAATGTTATCTATAGCATGTTACAGTACAGACACTAATGTTATCTATAGCATGTTACAGTACAGACACTAATGTTATCTATAGCATGTTACAGTACAGACACTAATGTTATCTATAGCATGTTACAGTACAGACACTAATGTTATCTATAGCATGTTACAGTACAGACACTAATGTTATCTATAGCATGTTACAGTACAGACACTAATGTTATCTATAGCATGTTACAGTACAGACACTAATGTTATCTATAGCATGTTACAGTACAGACACTAATGTTATCTATAGCATGTTACAGTACAGACACTAATGTTATCTATAGCATGTTACAGTACAGACACTAACGTTCCAATCTAGGCACTTATTAGTGCCCAAGTCAGCCGTCTTCAATCTGGATACGGTTAAGGGCGTGGAGGGTTAAGGGCGTGGAGGGTTAAGGGCGTGGAGGGTTAAGGGCGTGGAGAAAGCGCAGCTGCACATAGAGTACAGGATTTAAACTCTGATAATCCTAATCCTCAATGCTTCTGACTAACTAGAAAGTGTGTGTGTGTGTGTGTGTGTGTGTGTGTGTGTGTGTGTGTGTGTGTGTGTGTGTGTGTGTGTGTGTGTGTGTGTGTGTGTGTGTGTGTGTGTGTGTGTGTGTGTGTGTGTGTGTGTGGGTTGTACAAGCTGGGTGAGTGAGGGACCACTGAGGCTGCAGACAGCTGTGTAGCCATCTTGTCTGGATGTTTAGATGTTCTCAGGGAGTCTCAGTGGAGATGTGTTGTGCACCATACAAACACACACACATTGAGCTTACGTTCCGACTGACATGGCAGCGTTTGTTCTGTGTTTCTGTTCAACTCTGATGTTAGTGGCGGATGGAGCTGAACAACTTATCCCATCAAGGGTGTGTTTGTATGGTGCAGAACACATCTCCACTGAGACTCACTGAGAACATCTAAACATCCAGACAAGATGGCTACACAGCTGTCTGCAGCCTCAGTGGTCCCTCACTCACTCACACTCTCTCTCGCTCTCTCTTTCTGTGTCTCTCTCTCTCTCTCTCTCTCTCTCTCTCTCTCTCTCTCTCTCTCTCTCTCTCTCTCTCTCTTCTTACTAAAGTAATTAAAGGTGTATGCTGTTTTGCATAGGCGGTGTGTTGTGATGACCTCTCATGTTAGTTTAGATTTCTGAGTGGTTGTTTCCACAGATGGTGGGCTTTGAAAGGAGATTTATAAATCCCCTATAGTCCTCCTAAGCCACGCTCCTATCAGTGATCACCTGGGTTATTGATTTCTCAAGCTCTGGGATCACCAGTCAGGATGAGTTGAGTTTTGGTGCTAATGGATTGAGAGAACTCTGTACAAGCAACCAGTTGTGAGTGTGTGCACGCTGTGTGTGTGCTCGCACGTTGTTCGTGTGTGTGCGCGCGAGGTGTATCTGCTCGCACGTGTGTGTGTGTGTGTGTGGGCGCTGGAGAAGGAGAGAGATGGACAGATGAGAGGAGAGCTGTAGAGAGAAAGAGAAGATAACAGGATCAGTGGATTAGAGGGATCAAAGGCCAAGGAGAGCAGTGTAAAAAAGGTACTAAATCCCACCAGCTCTATCTTATCCGTATCGTCGTTCAGCCACGTCTCGGTGAAACATAAGATATTACAGTTTTTAATGTCCCGTTGGTAGGATAATCTTAATCGAAGGTCATCAATTTTATTTTCCAATGATTGCACGTTAGCAAGAAGAACGGATGGCAGTGGGAGTTTACTTGCCTGCCTACGGATTCTCAGAAGGCTGCCCAATCTGCGTTTCCTTTTCCTGCGTCTTTTCTTCAAGCAAATTATGGGAATCTGGGCCTTTTCCGGTGAAAGTAGTGGATCCTTCTCGTCAGACTCGTTAAAGGAAAAAGTTTCTTCCAGTCCGCGGTTAGTAATCGCTGTTCTGATGTCCATAAGTTATCTGTCGGGCTTAAGAGACGGTAGCAGCAACATTATGTACTAAATAAGTTTTAAAAAATTGTTACGCAAAAAAAAAACGAACAAAAATAGCACAATTGGTTTTGAGAAGTAAAACGTCAGCCATCTTCTTCGGCGCCATCTTAATAGGATGCTACCCCTTTAAGCCAGAATAGATAGTCGGTGGAAATAGGACAGAATAGATAGTCATAGGAAATTGGACAGCATATATAGTCATAGGAAATAGAACAGAATAGATGGTCAGAATAGATGGACAGGGAGGGAGATGGACAGAATATATAGTCATAGGAAATAGGACAGAATAAATAGTCATAGGAAATTGGACAGAATAGATGGTCAGAATAGATGGACAGGGAGGGAGATGGACAGAATATATAGTCATAGGAAATAGGACAGAATATATAGTCATAGGAAATAGGACAGAATATATAGTCATAGGAAATAGGACAGAATAGATGGTCAGAATAGATGGACAGGGAGGGAGATGGACAGAATATATAGTCATAGGAAATAGGACAGAATATATAGTCATAGGAAATAGGACAGAATATATAGTCATAGGAAATAGGACAGAATATATAGTCATAGGAAATAGGACAGAATAGATGGTCAGAATAGATGGACAGGGAGGGAGATGGACAGAATATATAGTCATAGGAAATAGGACAGAATATATAGTCATAGGAAATTGGACAGAATAGATGGTCAGAATAGATGGACAGGGAGGGAGATGGACAGAATATATAGTCATAGGAAATAGGACAGAATATATAGTCATAGGAAATAGGACAGAATATATAGTCATAGGAAATAGGACAGAATAGATGGTCAGAATAGATGGACAGGGAGGGAGATGGACAGAATATATAGTCATAGGAAATAGGACAGAATAAATAGTCATAGGAAATTGGACAGAATAGATGGTCAGAATAGATGGACAGGGAGGGAGATGGACAGAATATATAGTCATAGGAAATAGGACAGAATAGATGGTCAGAATAGATGGTCAGAATAGATGGTCAGAATAGATGGACAGAATAGATGGACAGAATAGATGGACAGAATAGATGGACAGAATAGATGGTCAGAATAGATGGACAGAATAGATGGACAGAATAGATGGACAGGGAGAGGAGGAAAAAGAAAATTAGGTTGCAATGAAGGAGAGATGACATGGAGGAGAGATGACATGGAGGAGAGATGACATGGAGGAGAGATGACATGGAGGAGAGATGACATGGAGGAGAGATGACATGGAGGAGAGATGACATGGAGGAGAGATGACATGGAGGAGAGATGACATGGAGGAGAGATGACATGGAGGAGAGATGACCGACTGGGGAAATAATGTGTCCATGGGGCTCAGAGAGAGGTTAATGTGATCAAGGCTACATTCACACACGTCATACTGGGACTGCGCATCAGCCTTGGAAGAAGATAGTATTTCTGTCACGCTGCGTGCGTGCGTGTGCACGTATTATGATTTGTATTAAAGGGCCAGTGCATTCAAAAATGTGATTTCCTGTGGGTTTTTTTTTGTATATATATTTCCACACTGAGGTTTGAATGAAACTGTGAAATTGGGAAAATTATGATAATGCAATTTTAGTGTAAGAGCTGTTTGAAAAGACCACCTGAAATGACAGCTTGTTTTGCTGGGTGGGGTTTTTGGTTAATAGACCAATAACAAAGAGTTTGCCCTCCTCTCAGCTAATTCCAGCTAGTTTTCAGGTTACACATCCCTGCCATTAGGATCCTCCAATTAGGCCCCCCACTCAGACCACTCATACACAGAAATTTCATTTAGCTTAGAAGCCAATTTAGTTTATTTTTGACAATTTTAATTGAAAACAGTTACAGTAAGGTTCTTACTTCATTGTTACCCAGAAATCATTTGATATTGGGATAAAGAAAAAAATGCTGCATTGGCCCTTTTTTAAAAGCTGTGTTATATATAATTTAGCAATGCAAGTCATTACTGTATTCTCTAGAATTACATTGTATTACTTTTTGTTTCTAAAGTAGGCCTATGACATTTTGAGAGTAGAGTGCTTCATTTTGCTCTGGACAGCTGGCGTGTGCTGTGTTAAGTCATCTAATCATGTACCACTCCAAGTTGTGACTTGTGAGAGCGTGGTGTGGTGCTTGAACGAACGACCAATCATATGACTCAACTGCAGCATGACTTTTCCGTTTGTTGTAGTCAGTGATAGACTGCGACATAGCAGGTAAATGTTGGAACTGGAACGCAGAAAGGCGCCTAAAAGTTACTGGCCCGGTCAGACAAGTCACTGACGAGATTCACTGGCCCAACACGTGTTTTTACTGGCCCCGGGCCAGCTGGTCATCGTTAATGTCTGACCCTGCCTAGGGCTATCGGATTTTTCTCCCACTATCCAACATCCTCTCCCTCCTCCCTCTTTCTTTTTCTGAGCCCTGATTAAATGGCTTACAGTATATTAGGGAAAGTAAGTATATCATCTGTAATAACCTGTATTAATAAGTATATAAACTGTAATATGTATATAAGCTGTATAACCTGTATTAATAAGTAAATAAACAGTAATAAATATATAAGCTGTAATAACCTGAAATAATATATATATCTAAGCTGTAATAACCTGTATTAATAAGTATATAAGCAGTAATAAATATATAAGCTGTAATAACCTGTATTAATATGTATATAAGCTGTAATAACCTGTATTAGTAAGTATATAAGCAGTAATAATTATATAAGCTGTAATAACCTGTATTGATAAGTATATAAGCTGTAATAACCTGTATTCAATTGTGTATTCTTTTTCATTTGTTTTTCTTCATTTTAGTCGGTTACCACGGAAACAGGGCTCGGTGCTGTATTGTACAACTGGTATTATTCTACAGTGGCTCCGCTCATCCCCGTGAGTGTTTTTCCTCGCCTTCCTCTTCATCATCTTCCTCTCCCATCATTCTCTCTTTCTAAATCTCTCTCTCTCCCTGTCAGTCTGTTGTCCACCATTAGCCACCTGGTTTTGGATGAGATTCATGAGAGGAACCTTCACTCTGATGTTCTGCTCATCATCGTTAAAGACCTGCTCCGAGTCCGACAGGACCTCAAGGTCATCCTCATGAGTGCCACGCTCAACGCTGAGAAGTTCTCCAAATACTTTAGTACGCAATGACAAACAGTGGGGATTCAGTGTGTTTCTGTCGTAGCAGTGGGGATTCAGTGTGTTTCTGTCGTAGCAGTGGGGATTCAGTGTGTTTCTGTCATAGCAGTATGTGCAATGGAGTTTGAAAATCAAAAATGGAAATTGGGAATGACCATTGAAGAGTCAGTAAATTCCTCCCTCTGCCCCCTCCCTGTCTCTCTTCAGATAACTGTCCTATGATCCACATCCCGGGGATGACCTTCCCAGTGCAAGAGTTCCTACTGGAGGATGTATTGGAGATGATTAGGTGAGTTCCTACTGGAGGATGTGTTGGAGATGATTAGGTGAGATCCTACTGGAGATGATTAGGTGAGATCCTACTGGAGGATGTATTGGAGATGATTAGGTGAGATCCTACTGGAGGATTATTGGAGATGATTAGGTCAGATCCTACTGGAGGATGTATTGGAGATGATTAGGTGAGATCCTACTGGAGATGATTAGGTGAGATCCTACTGGAGGATTATTGGAGATGATTAGGTGAGATCCTACTGGAGATGATTAGGTGAGATCCTACTGGAGGATGTATTGGAGATGATTAGGTGAGATCCTACTGGAGGATTATTGGAGATGATTAGGTGAGTTCCTACTGGAGGATGTATTGGAGATGATTAGGTGAGATCCTACTGGAGGATTATTGGAGATGATTAGGTGAGATCCTACTGGAGGATTATTGGAGATGATTAGGTGAGATCCTACTGGAGGATTATTGGAGATGATTAGGTGAGATCCTACTGGAGATGATTAGGTGAGATCCTACTGGAGATGATTAGGTGAGATCCTACTGGAGATGATTAGGTGAGTTCCTACTGGAGGATGTATTGGAGATGATTAGGTGAGATCCTACTGGAGGATTATTGGAGATGATCAGGTGAGATCCTACTGGACACTAGGATATATCCACTAGCCTAAAGGAATGAAGAAGATTAGCACCTTCTAATCTGGTAACCCTAGACTTTGGGCTGAACTGTGTGCTTGTGTTTGTGTGTGTCCGCCAGGTACCGTCCCCAGAGGAAGGAGCAGAGGCCCAGGTGGAAGAGAGGTTTCATGCAGGGTCAGAACTCCAGACCGGAGAAGGACCAGAAAGAGGCCGAGTACAAGGAGAGCTGGCCCTGCTACGCCCGCACAATACGAGACAAGTGAGTTACTGAAGTGAAGCTGGCCTTGCTACACCCACACACTACGAGACAAGTGAGTTACTGAAGTGAAGCTGGCCTTGCTAAGCCCACACAATACGAGACAAGTGAGTTACTGAGGGGAAGCTGGCCTTGCTAAGCCAACACACCACGAGACAAGTGAGTTACTGAGGGGAAGCTGGCCCTGCTACACCCACACACTACGAGACAAGTGAGTTACTGAGGGGAAGCTGGCCTTGCTAAGCCCACACACTACGAGACAAGTGAGTTACTGAGGGGAAGCTGGCCCTGCTACACCCACACACTACGAGACAAGTGAGTTACTGAGGGGAAGCTGGCCTTGCTAAGCCCACACACTACGAGACAAGTGAGTTACTGAGGGGAAGCTGGCCTTGCTAAGCCCACACAATACGAGACAAGTGAGTTACTGAGGGGAAGCTGGCCCTGCTACGACCACACACTTCGAGACAAGTGAGTTACTGAGGGGAAGCTGGCCTTGCTAAGCCCACACAATACGAGACAAGTGAGTTACTGAGGGGAAGCTGGCCCTGCTAAGCCCACACACTACGAGACAAGTGAGTTACTGAGGGACAATGTCATGATGAATCTTGTTTAAATAAAGAGATTCTGTTTGACATGTCTAGCTGTTAGTGCATTATATTACTCTGATTGGACAATGGTTGCTGAGAGGGTTATCAAAGCTGTCTAACAAATGAAAGAATCAATTTGATAAATTAGTGTTGTTTAGGGTTCTGCATCATTGCTGATAGCATTACGGTCTCCTTCTTTGATTAGTCTGTATCTCTTCCTGTTTGTGTCTGTTCCTGTCTGTGATTGGGGACTCTGCGTGTCTGTCTCATTTTGATTGGCAGGTACTCTGACAGAACCATAGATGTGTTGGAGATGATGGACGATGATGATAAGATTGACCTTGAGCTCATCGTGCAGCTGATCAGACATATCGTGCTAAGCCAAGAAGTGAGTTTTAACTATCTTGGGGTGGAGTTGTCTAACCGATATGGTTTTTTGGGGGGGACAAAACTTACTGATATATCTGCTGATATTCTGTTTTACAGCGGGGAAATGGAAATTGTCATTTTTCCACACTGAATTCTCATATATATTGCTATCCAAAAGAGCAATTGTCCAATAACTGCTTCTAGTGTTGATGTAATACATACAGTAGTGACCATAATGACACATCATGAGAATGGCAGCAAGTGTTCAGATCAGCATGAGATTCAATTTTTTTCATAATTTTTATTGAAAAAGGCCAGTAGTATTGGTGAAACGATATATCGGTCTGGCTCTAGTGTGGAGTCCCACCAAACTGCTATTTTGTTGTTGATGGAGTGAAATACAACATAAGTCAGTGCAAAGTTCAATCAATAATTAACCCTTATCTTTGTCCCATTGTGAATTTCCCCAAAAAAACAGGCTTTTCACCATGTAGGACCATTATCCAGTAGCAGTGTTTGATACATGGAGAAAAAGGGCTGTGTAGTTTAAACATGGAGAGGAGAGTTTCTCTATACAGTAATGCCTAGAGGTTTAGGGTTAGTGGTCCATATGAAATTCAGCAACCCTGTCTCTGTCAGCTACCGTGACTCAGAAGGGAGCCAGCCGGCTGATTGGCTGTAACATTGTCAGAGAACTGAGAGGAAAGCAGTAGATTGGCCATGACAGTGTTCTTAGTTGAGGCTAGGGGCTGGCGGCCAGGGTTCTGACTGTGGTGATTGGTTAATTAAGTCATTTGCCCAAGTGATGGAGAGATTTGGCACTTCAACACCAAATATACAGACTCATACTTTGACTAAAATGATGACTTACATCATTGTGCAATATAATGGGTAAACTCTGGCCATCGGCTTTCAGCTCGAAAAGGTAGATTTCTGCTGGTGAGGGAGTTTAAAGAAAACAACCCCTTTCTACAATGACACCACATTCGGGAAGTGTAAATTTCTTTAGTGGTAAAACACTGGTGCAAAGCTAAATAAATATATATTTTACCATGTTTCATGTTAGTCTGTATGTCCCATTTATAAATGTCCACCCTGTTAGGCAAAATTATAGAAAAAATTAACCAACTTTTTTATAAACTCAGCAAAAAAATTAACTGTTTCTCTTCATTGTAAAGGGTTTTAACAGTGTTTCCCATGCTTGTTCAATGAACCATAAACAAGTAATGAACATGCACCAGTGGTATGGTCGTTAAGACACTAACAGCTTCTGACAGTAGGCAATTAAGATCACAGTTATGAAAACGTAGGACACTAAAGAGGCCTTTCTACTGACTCTGAAAAACACCAAGAGAAAGATGCCCAGGGTCCCTGTTCATCTGCGTGAACGTGCCTTAGGCATGCTGCATGGAGGCATGAGGACTGCAGATGTGGCCAGGGCAATAAATTGCAATGTCCGTACTGTGAGACGCCTAAGACAGCGCTACAGGGAGACAGGATGGACAGCTGATCGTCCTCGCAGTGGCAGACCACGTGTAACACCTGCACAGGATCATTACATCACACCTGCGGGACAGGTACAGGATGGCAACAACAACTGCCCGAGTTACACCAGGAACGCACAATCCCTCCATCAGTGCTCAGACTGTCCGCAATAGGCTGAGAGAGGCTGGACTGAAGGCTTGTAGGCCTATTGTAAGGCAGGTTCTCACCAGACATCACCGGCAACAACGTCGCCTATGGGCACAAACCCACTGTCGCTGGACCAGACAGGACTGGCAAAAAGTTTTGTCTCACCAGGGGTGATGGTCGGATTTGCGTTTATCGTCGAAGGAAATGAGCGTTACACTGAGGCCTGTACTCTGGAGCGGGATTGATTTGGAGGTGGAGGGTCCGTCATGGTCTGGGGCGGTGTGTCACAGCATCATCGGACTGAGCTTGTTGTCATTGCAGGCAATCTCAACGCTGTGCGTTACAGGGAAGACATCCTCCTCCTTCAGGTGGTACCCTTCCTGCAGGCTCATCCTGACATGAACCTCCACAGCATGACAATGCCACCAGCCATACTGTTCGTTCTGTGCGTGATTTCCTGCAAGACAGAAATGTCAGTGTTCTGCCATGGCCAGCGACGAGCACGGATCTCAATCCCATTGAGCACGTCTGGGACCTGTGGGATCGGAGGGTGAGGGCTAGGGACATTCCCCCCAGAAATGTCCGGGAACTTGCAGGTGCCTTGGTGGAAGAGTGGGGTAACATCTCACAGCAAGAACTGGCAAATCTGTTGCAGTCCATGAGGAGGAGATGCACTGCAGTACTTAATGCAGCTGGTGGCCACACCAGATACTGACTGTTACTTTTGATTTTGCCCCCCCTTTGTTCAGGGATACATTATTCCATTTCTGTTAGTCACATGTCTGTGGAACTTGTTCAGTTTGTGTCTCAGTTGTTGAATCTTGTTATGTTCATACAAGAATTGACATATGTTAAGTTTGCTGAAAATATGCGCAGTTGACCGTGCGAGGACGTTTCTTTTTTTGCTGAGTTTATATACACTACCATTCAAAAGTTTGGGGTCACTTAGAAATGTCCTTGTTTTCCATGAAAACATACATGAAATGAGTTGCAAAATGAATAAGAAATATAGTCAAGACGTTGACAAGGTTATAAATAATGAATTTTAATTGAAATAATAATTGTGTCCTTCAAACTTTGCTTTCGTCAAAGAATCCTCCATTTGCAGCAATTACAGCCTTGCAGACCTTTTGGCATTCTAGTTGGCAATTTGTTGAGGTAATCTGAAGAGAGTTCACCCCATGCTTCCTGAAGCACCTCCCACAAATTGGATTGGCTTGATGACCACTTCATACGGTCAAGCTGCTCCCACAACAGCTCAATAGGGTTGAGATCCGGTGACTGTGCTGGCCACTCCATTATAGACAGAATACCAGCTGACTGCTTCTTCCCTAAATAGTTATTGCATAATTTGGAGCTGCGCTTTGGGTCATTGTTCTGTTGTAGGAGGAAATTGGCTCCAATTAAGCGCTGTCCACAGGGTATGGCATGGCGTTACAAAATGGAGTGATAGTCTTCCTTCTTCAAGATTCCTTTTACCCTGTACAAATCTCCCACTTTACCAGCACCAAAGCACCCCCAGACCATCACATTGCCTCCCCCATGATGACAGATGGCGTCAAGCAGTCCTCCAGCATCTTTTCCTTTTTTCTGTGTCTCACGAGTGTTCTTTTTTGTGATCTGAACACCTCAAACTTAGATTCGTCTGTCCATAACACTTTTTTCCAATCTTCCTTTGTCCAGTGTCTGTGTTCTGTGCCTGTCTTAATCTTTTATTTTTATTGGCCAGTCTGAGATATGGCTTTTTCTTTGCAACTCTGCCTAGAAGCCCAGCATCCCGGAGTCGCCTCTCTACTGTTGACGTTGAGACTGGTGTCAGAGAAATTAGTCACTGAAGTCGCTTGCATTATTTACCATAAATGAATGTGAAAGTACCAAGTTTTTCCCCACCTGATATCGCTGTTCTGTTGTGTTTTATTAAATGGATCACAACATTTTCTTTGCAACTTTGTGAAGACATCTAATAGCTTTTCCCTCATTCAAATGTTGTGGTGGGATTGGCGTAGTGGCCCCTGGGTAGTTTTTGTACCGTTGTTGGGAAGAATTATGATCCAAATCAAATGTTAGATACTATATTTATTAAAGATTATATGAATCCTGTAAATTAAAATGGCCAATTTCGCAATCAAATTAAATGTGATCTAATGAAATGTCAACAGAATGTTTCATGGAATACTAATCTAATCTGGTTCTAACTACAGAAACGTATCATAACAATGTGAAATGGTGGGTGTCATGGCTTGTTGAAATGACACGGACTGACCCCTCAATCCTCTCCAGTCAGCTCAGCTATCCGATTCTGTTCATGAATGGCAAAAAAGTCCTCTTCGTAAATCATAATAATGGACTACTTTTCATGAATTCAACAGGATTATAATGACATCGCCCCCAACCCTGATGCTAACACGACTACCCAAGATGACAACCAACTAAGCTAACTACCTAAGTACTGTACACTTTTAGGCTGTGTTTACACAGGCAGCAAAATTCAGATTTTTTTTTTGCCCAATTGTTGTCTGATCTGATTGGTCAAAAGACCAATTAGTGGAAAAAGATGGGAATTGTGCTGCCTGTGTAAACGCAGGCTAAGACCACCATTAAAGCTAAACTAACGCTCACACGGCCACTATTCTCCTCTGAACCTCATTAAGAAGGTTAGTGTGGATTGTGGTTAGCTTGGTTTTGTCTGTGGGTTTTTAGGTGTGATTTTCTGTTCCCTTTTGAGTAAATTAGGCTTTTATTTATTTATTCCAAATCCACAAAACAGGCCCTTCTTTTGTGTAATTACTTAATTTGACTGTGTAGTCAGTGGGCAGAAGGCTTTGTGTTCTTACTCAGAGCAGAGAGAGGCTGGCTTGGCTGAGATGACAGAAAGTGGGAATGTTTATGAAAATTGTAGAATTCAGGTTCTTCTTTTTGTTTATTCAGGTTCCTGTTTGTTTGTTTGTTTGTTTGTGCCTGTAATGGAAAAGCTTTGATGTGTATGTTGCCTGAGCGTGTCCTGATGCCTGAGCGTGTCCTGATGCCTGAGCGTGTCCTGATGCCTGAGCGTGTCCTGATGCCTGAGCGTGTCCTGATGCCTGAGCGTGTCCTGATGCCTGAGCGTGTCCTGATGCCTGAGCGTGTCCTGATGCCTGAGCGTGTCCTGATGCCTGAGCGTGTCCTGTCCTTGTGTTCCAGGAAGGAGCCATCTTGGTGTTCCTGCCAGGTTGGGACAACATCAGTGGCCTCAACGACCTCCTCATGGCTCAGCAGATGTTCAAATCAGGTACGTGTATGTATGTATGTATGTATGTATGTATGTATGTATGTATGTATGTATGTATGTATGTATGTATGTATGTATGTATGTATGTATGTGTACACACACACACACACTGTGTCTAAACCTTGTCTGACCTTGTGTTTCAGATCGGTTTGTGATCATTCCTCTGCACTCCCTGATGCCTACTGTCACCCAGACCTCGGTGAGCATGGTCTCAGAAACCCTCTTTTCACCCAGAACAGAACATGAATAACTCAGGGAGTGATGCTGTCTGTTCTGACTGGTCTCCCTCCTCAGGTGTTCAAAAGGCCCCCTCCAGGAGTCAGGAAGATTGTCATTGCCACCAATATCGCTGAGACCAGGTAGGTTTATATTTGTGTATTTTTGTTAGTGTATCAGCCTTGTCTTTTTCCAACCCCTTACAGTGTGTGTGTGTGTGTGTGTGTGTGTGTGTGTGTGTGTGTGTGTGTGTGTGTGTGTGTGTGTGTGTGTGTGTGTGTGTGTGTGTGTGTGTGTGTGTGTGTGTGTGTGTCTACACTTTTTTTGTTCAGAAACTTCCTACTATTATCACAGACACTGAGTGTTATTTATATATATACTGCTCAAAAAAATAAAGGGAACACTTAAACAACACATCCTAGATCTGAATGAAAGAAATAATCTTATTAAATACTTTTTTCTTTACATAGTTGAATGTGCTGACAACAAAATCACACAAAAATAATCAATGGAAATCCAATTTATCAACCCATGGAGGTCTGGATTTGGAGTCACACTCAAAATTAAAGTGGAAAACCACACTACAGGCTGATCCAACGTTGATGTAATGTCCTTAAAACAAGTCAAAATGAGGCTCAGTAGTGTGTGTGGCCTCCACGTGCCTGTATGACCTCCCTACAACGCCTGGGCATGCTCCTGATGAGGTGGCGGATGGTCTCCTGAGGGATCTCCTCCCAGACCTGGACTAAAGCATCCGCCAACTCCTGGACAGTCTGTGGTGCAACGTGGCGTTGCTGGATGTAGCGCGACATGATGTCCCAGATGTGCTCAATTGGATTCAGGTCTGGGGAACGGGTGGGCCAGTCCATAGCATCAATGCCTTCCTCTTGCAGGAACTGCTGACACACTCCAGCCACATGAGGTCTAGCATTGTCTTGCATTAGGAGGAACCCAGGGCCAACCACACCAGCATATGGTCTCACAAGGGGTCTGAGGATCTCATCTCTGTACCTAATGGCAGTCAGGCTACCTCTGGCGAGCACATGGAGGGCTGTGCGGCCCCCCAAAGAAATGCCACCCCACACCATGACTGACCCACCGCCAAACCGGTCATGCTGGAGGATGTTGCAGGCAGCAGAACGTTCTCCACGGCGTCTCCAGACTCTGTCACGTCTGTCACGTGCTCAGTGTGAACCTGCTTTCATCTGTGAAGAGCACAGGGCGCCAGTGGCGAATTTTCCAATCTTGGTGTTCTCTGGCAAATGCCAAAAGTCCTGCACGGTGTTGGGCTGTAAGCACAACCCCCACCTGTGGACGTCGGGCCCTCATACCACCCTCATGGAGTCTGTTTCTGACCGTTTGAGCAGACACATGCACATTTGTGGCCTGCTGGAGGTCATTTTTCAGGGCTCTGGCAGTGCTTCTCCTGCTCCTCCTTGCACAAAGGCGGAGGTAGCGGTCCTGCTTCTGGGTTGTTGCCCTCCTACGGCCTCCTCCACGTCTCCTGATGTACTGGCCTGTCTCCTGGGAGCGCCTCCATGCTCTGGACACTACGCTGACAGACACAGCAAACCTTCTTGCCACAGCTCGCATTGATGTGCCATCCTGGATGAGCTGCACTACCTGAGTCACTTGTGTGGGTTGTAGACTCCGTCTCATGCTACCACTAGAGTGAAAGCACCGCCAGCATTCAAAAGTGACCAAAACATCAGCCAGGAAGCATAGGAACTGAGAAGTGGTCTGTGGTCCCCACCTGCAGAACCACTCCTTTATTGGGGGTGTCTTGCTAATTGCCTATAATTTCCACCTGTTGTCTATTCCATTTGCACAACAGCATGTGAAATTTATTGTCAATCAGTGTTGCTTCCTAAATGGACAGTTTGATTTCACAGAAGTGTGATTGACTTGGAGTTACATTGTGTTGTTTAAGTGTTCCCTTTATTTTTTTGAGCAGTATATATATATATATACTGGACACACCTACTCATTCAAGGGTTTTTCTTTATTTTTACTATTTTCTACATTGTAGAATAATAGTGAAGACATCAAAACTATTAAATAACACATATGGAATCATGTAGTAACCAAAACAGTGTTAAACAAATTAAAATATATTTTATATTTAAATTCTTCAAAGTAGCCACCCTTTGCCTTGATGACAGCTTTGCACACTCTTGGCATTCTCTCAACCAGCTTCATGAGGTAGTCACCTGGAATACATTTCAATTAACAGGTGTGCCTTGTTAAAAGTTCATTTGTGGAAAATTGGAATTTGTGGAATCAATGATGTCGCTCTTGCTGCTGGTGATTCTCTGATCCACCTCTACGTAGACGACACCATTCTGTAGACTTCTGGCCCCTCTTTGGACACTGTGTTAACTAACCTCCAGACGAGCTTCAATGCCATACAACTCTCCTTCCGTGGCCTCCGACTGCTTTTAAACGCAAGTAAAACTAAATGCATGCTCTTCAACCGATCGCTGCCCGCACCTGCCCGCCCGTCCAGCATCACTACTCTGGACGGTTCTGACTTAGAATATGTGGACAACTACAAATACCTGGGTGTCTGGCTAGACTGTAAACTCTCCTTCCAGACTCACATTAGGCATCTCCAATCCAAAATTAAATCTAGAATCGGCTTCCTATATCGCAACAAAGCATCCTTCACTCATGCTGCCAAATATACCTTCGTAAAACTGACCATCCTACCGATCCTCGACTTTGGCGATGTCATCTTTAAAATAGCCTCCAACACTTTACTCAACAAATTGGATGCAGTCTATCACAGTGCCATCCGTTTGTCACCAAAGCCTCATACACTACCCACCACTGCGACCTGTATGCTCTTGTTGGTTGGCCCTCACTTCATACTCATCGCCAAACCCACTGGCTACAGGTTATCTACAAGTCTCTGCTAGGTAAAGCCCCGCCTTATCTCAGCTCACTGGTCACCATAGCAGCACCCACCTGTAGCACGCGCTCCAGCAGGTATATCTCTCTGGTCATCCCCAAAGCCAATTCCTCCTTTGGTCGTCTTTCCTTCCAGTTCTCTGCTGCCAATGACTGGAACGAACTGCAAAAATCTCTGAAACTGGAAACACTCATCTCCCTCACTAGCTTTAAGCACCAGCTGTCAGAGCAGCTCACAGATCACTGCACCTGTACATAGCCCATCTGTAAACAGCCCATCTACCTATCTACCCCATCCCCATACTGTTATTTATTTATTTATCTTGCTCCTTTGCACCCCAGTATCTCTACTTGCACATTCATCTTCTGCACATCTACCATTCCAGTGTTTAATTGCTATATTGTAATTACTTCGCCACCATGGCCTATTTATTGCCTTAACTTACCTAATTTGCACTCACTGTATATAGACTTTTTGTTTTCTTTTTGTTCTACTGTATTATTGACTGTATGTTTGTTTATTCCATGTGTAACTCTGTGTTGTATGTTGTCGAACTGCTTTGCTTTATCTTGGCCAGGTCGCAGTTGCAAATGAGAACTTGTTCTCAACTAGCCTACCTGGTTAAATAAAGGTGAAATAAATAAATAAAATACATTTATTTCCTCCTTAATGCGTTTGAGCCAATCAGTTGTGTTGTGACAAGGTAGGGTTGGTATACAGAAGATAGCCTTATTTGGTAAAAGACCAAGTCCATATTATGGCAAGAACAGCTCAAATAAGCAAAGAGAAATGACAGTCCATCATTACTTTAAGACATGAAGGTCAGTCAATGGTTGAATCAACGTTGTTTCCACGTCATTCCAATAAAATTAAGTTAAACAAGGTTCCACAATGAAAATATGCAAAAACATTAGTTTGATAAAATCAAAGAGCATGTTTTTATCATAACCATTTGAACATAGGCTTACTCACCAAACTAATGTTGTGGCTGGAATCCATGCAGTGTTCAATGTGTAAATGTTAAACAATTTAGAATATTCCAAAGACCAAGCAGAAAAAACTAATCTGAACATCTGTATTTCGAAAAGAACATCTATTTTGGTTTGTATTTATTTCAACTGTCCAAATTGAGACCGGTTTCAAATCATCACTCTTTGTGAACAACTATTTTAAAGATGTGAAATGTGCATCAATTCGCACTGGCCAGCTTTTTTTTGAATTGGAAAAATATTCTGTTATATACCATCCTGTTTTTTTTTTTACTATAAAATAGCTGTCTTGACCGTGATAAGAGCTCGCAAAATAGCAGTATTTTGTCTGCTAAATGAAGAAAACAAGGCTATACCATTACACAGCCACAGGCTTCTTCTACAAGCACCACTGCTGAGGTTACTGCCTTTTCAGAAAGATTTGGTTTCACAATATAAGATAATATAATCAGTTGATGTAGTGGTTTCAATTAATTCATCTTAAAAAAAAAACATTATATAGAATATACAGTATATGGGGCTATTTATGATTTGTTATCTGTAATGGTTATGATAAATTAGGCATTGTTGTGCACAGTTGGTATATAGATAAATGCACACATTGTTTTCCAGTGCGGGCCTTGGCTTCTAAATATATATATGTTTTTAGTTTTTTTCATTTGAGTGCTCAAATGAGAACTCGAACAGTCAAAACATTTCAAATGCTCATCCCGAGCCAGTGCGACAGCCTGTTTAATGAATTCAAGAACCGACTGAACAGACGAGACAAACTTTACTGACCTCACTACTGCTGCTCTCTCAACAGTAGGATACATTTAGACACCGTATTTATTTATACATGTGTTTCAAAGAGTTAGAGAGGCAGCAAATGAGTGTGTATGTGTGGAGTTTTGATTTACTTTTCAAAGTGTTGACTCATCGATGTCATCAAACTGCCGTGGATTACTTGGCTGTCTTAATAAAGTCCCCTCCACACCCTTCCTCTCTCGCTCTCGCTCTCTCTCTCTCTCAGTATTACCATAGATGATGTGGTGTTTGTGATAGATGGGGGAAAGATTAAGGAGACTCACTTTGACACTCAGAACAACATCAGCACTATGACTGCAGAGTGGGTCAGCCTGGCCAATGCCAAACAGAGAAGAGGACGCGCCGGCAGGTCAGTCTGGGTGTCTCTCCCCCTCTCTTCTTAGTCTCTCTCCCTCTCTTTTTAGTCTCTCCCCCTCTCTTCTTAGTCTCTCCCCCTCTCTTTTTAGTCTCTCCCCCTCTCTTCTTAGTCTCTCCCCCTCTCTTCTTAGTCTCTCTCCCTCTCTTCTTAGTCTCTCTCCCTCTCTTCTTAGTCTCTCCCCCTCTCTTCTTAGTCTCTCCCCCTCTCTTCTTAGTCTCTCCCCCTCTCTTCTTAGTCTCTCCCCCTCCCTTCTTAGTCTCTCCCCCTCTCTTCTTAGTCTCTCCCCCTCTCTTCTTAGTCTCTCCCCCTCCCTTCTTAGTCTCTCCCCCTCCCTTCTTAGTCTCTCCCCCTCCCTTCTTAGTCTCTCCCCCTCTCTTCTTAGTCTCTCTCCCTCTCTCCAGGACACAGTTAGCTAATTTTGTGTGTGTGTGTGTGTGTGTGTGTTTACGCACGCTGGCAGGGTGTGTCCAGGGAAGTGTTATCACCTGTATAATGGCCTGAGGGCCAGTCTTCTGGATGCCTACCAGTTACCTGAGATCATGCGCACGCCACTGGAGGAACTGTGTCTGCAGATCAAGGTAACGTGTGGATCTCTGGTGTGACTGTCAACTACAGTATTATTTGTCACATGCTTGGTAAACAACAGGTGTAGACTTAACAGTGATTGTATTAGCGCTTGTAAGGGAGCATGAGTTGCCATAAACCCCCCCCCCCTACACACAGCGCAGAATAGATAGCAGCAATTCTGCCATATTTTTTTTATGCTAATCTTAACTTTTTTTGTACATAATGTATAATGTTTCCACCATAATTTTATATGACCAAAATCAAATCAAAGTGGGGAAAATAAAAGGTGTGTGTGTGTGTGTGTGTGTGTGTGTGTGTGTGTGTGTGTGTGTGTGTGTGTGTGTGTGTGTGTGTGTGTGTGTGGGTAAGTAAAGAAATAAAACAACAGTAAAAAGACATTTGAAAATAACAGTAGCAAGGCTATATACAGACACCGGTTAGTCAGGCTGATTGAGGTAGTATGTACATGTAGATATGGTTAAAGTAACTATGCATATATGATGAACAGAGAGTAGCAGCAGGGTAAAAGAGGGGTTGGAGGGTGGTGGGACACAATGCAGATAGCCCGGTTAGCCAATGTGCGGGAGCACTGGTTGGTCGGCCCAATTGAGGTAGTATGTACATGAATGTATAGTTAAAGTGACTATGCATATAAGATAAACAGAGAGTAGCAACAGCGTAAAAAGAGGGGTTGGGGGGGGGGCACAATGCAAATAGTCCGGGTAACCATTTGGTTACCTGTTCAGGAGTCTTATGGCTTGGGGGTAAAAACTGTTGAGAAGCCTTTTTGTCCTAGACTTGGCACTCCGGTATCGTTTGCCATGTGGTAGTAGAGAGAATGGCCCATGACTGGGGTCGCTGGGATCTCTGACATTTTTTTGGGCCTTCCTCTGGCACCGCCTTTTGCAGACGTCCTGGATGGCAGGAAGCTTTGCCCCAGTGATGTACTGGGCCGTACGCACTACCCTCTGCAGTGCCTTGCGGTCGGAGGCCGAGCAATTGCCGTACCAGGCAGTGATGCAACCGGTCAGGATGCTCTCGATGTTGCAGCTGTAGAACCTTTTGAGGATCTGAGGACCCATGCCAAATCTTTTTAGTTTCCTGAGGGGGAATAGGCTTTGTCGTGCCCTCTTCACGACTGTCTTGGTGTGTTTGGACCATCTCACTGTCTCTCACTCACTGACTCAGTGACTCACTCATTCACTCACTCTCTCGCTGATTCCTTTGAAACGCTATTACACACAAACATACTCTACATCTGTTGGTCTCTCTGTCAATACACAATGCTTCCCTCTCACTCCCACCCATTCTATCCTGGTGTTAGAGAACATATAGACAGTGTTGTAATGGCTCCTATTCTATCCTGGTGTTAGAGAACATATAGACTGTCAACTGCGTTTTATTTTCAGCAAACTTAACATGTGTAAATATTTGTATGAACATAACAAGATTCAACAACTGAGACATAAACTGAACAAGTTCCACAGACATGTGATTAACAGAAATTGAATAATGTGTCCCTGAACAAAGGGGGGGCAAAATCAAAAGTAACAGTCAGTATCTGGTGTGGCCACCAGCTGCATTAACCTCTCTAGGGTCGGCGGGACGAAATCGACCCACCTACGTAACAGCCAGTGGAATCCTGTGGCGCGTTATTCAAATACCTTAGAAATGCTATTACTTCAATTTCTCAAACATATTACTATTTTACACCATTTTAAAGACAAGACTCTCGTTAATCTAACCACACTGTCCGATTTCAAAAAGGCTTTACAACGAAAGCAAAACATTAGATTATGTCAGCAGAGTACCCAGCCAGAAATAATCAGACACCCATTTTTCAAGCTAGCATATAATGTCACAAAAACCCAGAAGACAGCTAAATGCAGCACTAACCTTTGATGATCTTCATCAGATGACAACCCTAGGACATTATGTTATACAATACATGCATGTTTTGTTCAATCAAGTTCATATTTATATCAAAAACCAGCTTTTTACATTAGCATGTGACGTTCAGAACTAGCATACCCCCCGCAAACTTCCGGTGAATTTACAAAAAATTTACTAAATTACTCACGATAAACGTTCACAAAAAGCATAACAATTATTTTAACAATTATAGATACAGAACTCCTCTATGCACTCGATATGTCCGATTTTAAAATAGCTTTTCGGTGAAAGCACATTTTGCAATATTCTCAGTAGATAGCCCGGCATCACAGGGCTAAATATTTAGACACCCAGCAAGTTTAGCACTCACCAAAGTCCGATTTACTATAAGAAAAATGTTATTACCTTTGGTGTTCTTCGTCAGAATGCACTCCCAGGACTTCTACTTCAATAACAAATGTTGGTTTGGTTCAAAATAATCCATAGTTATATCCAAATAGCGGCGTTTCGTGCGTTCGTGCGTTCAAGACACTATCCGAATGGTAAAGAAGGGTGACGAGCACAACGCATTTCGTGACAAAAAAATTCTAAATATTCCATTACCGTACTTCGAAGCATGTCAACCGCTGTTTAAAATCAATTTCTATGCAATTTTTCTCGTAAAAAAAAACGATAATATTCCGACCGGGAATCTGCGTTTAGGTAAAAAGACGAAAGAAAATAAAGCATGGGGTCGACTCGTGCACGCGCCTAAGCCCATTGTCCTCTGATCGGCCACTTGCCAAAAGCGCTAATGTGTTTCAGCCAGGGGCTGCCTCGATATCATTCAGCTTTTTCCCGGGCTCTGAGAGCCTATTGGAGCCGTAGGAAGTGTCACATTACAGCAAAGATCCTCAGTCTTCAATAAACAGAGACAAGAAGCTCAAGGAATGGTCAGAGTTGGCACTTCCTGTAAGGAATCTTCTCAGGTTTTTGCCTGCCATATGAGTTCTGTTATACTCACAGACACCATTCAAACAGTTTTAGAAACTTTAGGGTGTTTTCTATCCAAAGCCAATAATTATATGCATATTCTAGTTTCTGGGCAGTAGTAATAACCAGATTAAATCGGGTACGTTTTTTATCTGGCCGTGTAAATACTGCCCCCTACCCCCAACAGGTTAAGTACTGCAGTGCATCTCCACCTCATGGACTGCAACAGATTTGCCAGTTCTTTCTGTGAGATGTTACCCCACTCTTCCACCAAGGCACCTGCAAGTTCCCGGACATTTCTGGGGGGGAATGGCCCTAGCCCTCACCCTCCGATCCAACAGGTCCCAGATGTGCTCAATGGGATTGAGATCCGGGCTCTTCGCTGACCATGACAGAACACTGACATTCCTGTCTTGCAGGAAATCACGCACAGAACGAGCAGTATGGCTGGTGGCATTGTCATGCTGGAGGGTCATGTCAGGATGAGCCTGCAGGAAGGGTACCACCTGAAGGAGGAGGATGTCTTCCCTGTAACGCACAGCGTTGAGATTGCCTGCAATGACAACAAGCTCAGTCCAATGATGCTGTGACACACCACCCCAGACCATGACGGACCCTCCACATCCAAATCGATCCCGCTCCAGAGTACAGGCCTCGGTGTAACTGTCATTCCTTCGATGATAAACGTGAATCCGACCATCACCCCTGGTGAGACAAAACAGTGACTCGTCAGTGAAGAGCACTTTTTGCCAGTCCTGTCTGGTCCAGCGACAGTGGGTTTGTGCCCATAGGCGACGTTGTTGCCGGTGATGTCTGGTGAGGACCTGCCTTACCATAGGCCTACAAGCCCTCAGTCCAGCCCCTTCCCTCAGTCCAGTCTGAGCACTGATGGAGGGATTGTGCGTTCCTGGTGTAACTCGGGCAGTTGTTGTTGCCATTCTGTACCTGTCCCGCAGGTGTGATGTTCGGATGTACCGATCCTGTGCAGGTGTTGTTACACTTGGTCTGCCACTGCGAGGACGATCAGCTGTCCGTCCTGTCTCCCTGTAGCGCCGTCTTAGGTGTCTCACAGTACGGACATTTCAATGTATTGCCCTGGCCACATCTGCAGTCCTCATGCCTCCTTGCAGCATGCCTAATGCACGTTCATGCGGATGAGCAGGGACACTGGGCATCTTTCTTTTGGTGTTTTTCAGAGTCAGTAGAAAGGCCTCTTTAGTGTCCTAAGTTTTCATAACTGTGACCTTAATTGCCTACCATCTGTAAGCTGTTAGTGTCTTAACGACCATACCACTGGTGCGTGTTCATTAATTGTTTATGGTTCATTGAACAAGCATGGGAAACAGTGTTTAAATACTTTACAATGAAGATCTGTGAAGTTATTTGGATTTTTACGAATTATCTTTGAAAGACAGGGTGCTCAATTTGACATTTCGTTTTTTGCTGAGTTTAGTAGTAGTAGTTTAAAGGAGAATAATAATAAACTGTGGTGCACATTGGTGTTATAAACATCTATTTATTGTTATCACGTCAATTCATGAGATGTATTGCTATATGGATAATTGTCCTTATTTCCCAGCTCTAACACACACACACACACACACACACACACACACACACACACACACACACACACACACACACACACACACACATGTACTGGATCTAAAGGGAACGGTGACATGGTACAACCTTGTTGAATAAGCCAGGCAGACTGTCATCTATCTGGTAGTGAAGAGTTGACTCACTGCTTTCTGTGTCCAGATGGATTTCCTGGTCTAACGTTTAGACAGGTCTTTTTCCCATTTGTTTCTGATCAAGTCAGGCTGTTGAATTTTCCCTTTTTTTTTTATGTAGTTTGTCTAACACTCTCTCCCCACGCCTTCTAGATCCTCAAGCTGGGTCCAATAGCAGAGTTCTTGAGGAAAGCTCTGGACCCTCCCACAGAGGAGGCTGTCACTCTGGCCATCACACACCTGATGGACCTCAATGCTCTGGACCGCTCAGAGGCTCTGACCCCGTTAGGGTTCCACCTGGCCAGGCTGCCTGTAGAGCCTCACATCGGGAAGCTGATTCTGTTTGGAGCTCTGCTGGGCTGTCTGGACCCTGTCCTCACTATCGCCGCCTCTCTCAGCTTCAAGGACCCCTTCTTCATACCAATGGTAATCATACGCGCGATCGCAGGCACACACACTCAAACACATTTTAGGTACTCAAATCTCTCTCTCTCTCAGGGTAAGGAGAAGATGGCAGACTTTAGGAGAAGAACTCTGTCCAGAGACTCAAAGAGTGACCACCTCACCATCATCTATGCCTTCACAGTAAGATCCTCGTTTCCCTCCTATATCATTAAACGTCTCTCTCATCTCCTCAATGGAATATTATCAATGGTTCATTCTGTTTAAAGGATTGCTAACTTGACTGTGTGTTAATCTGTCAGGGCTGGGAGGAAGCTAAGCGACGCGGCTACAAGTTTGAACGAGAGTTCTGCTGGGACAACTTCCTGTCAGCCAATACACTCCAGGTGATTCTCATGGTCCACCAATCAGATATCACGCTCAAACCACCATTGGGATGCAGCCTTGGCTTCATTTTGAGATTAGTATCTAACCTGTCTGTGTGTGTCTGTCTGTCTGCCTGTAGATGCTGCACAACATGAAGGGTCAGTTTGCTGAGCACCTGCTGGGGGCTGGCTTCATCAGCACCAAGAACCACAAAGACCCTGACTCTAACATCAACTCAGGTGAACTGCTTGGATGTATTTTTGTACAATTTGCTAGTCTCTCTCACTCCTCTCTCTCTTTCCATGTCTTACTCTCCATCTTTCACACTTTTCTCTCAATCCTCTCTCTCGCTCCTCTCTCTCTTTCCATGTCTCACTCCTCTCTCTCTTTCCATGTCTTACTCTCCATCTCTCACACTTTTCTCTCACTCCTCTCTCTCTTTCCATGTCTCACTCTGTCCCTCAGAGAATGAGAAGCTGATCAAGGCAGTGATAGTGGCAGGTCTCTACCCCAAAGTGGCCATGATCAAACCCAGCGGCAGCAAGAAAAGACCGTGAGTCAGCATGGACCTACAGTAGCATATAGCTATATATACATATACAGGTGAAGTCGGAAGTTTACATACACTTAGGTTGGAGTCATTAAAACTCGTTTTTCAACCACTCCAAAAATGTCTTGTTAACAAACTATAGTTTTGACAAGTCAGTTAGGACATCTACTTTGTGAATGACAAGTAATTTTTCCAACAATTGTTTACAGATTATTTTACTTATAATTCACTATCACAATTCCAGTGGGTTAGAAGTTAACATACACTAAGTTGACTGTGCCTTTAAACAGCTTAGAACATTTCTGAAAATGATGTCATGGCTTTAGAAGCTTCTGATAGGCCAAGACCTCAGCAAAAAAATTTTTAGAACTCCACAAGTCTGGTTCATCCTTGGGAGCAATTTCCAAACGCCTGAAGGTACCACGTTCATCTGTACAATCAATAGTACGCAGGTAAAACACCGTGGGACCACGCAGCCGTCATACTGCTCAGGAAGGAGACACGTTCTGTCTCCTAGAGATGAATGTACTTTGGTGAGAAAAGTGCAAATCAATTCCAGAACAACAGCAAAGGACCTTGTGAAGATGCTGGAGGAAACGGGTACAAAAATATCTATATCCACAGTAAAACGAGTCCTATAACGACAACCTGAAAGGCCGCTCAGCAAGGAAGAAGCCACTGCTCCAAAACCGCCATAAAAATGCCAGACTACGGTTTGCAACTGCACATGGGGACAAAGATCATACTTTTTGGAGAAATATCCTCTGGTCTGATGAAACTGTTTGGCCATAATGATCATCGTTATGTTTGGAGGAAAAAGGGGGATGCTTGCAAGCTGAAGAACACCATCCCAACCGTGAAGCACAGGGGTGGCAGCATCATGTTGTGGGGGTGCTTTGGTGCTGAAGGGACTGGTGCACTTCACAAAATAGATTGCATCATGAGGAAAGAAAATGATGTGGATATATTGAAGCAACATCTCAAGACATCAGTCAGGAAGTTAAAGCTTGGTCAATGACCCCAAGCATACTTCCAAAGTTGTGGCAAAATGGCTTAAGGACAACAAAGTCAAGGTATTGAAGTGGCCATCACAAACCCTGACCTCAATCCTATAGAAAATTTGTGGGCAGAACTGAAAAAGTGTGTGCAAGCAAAGAGGCCTACAAACCTGACTCAGTTACACCAGCTCTGTCAGGAGGAATGGGCCAAAAATTCACCCAACTTATTGTGGGAAGCTTGTGGAAGGCGATCTGAAACGTGTGACTGAAGTTAAACAATTTGAATTCAATGCTACCAAATACTAATTGAGTGTATGCAAACTTCTGACCCACTGGGAATGTGATGAAAGAAATAAAAGCTGAAATAAATCATTCTCTCTACTATTATTCAGACATTTCACATTCTTAAAATGAAGTGGTTATCCTAACTGACCTAAGACAGTACATTTTTACTAGGATTAAATGTCAGGAATTGTGAAAAACTGAGTTTAAATGTATTTGGCTAAGGTGTATGTAAACTTCCGACTTCAACTATTGTGTGTGTGTGTGTGTGTGTGTGTGTGTGTGTGTGTGTGTGTGTGTGTGTGTGTTCAATTATTTGCATTTCGTTCTGTTTTTATCAGTAAGCTCAATCCACCCATTGCACAGTTTCTCCAGATATAAATCAGATCCAGCCTGAACTGTGCGATTCAGTAGGGAGTTGTAGTTTGCAACAGGCCAATATTCTACATAGTTTAGCACATAACACATTTTAATTAACTACAATGACCATAATCCGTTGCACATCTACTTGTCCAGTCTGTGTTTATTTTAAAAGAGTGCGCGATCATGAGGGAATATAGAGAGCAGCTGTTTCTTCGAGGTATTTCTACCTGGAAATACATGATCTAAGTGATTGATAGTTGGTATTCAGCAGTCTTAAAAGTACTGTATGCCTTATTTACATTGAAGAAGAACAAAAATAGTGATTTTGTCAGACAACATAGGCAGCAGCTCTATAGAGATCAGATGATGACTTGGAATGCGATAATAAAGTAAAGTAAAGTAATATGAATAAATGAATGTTAATTAAGCAATACGGCCCTAGGGGCTGTTGTATATAACCAATATACCACGGCTAAGGGCTGTTCTTACGCATGACGCAACACGGTAAGCATTTAATGTTTGTAAAAAAATTATAATAATCGAAATCGAAAACCGTGGTTATTTAAAAAAAAATAATCATCAAACCAAAACTGAACCGAAAGCACTAATCGCTCAGCACTAGTACAGACAGACACTGGCAATGACAAGAGGACAACCCAGATTCTGCAGAGGAAGTGAAATTCACTCAGTCCTGAGAAGTACACTTTGTCAACTTGCTATTGATTTATACCTGAGAAGATCCACCCCCAGCTCACCATGGATGGCAGACCATAAGCCCTAAACCCATTCCAGCCAGACAGATGCATCAATAAATCATCATAACACGTAGGAGACAGCTGCAAAATAGACCTACGATCAAGCCTAGGGGCACAGATATTGTTTAAAAACAGTTGTTTTAAGATTCAAACTTTGGCCAAATATCAATAGTCATAAAACGTTTATGTTGCTATGGACAATACCACAGACATCTGTCTGTAAAGGATGTATACACACACACACACACACACACACACACACACACACACACACACACACACACACACACACACACACACACACACACACACACACACACACACACACACTAATGCCCCCTCCCCACCTCTCTCCTCTCCAGGGTTAGGGTGTATACTAAAACTGATGGGAAGGTGTGTATTCACCCCAAGTCAGTGAATGCTGAGGAGACCCAGTTTAACTACACATGGCTCATCTATCACCTCAAGATGAGGACCAGCAGTGTGAGTATACAGTACAGCATACATACAGCATACTGTGACGGCCCTGAATTTGTCTGAACCGTCTCAGTGCTTCTCCTTCCAATAGGGCACTTCCCCTTTTAATCAATATTTTCTCTGATAGGCACATCCTACCTGGCACCCCTACAAACAACAACCTCAAGTTAAAACTGTTACATAGAAAATGGCACCCCAGATGGGACCTCTTTCAACATTTGAGAAATAACCAAAGCAAATATTTTGTGCGGATTGTGTGTTATTTAAAACAATGGATTAAACTCATTAAAATGTGCTCATCCATATCATACCTGTCAATGGGAATACAGAGGGTCATTCTGACCCTCGAGCTGACAATACAAATCATAATGTGAATGGAGATAATGGAGTTGATTTGGGCCAGAGCCCTGGGAATCTGAATGCTCGGTCTGGACCACAGGAGGTCTAACCAGTTATTGACATGGATCTGTGTGGAAGTACTGAGCTAGCTCTCCCTCTGACGCCCAACCTTCCTCCATTATTCTGGTTTATCTCCAAAGGTTGTAGTCTTACAACTTCAAGGTGACGTCCTTGATATTCGTCGGACTCAACAACATCTCCAAAATCTCGCATGTCTCACCACTACTTCCTGGGCTGACTTTGAGGCCAACTTTTCATATGCATTCCTGTCTGAGGACTACACAGATGAGCTGGCAGACAGAATCAGTGCAGAATCAGAGTGCAAAGAGAGAGCGAGTATCTGTGACTTTGCATACGGTTACCACTCCCTGTGCAGACGGTGGAAACCTGGCATTGAGGAGTAAGAGGTCATTAAGTTGATCTTGAAGAACATCAACCCTCTACTACCCAGAAAACTCAGAGAAAGAGTCACCGCTGTCGATGGACTGGTTCAACTGGGACAGCAGTTCGAGAAGGACAGAGAATGCCAACGGAAATATGAACAGAGAAAGAAACAGACACCCAATCAGTTACCCAAGCCAGACCATCAACAACAGCCAAGACCCCTCCCATGTTCTGTTGGAGATGTAGCAAAAAGGGACGTTCTTCAGCTACATGTCCAAATCAGTATCAAGTAAACCCTTCCAGAAACCACAAATCACAACACACCTAACTCCCTTCGCAGGAACGACCATCCTACTCTGGGTGCTTTGAGCAAAGCTGAAACCCCAAGAGTCACTGCCTACGCCCACCCGTCAAAATCCCCTTTCTTTCAGTTAATACCGCACCAACTGGTGTTACCCCTGTCCATAGGCCCTTGGAGAGGAAGAGACATCCTGGACACCGGGTCATCCTACACACTGCTCAATGAGAAACTGTGGAAGGAGGTTAAAGGTCCACAATACAACCTGAAGCCGTGGACAGAAGGTCCACTATATCTGGCTGATGGTGAGGCTAAACGACCACTTGGATGGAGTGAGGTAGAGTTCCGCCTGTGTAACTGTTCCTATATGATTGCTTCTGTTATTCTACATACCAAGAACCTTGCTTTTCCTGTCATGTTGAGAATTGATTTCATTTACTTCAGTGGTGTCCAGATTGTTCGAGAAATATTTTTTTACAATCAGAAGCAACGAAGTTGCATGATTGGGGTCCAAATGTGTCAGTCTTCTCTGCCGTTGCTCCGGTACCACTAACCCTTGGTAATCCTGCTGATCTCCTTTTACAGGCTGTGAGAAGAGCTCCGCTGGAACAGCCAGAGGAGTTAAGGCTGTTGGAACAGCTGTAGAATAAGTCTGATGTATGTACTTCAAAGCTGGGATGCACTGGGCTCCTGAAGCACAAAATATTCCTTACACAGGAAATGCCGATCAAGCAGAAGCCATATCGTTTGTCCCCAGCAAAGCTAATCATCCAAAAGGGACTCATTAATGATATGCTGATATAATTGAACGTTCCTCCTCTCCCTGGGCTGCTCCTATTGTCCTCATCCCAAAAAAGACTGGTGGTCTTAGATTTTGTGTGGACTATAGGAAGACCAACAATGTCTCCCAGACTGATGCCTATCCTCTTCCCACCATCCAAGAGATCCTGGAGTCATTGTTTGGTGCTGTTGTGTTCACTACCCTTGACCTCAATAGTGGCTATTGGCAGGTTGAGATGGACCAGGAAAGCAAGGACAAGACTGCTTTTGTGCTGATGGCCTGGTCCTGAAAAGACCAAGGCTGTAGAAGACTTCCCTGTGCCAACCACCCTCAAGGCCCTTCAACGGTTCCTTGGGATGGCTGGATGGTACCATGGGTTTGTGTTAAACTTCTCCCAGGTGGCAGAACCACTCAACGCATTGAAGCGAAAAGGAGTGAAATTCCGATGGACGGCAGAGTGCCAGACATCCTTTGAAACCCTGAAACGACGCCATGTCACACCTCCCATTTTGGGTCATCCCAACTTTGACTGCCCTTTTGTTGTTTATACTGATGCAAGTGATGTTGTACTTGGTGCTGTCCTAGTCCAACAGACTGGACTTGGCATTGAAGAAGTGCTAGCGTTGGCCAGTCGGACATTGAATAGAGCAGAACAGAACTACTCCACAACCGAGCAAGAGTGCCTTGCAGTTGTCTGGGCTTTGGAAAAGTGGATGTACTACCTGGAGGGAGGACACTTCACTGTGGTCACTGACCATTCCTCCTTTGTGTGGGTGTTCAAGACCAACAAACCAAGCACCAGACTCATCAGATGAGCTCTATGGTTGCAATAGTTCACCTTTGAAGTAGAATACAGTGAAGGAAAATACAACACTGTTCCAGATGCCTTATCCAGAGCTCCTGCTGGTGGTAATGGTGGCCCTCATCTTACATGTGCTACTGTCCTGTCTTGCCGTCGAGACTCACCCAAAACTGACTTTCCCATCTCTGATGAGGCCATTTGGAAGGCCCAACAGGATGATCCAGAAGTACAGGCTTTGTACCAGACTATTCTGGAAGATGGAGAAAAGATGGTCAATCCTACCACAAAGCTGACCATCATTGAATACAAAGTCTACTGAGTTGGACAACTACCTCACAGAACACTACCAAATGTACAAACCTGAACCTCTACGCCTTCAACTGCTGCAACATTTCCATGAAGACCCGTTAGCTGGTCATTTGGGCCGGTTCAAAACCCTACAAGCGGTTGCAAGCATTACTGTACTGGCCACATCTGAGCATGGATGTGAAGTCACACATCCGAAACTGTCAGGTTTGTCAAATGTACAAACCAGAAGGTAGAAAGCCTGCTGGCAAGTTGCAGTAAACTGTGGTTACCCAACCTCGGGAAATGTTAGGAGTGGATTTGATGGGTTCATTTCCTAGAAGCTCCAATCAGAATGTGTACATGCTTGTTTTTGTTGTTTACTATTCCAAGTGAGTGAAGCACTTTGCCCTTCAACAGGCCACCGCGAAGACCATATAACTTTATCAAGAACGAGATCCTGACTCGCTGGGAAGTGCCTGATTACATCCTGTCTGACCGAGGTTCCAAATTCGTCTCTGATCTCTTTGAGGAGACCTGCCAAAGATGGAACCTGCCAAAGAAGTTGACCATGGCCTATCACCCACAGACCAACCTCACTGAGAGAGTTAATTGAACATTGAAGACAATGGTTGCTTCATATGTAGGGACCCAGCACAAACACTGGGACAAGCACCTTCACGAGTTTCGATTTGCCCTGAATTCTGCTGTGCAAGAGTCCACTGGAGTCACCCCTGCAGAGCTGAACCTGAGTCGTCCCCCTCCGAGGACCCTTGGATATGGTGCTACAGCCCCAGCAGGTTACTCCAGACTCTGCATGCTATGACCAGGTAGTCCATCTCCACGACTTGAGAGCTATTGTCTCAAAGAACATGATCCAGGCCCGACTCAAGCAGAAGGGAAATTATGATAAAAAGAGAGGAGACATGCAGTTCCAGGTTAGTGATCGGGTGTGGCTTCGCTCTCATCCTTACTCAAAAGCTGAACTATTATTCTCAGCCAAGCTCGCTCCTAAATGGCAAGGACCATATAGGATTGTGGAGCAGATGGGCCCTCTGAACTACCGAGTGGTGAAAGAGGACCCAGGTGAAGATATGCGCGTCGTCCATGTCTCACACCTTAAGGTCTGTTACCCCTCGGCTGAGGAATTGGACGAGATTGAACGCCACAAGGTCTTGGATATCTTTGAAGAGGGAAGTGATGAGAAGACTTTTCTCTGATTCCTAGACCCAGAAGTCTCACTCCTTAAGGCCTGTTACCCCTCAGCTGAGGAGCGTGAGCGCCACAAAGTCATGAATATTTTTGTAGAGGAAAGTGATAAAGACTTTTCTCGGTTTCCCAGACCAAGATGTGCCTTCCAGGGCAATGGTCGGCTTTTTCCAGGGGAGGGGATGTGTGACGGCCCTGAATTTGTCTGAACCGTCACAGTGCTTCTTCCAATAGGGCGTTTCCCCTTTGACTCCCTATTAAATAGCCAGCATCAGCTGCGCAAAAGTGGGGTTGTGATGGTGGTGCGAATGAGGATGTGTTCAACCCTCAGTTCCGAAGCTTCTTTACTCCGTTTGTTTTGTTGTATTTAAAAGTGTGCTTTGTAGCCTTGTCTCAAGTTTAACCAGGATCTGATCCACTAATTTCTTCCTTTGGACTACACATCTCATTTATATTTGACATTTTAGTCATTTAGCAGACGCTCTTATCCAGAGCGACTTACAGTAGTGAATACATACATTTCATTTCATGCATTCTTTTTTTATTTTTATTATTTTTTTGTACTGGCCCCCCGTGGTAATCGAACCCACAACCCTGGCGTTGCACACACCATGCTGGCGTTGCAAACACCATGCTCTACCAACTGAGCCACAGGGAAGACCATTTGGTCTCCATTGTTTTGTCGTGACCTTTCTCCACTGGAGATCTGTTGGCGGATTGGATTGTCTGACTGACAGACTGACTACAACTTTTTTGCATACGGTATTTCATTTGTATGAGTGTGATTTATACCGTGTTGATTTGTGGTCAGTTGTAGTTGAAGACAACTAAGATTTGATACTGTTTATGGTTGTATGTTAAAAGAGTTTTTGATATTTTGATTGTATGATTGAGACTGGGTTTACGCTCCACTTTTATGAACGGACAAACATTGCGTGATTAAGGTGTCTTGAGTTCATTTAACTTTTTACTGGGCTGGACTCTTTTAGGCCCGAGGCACGGGACTTTTCTTGAGGAACCAGAGCTCATTGTTTATATTATTGTGTGTGTGATCATTTATATTGGTAATACAACCCATGCAAAATAAGTTGTTTTGCAGTTATTTCCAATGTTTTAAGGGATTATGAAAAGTGAATTTCCAGACTGACTTTTACATGAGTCCTTTGTGTTGGTGTGGACTTGACGGACCAGAAGGGACTCATTCCCTCCCAAACCAAAAGGAGAAATCAATATTTTCTCTGGTAGGCACAACCTACCTGGCACCCCTACAAACAATAACCACAAGACAAAACTGTTACAATACATACAGCATGCATACACAGTACAGCATACATACAACGCTGTTGCACCATTTGCCACAAATTAACCTTACAGAGATGGTTCACTCGAAAATCAGTTTGGTACTAATTTGCTGTAGGAATAAAAGTACTGACAATCTTTTGATTTATGCATGCTCCTGATTCATGTAGTAGGATACACACACTAGAGGGTGAGGGATATGGACTTGGATGGATGGTTGTGAGTTCCAGAGTGTTTGTGACCGTTTCACTGAGTGGGTGGGTAAAGGTTAACTCTGATCCCATTTTTAGACATGATTAATATTTGATTAAACCAGTGGCTTTCAACTCCCTCCCAAAGTCCCTGGCACATCCAAGCTCCCAGACAGTACCAGGGAAGAGGAACAGTCACAACAGTCAATGCCAGCCTCTCTGTCCTCTCTCTACCCTGCCGCACCGAATGTTATCAGTTAGAGGAGGGATGGGTTACTGGCTGTGGAAATGTGTTTTAGGAACTCAGTCGAGATCTCAACTTACTGTTGAGAGTTAGAATAATAGAATACACAAGGTGCAATTTAGACATATGGTTCTGCCTCCTGAGTGACACAAGGCACTACATCACAGTGCTAGCTGTGCCACTAGAGATCCTGGTTCGAGTCCAGGCTCTGTTGCAGCCGGCCGTGACCCGGGAGACCCATGGGGCGGCGCACAATTGGCCCAGCGTCATCTGGGTTAAGGGAAGAGTTTGGCCGGCAGGAATGTTCTTGTCCCATCTCATGTGGCGGCTGGGCGCAATGCACGCTGACACGGTCGCCAGGTGTACGATGTTTCCTCCGACACATTGGTGCGGCTGGCTTCCGGGTTAAGCAGGCATTGTGTCAAGAAGCAGTTCGGCTTGTGTTTCGGAGGACGCACGGCTCTCGACCTTTGCCTCTCCCAAGTCCGTATGGGAGTTGCAGCGATAGGACAAGACTGTAACTACCAATTGGATACCACGAAATTGGGGTAAAAGTAAAAAAATAAAAGTCTATATGGTTGCGCATCAGCAGTTTCTCTTGTTATGTCAGTCACTCAATTAGACATGTCAGCTAACATTTTTTTAGATAAAGGTTTGTCTAATGGCCAGCTATCTAAACTTGTAGTAATCATGGTCGACCAAGGGGGGGCACCATTACCGACCAAGGGGGGGCCCCCATTGATTTTGTTAGTCTCGCTCACTCAGGTTTGCAATTTTTAATATGGCAAAATGTGTAGAATTGCATGAAATTAACTATAATACTTTAAATGTTTTTCTCTCATTGTCAAGTGGGGACGCAACATTTTTGTGCTTAGGGCCCCCAGAAGGCTAGGGCCGGCTCTTAATGCAGGTGTGGGTATGCAGACCTGCGAGGCACTGCGGCCCCTCATGAGTAGAGATTGTTTTGTGGCCCCCACCCCCATCAAAGTTGCCCATCCCTGTTAGATAGAGGTGCTTTTCTTTCTGGTCCGACTGTCACTGGGGCTGAACTCCCTGCCATCCAGGGCCTATATACCAGGCGGTGTCGGAGGAAGGCCCTAAAAATGATCAGACTCCAGCCACCTAAGTCATAGACTGTTCTCTCTGCTACTGCACCAGAGCTTAGTTAGTTCACCAATAGCTATCCAGACTATCTGCATTTACCCTCTTTTACCACTATTTTGACCCATCACATACACTGCTGTTACTGTTTATCTATTGTGTTATCTAGTCACTTTACCCCTACCTATATGTACATATCTACCTCATACCTATACAGTGGGGAGAACAAGTATTTGATACACTGCCGATTTTGCAGGTTTTCCTACTTACAAAGCATGTAGAGGTCTGTAATTTTTATCATAGGTACACTTCAACTGTGAGACGGAATCTAAAACAAAAATCCAGAAAATCACATTGTATGATTTTAAGTAATTCATTTGCATTTTATTGCATGACATAAGTATTTGATACATCAGAAAAGCAGAACTTAATATTTGGTACAGAAACCTTTGTTTGCAATTACAGAGATCATACATTTCCTGTAGTTCTTGACCAGGTTTGCACACACTGCAGCAGGGATTTTGGCCCACTCCTCCATACAGACCTTCAGGTTTTGGGGCTGTCGCTGGGCAATACGGACTTTCAGCTCCCTCCAAAGATTTTCTATTGTGTTCAGGTCTGGAGACTGGCTAGGCCACTCCAGGACGTTGAGATGCTTCTTACGGAGCCACTCCTTAGTTGCCCTGGCTGTGTGTTTCGGGTAGTTGTCATGCTGGAAGACCCAGCCACGACCCATCTTCAATGCTCTTACTGAGGGAAGGAGGTTATTGGCCAAGATCTCACGATACATGGCCCCATCCATCCTCCCCTCAATATGGTGCAGTCGTCCTGTCCCCTTTGCAGAAAAGCATCCCCAAAGAATGATGTTTCCACCTCCATGCTTCATGGTTGGGATGGTGTTCTTGGGGTTGTACTCATCCTTCTTCTTCCTCCAAACACGGCGAGTGGAGTTTAGACCAAAAAGCTCTATTTTTGTCTCATCAGACCACATGACCTTCTCCCATTCCTCCTCTGGATCATCCAGATGGTCATTGGCAAACTTCAGACGGGCCTGGACATGCGCTGGCTTGAGCAGGGGGACCTTGCGTGCGCTGCAGGATTTTAATCCATGACGTGTTACTAATGGTTTTCTTTGCGACTGTGGTCCCAGCTCTCTTCAGGTCATTGACCAGGTCCTGCCGTGTAATTCTGGGCTGATCCCTCACCTTCCTCATGATCATTGATGCCCCACGAGGTGAGATCATGCATGGAGCCCCAAATCGAGGGTGATTGACCGTCATCTTGAACTTCTTCCATTTTCTAATAATTGCGCCAACAGTTGTTGCCTTCTCACCAAGCTGCTTGCCTATTGTCCTGTAGCCTATCCCAGCCTTGTGCAGGTCTACAATTTTATCCCTGATGTCCTTACACAGCTCTCTGGTCTTGGCCATTGTGGAGAGGTTGGAGTCTGTTTGATTGAGTGTGTGGACAGGTGTCTTTTATACAGGTAACGAGTTCAAACAGGTGCAGTTAATACAGGTAATGAGTGGAGAACAGGAGGGCTTCTTAAAGAAAAACTAACAGGTCTGTGAGAGCCGGGAATTCTTACTGGTTGGTAGGTGATCAAATACTTATGTCATGCAATAAAATGCAAATTAATTACTTAATCATACGTGATTTTCTGGATTTTTGTTTTAGATTCCAGTTTCTCACAGTTGAAGTGTACCTATGATAAAAATTACAGACCTCTACATGCTTTGTAAGTAGGAAAACCTGCAAAATCGGCAGTGTATCAAATACTTGTTCTCCCCACTGTATGTACATATCTACCTCATACCTATATGTACATATCTACCTAATACCCCTGCACATTGACTCAGTACTGGTGCCCCGTGTGTATATAGCCAAGCTATTACCTCGTACCTCTGCACATTGACTCAGTACTGGTGCCCCGTGTGTATATAGCCAAGCTATTACCTCGTACCTCTGCACATTGACTCAGTACTGGTGCCCCGTGTGTATATAGCCAAGCTATTACCTCGTACCTCTGCACATTGACTCAGTACTGGTGCCCCGTGTGTATATAGCCAAGCTATTACCTCGTACCTCTGCTCATTGACTCAGTACTGGTGCCCTGTGTGTATATAGCCAAGTTATCGTTACTCATTGTGGATTTGTTTGCTTTGTCTCTGTATTGTTGGGAAGGGCCCGTCCGTAAGCATTTCACTGTTGGTTTACACCTGTTATTTACCAAGCATGTGACAAATATACAATTATTTGATTTGTCTCCAGATCTTCCTGTATGCGTGTGTTAATGCTGTATCCATGTCTGTCCCCAGATCTTCCTGTACGACTGTACGGAGGTGTCTCCGTTCTCCCTACTGTTCTTTGGAGGTGACGTCACCATCCAGATGGACCAGGACCAGGAGACCATCGCTGTGGATGACTGGATCGTCTTCCAGTCCCCCGCACGCATCGCTCACCTCGTCAAGGTACATGAACACACACACGCAAACACACAAACACACCTGACCGTTTTCCTGATCTGCCTCTCTCTGTAGAATCTGAAGAAGGAGCTGGACTCTCTTTTGGAAGAGAAGATCCGAAGCCCCGCCCCTGTGGACTGGAGCAACCGCCAATCCAAAGACTGTGCTGTCATCACAGCCATCATAGACCTCATCACCACCCAGGAGAGGCCCAACATTAACGCGAGGAACACTGCCCCTAGAGGACGTCACCAGTATTACAACAACGATGATGGTGACGAGTACTAGAACTGCTGCATCTCTTCTCAACCCAGAGAAAAGCTCAAGCCATAGAGATGGAAAGAGGTCTCCCCTTTGTATCTGTGCCATAGTGGCGCTGCCCATGCTATCTCCGTTTGAATAAGTGGCAAGCTAATGTTGGTGATTTACCGCCACTTGCAGAGCTGGAGTCTTAAACTAAATATTGTGTATCATTTATTTTGTCGATTTACCAACTAGGCAAACCAATTTGAAGACCATGCTCTGGTAATTGGCTGATCACTCCCATAGGAATCCCCACCCAGTTGACTACTTTAAAATGGTGGAAGCCCTCAATGTCCATGCAAAATTGTGTTTCCAAGTAAAGATCTCTATACATCTCAATGTCTTAGGCACATTTCTATTGGATATGAATCCAGTCAGGATGGTATGTGAAGAAAGTCCCGAACGCCAACCATTTGAATTTAATTCTATAAGCCAACTGGAAAAGGCTGAGCATGTATTTTTGCATTTGTTAAGAACAATTATGTAGAACTAAGTTGTATGGAATGCTGTTTTGTTGATATTGCTTGACATTCTCATGTTGTCAAATGGCCTATTTGGCTGACATTCTTATGTTGTAAGGCTGGCCGACGAATGGTTCACTTGCCGTTCTCTTTTCAGTTTTTCTTCAAATATTTGAATCTTCTCCCTGAAGCTGAACCATTAAAGCTGACCTTATTGCAGTGTGACATTAGTCTTTTCTAGTGTGGTGTGAAGTGGGAGAGATTAAGGCCTGGATTCACATTATGGCGTGCTTGACATTTAAAGGTCATTTCTAACTGAGCTGCCATCTGCAGCATTTACCTTGAATGCGATCTCTACCAATGTGGAAATATTGCCTTTTGAGGTGCATAGCTGAAAAGGGGCGATCGGACTGAAGTTAAAGATACATTAGTAGTAGCTGTAATACATATTCCACAATCTAAAACTTTCCTGAATTGGGGCATTATTAAAACACAACAGCCGTGATAAATGTACATTGTGTTATTCAACTAGGCAAGTGAATTAAGAACAAATTCTTATGTTCAACGGCCTAGGAACATTGGGTTAACTGCCTTGTTCAGGGGCAGAATGACAGATTTTTATTTTGTCAGCTCGGGGATTCGATCTGGCAACCTTTCGGTTACTAGTCCAACGCTCTAACCACTCGGCTACCTGACACCTCTGGTACCAATTAGTTGGTACTTAAACCACATGAAATCCTACATTAAAGGGATTCTCCATACTTTTTAGCCAGTAGTCCTGAAAGTAGCCCATGTGCCAAAAGTGGTCCCCGAAAATGGATAATTACATGTGCACCACGTCATTGCTGTGTGTGATTCTCACTAGCTGTCACTCAAATGGCGAGGGGCTGAATCTCATTGGCTGGAACTCAAATCGCTAGGGGGCTGGCACATCTTCCAGAAAAGTCTCTTTCAAACTAGGGATTTTGTGGCTGAGGTAAAACAGTAATTCTGATCATAGATTATGCATGTATGAACTACATTGACACATCCAGCCCAAAGCGGGAGATTTAAAAAATACTTACTAGTCGCAAAAGTACCGGAGCATGTCTTTAATAGAATCCATTTGTTTTATCTTGAAATGTATGTATCCATCGGTCTAATCTCTTAACAGGAGGTACAGTTACAGCAGTAGTAAAGTTTGACTTCAAACAGCTTCACTGAATGTTACCAATTAAAACAAAACCCATTCTCTCTCTCGGTCTGTTCCCCGGTCCCCAGCCATAACGGGTGTCTGTTCCCCGGTCCCCAGCCATAACGGGTGTCTGTTCCCCGGTCCCCAGCCATAACGGGTGTCTGTTCCCCGGTCCCCAGCCATAACGGGTGTCTGTTCCCCGGTCCCCAGCCATAACGGGTGTCTGTTCCCCGGTCCCCAGCCATAACAGGTGTCTGTTCCCCGGTCCCCTAAATTCACTGAGCCATTCAAAGATTCATCAGCATTCTGAAAGAAAACAACAGATTGCAAATACACCATAGCACTTTTATTAACAATAGTTAGATGAAATATCTAAATGACATCATCTGCAATATAAATCTATAGCTGTGGATTACATTTAAACAGAAGTTATTAGTTACATATTTACATGGGTTAAAGGCGTGTCATCACAGTTTATCCCTGAGTGCAAACAAAGTTTTTTTGTCTGGGTCAGACCAGATGGAGAGAAGTGGTCTGGTTTGATGAACGGCGTTACAACAGGAAGCTGATCAGGCCATTATTTGTTTCCTTCAGCGATATGAGACAACATTACACACTTAGAAGATGAATCACGCCCGGACAATCATGTTAAAACCTTGACTGGCTTTTTCCAGTTTTAGGACCGAGCGTCGCGACATTTCCTTTTCTCTCCTGCCGCTCGTCACAGAAATCATAAGGAGGGTATTTTTTTGTTTTAACTTCCAGCTCTGGGCCTTCTAAAAGCCACCCCAGGGCATCATCACACCCAGAGGCAGGAGGATTGTGGGACGGAAATGTCTCCGTTTATGTAAGGTGACATTAAGATGGAGATAAATTGCCCAATTACAGATCAACTTCCAGACCCTAGGCAGTGTGTAATGCTGAAAGGACTGCATATGTAACCCAAGCCTCAGTAGAGTGCAAGGTGAAGCTATGCCCATACTGCTAATACCTGTTCAATAGTTTAAGGTATCTAAAATGGCTAGGGAATCTGGATTAGGTGTTGGGAATCTGGATTAGGTGTTGGGAATCGGGGTTAGCGCATGAATGTGGGAGTTTATTTTTTACTTTGTAGGCCATCATAACATTCAGCCTCACTATAATGTAACCTAACCAGAGGGAAGTCAGGAAACTGGGCCGGTCATTCTGCCATTTTGGCTCCTTACATTCAGCCTCTTCAGCAGTCACACAGCCTCCTACTGGCCACACAGGGAAGTCTAGAAAATATCCGTTTATTCGGCCATTTTGGACCGTCGTTACATTACAAAAGGCCTCCTAGCCACACACAGATAAATCTAACGTACAGTGTAATTTGTGTGTCTACAATGAGCCTCTTCCCCATCAGTCTCATCACACACTATAACCTGACCACAGAGCAGAAGTGAAACTGAACTGTCACATCATGACAACCTGGCACTTTAAAAAGCATGACAAAACATATACTAATATAAAATGTTAGTTATGTAGGACAGAAGGTAAGCTTCATTCCTGGGGAGTCTTTCAGAAGGAAATGAATACATGTTATATTAGTTGTAATGCAACCTCTGTTATTATAGGTGACCAATCCACTCTGTACGTGGCCGTTTTAAACTTTGACCCCAGCACGTTCTGTGTGCATGTGTGTCCAAGTGGGATGTCCTTCGGGGGCCAAAAAGCAGTCACACGGGCAGTGGTTGGACAGTCTTCCATCAGTGGGAGGAGTCAAAGTGTTGTTGACAGGTCATAGGGTCAAACTTCCTTACCATAGAGATTGGTAGAAGATGGAGAATGTTAGACTGCATGGGTAACAATCACTGGACCCCAAACCCATTCTAATAGATGCAGTCAGCTGGCACACATACAGTCTGTTGGTGCATTTAGTGGTAGTCAGCACTCTCATTGGTTAATAGTGCTTGAAGGTGGCTCATTGGTGTATTAAGTCGCTGGCAGAAAGATCTCACACATTGCTCTGTTGAGCAAGGAGACTTTCTATTGGTGTATTCAGTGGAGGGCCATCGCTGGCATAAAGCTCACTCATTGGTGTGTCTGATTGAAGGCAGGTCACTGCTGTATTTAAGTGGGTGGAGCCTGCAGTTCCAGCTCACACATTGGTTTCCAGCCCCTGGAGGCGGTCCATCCTCTGCATGTTGCGCTCAATAGTGGCCTGGCACATGATTGGTTCAGCACATTCTGACAGGAACCAACCCCTCTCGCCATCACGGAGTCGCTCGCCCTCATACCAGCCTGAAAGAGAGACACACCACTCTATAATCCTTTATTTATCCTTCAGAAAATCACTTCACAGGAAAATAGTTTCCTCTAGCAGGAAGTGAGCCCTCATACCAGCCTGAGAGAGACACACACCACTCTATAATCCTTCATTTATCCTTCAGAAAATCACTTCACAGGAAAATAGTTTCCTCTTCAAAGCAGGAAGTGAGCTCTCAGCCCGCTGTTGGACTCTTAAATGACATCTGTTTGATGCTCTATTCTGTCTGTGTTAGGATGCCCTTTCACATAAAAGAGATGGTTGCCATGGAGACACAATGGGAAATTACCTTTCACCTTAAGAGTGTGACTGTGTATACGCATCATCAAACGCCTCTGGTCAGACGCTACACAGATAGATACATCTCTTTCAATGATCCCCCCCAAGGAGGAGAAAAATAGACGGGGCGAAAGAGGAGAGAACAGATGTGAAAGAGTGAGGACAGGGAGAGAGAGAGTAACACTAACGTACCATCCTCAACAGTCTGTGACACCAGGACCACGTCAGCCACCTGCAGTGACAGCTCATCAGGCTGCTTGGCTGTGTACGTCCTCGTCACCTCCACCTGCATGGCATCTGGGACAACACAAACACAACACAGAGTTTACACTCTAACCTTGGGGCAACACAAAAACAACACAGAGTTTACACTCTAACTGGTACCGCATGGCAAGCGGTACCAGAGCACCAAGTCTAGGACCAAAAGGCTTCTCAACTAGAGGTCGACCGATTAATCGGAATGGACAATTAATTAGGGCCGATTTCAAGTTCTCATAACGGTATTTTTGGCCACCGTATTGTTTTTTTTTTACACCTTTATTTAACGAGGCAAGTCAGATTAAGAACACATTCTTATTTCCAATGACGGCCTTGGAACGGGGGTTAACTGCCTTGTTCAGGAGGGAGTCGGGGATTCGTTTTTTGCAACCTTCCGGTTACTAGTCCAACGCTTTAACCACCTGCCTTACTTTGCACTCCACGAGGAGCCTGCATGGCACGCTGACTACCCGTTACGCGAGGGCAGCAATAGCCAAGGTAAATTGCTAGCTAGCATTAAACGTATCTTATAAAAAACTATCAATCTTATCATAATCACTAGTTAACTACACATGGTTGATGATATTACTAGTTTAACTAGCTTGTCCTGTGTTGCATATAATCAATGCGGTGCCTGTTCATTTATTATCGAATCACAGTCTACTTCACCAAACGGGTGTTGATTTAACAAACGCATTCGCGAAAAAAGCATTGTCGTTGCACCAATGTACCTAACCATAAACGTCAATGGCTTTCTTTAAAATCAATAAACAAGTATATATTTTTAAACCTTCATATTTAGTTAATATTGCCTGCTAACATGAAATTGTGTCAGTTCTCTTGCGTTCATTGCATGCAGACTCAGGGTATATGCAACAGTTTGGGCCACCTAGCTCGTTGCGAACTTATTTGCCAGAATTTTACGTAATTATAACATAACATTGAAGGTTGTGCAATGTAACAGGAATATTTAGATTTAGGGATGCCACCCGTTAGATAAAATATGGAACGGTTCCGTATTTCACTGAAAGAAAAAACTTTTGTTTTCGAGATGATAGTTTCCGGATTCTACCATATTAATGACCTAAGGCTCGTATTTCTGTGTGTTATTATGTTATAATTAAGTCTATGATTTGATATTTGATAGAGCAGTCTGACTGAGCGGTGGTAGGCAGCAGCAGGCTCATAAGCATTCATTCGTGCGTTTTGCCAGCAGCTCTTCGCTGTGCCTCAAGCTGTTTATGACTTCAACCTGGGTGGGTATAATCTGTGCAACATTCCAACAGGAATCTATTCCAAAAAATTCGTAAATAACAAGGTTGCCAAAAAACAACGCATACAAAGTTGTATAGCGGCAGAATAAGATACTGGGTAGGGAGTGGTCTATTTCATTGCGTTTTTCATTCATCACGTTTATTCCGAAAAATGTCTGTCCTCATATGTCTGTTTGCCTATGGACAAACATTAAGAATAAGCTACGTGGTGAGTTGATGCCTATTCGGCAGCTAGTTAGCTAGGTTTGTATGCGTTGCTACTTTGTATGCATTGTTGGTTGGCAACCTTTTACTTTACATTTTTTGGAACAGATTCCTGTTGGAACGTTCCACAAATTATACCCACCCCTTCAAGCCTATCAACTCCCAAGATTAGGCTGGTGTAACCGATGTGAAATGGCTAGCTAGTTAGCCGGGTGCGCGCTAATAGCGTTGCAAACGTCACTCGCTCTGAAACTTGGGAGTTGTTGTTCCCCTTGCTCTGCATGGGTAACGCTGCTTCGAGGGTGGCTGTTGTCGATGTGTTCCTGGTTCGAGCCCAGGTAGGGGCGAGGAGAGGGACGGAAGCTATACTGTTACACTGGCAATACTAAAGTGCCTATAAGAACATCCAATAGTCAAAGGTATATGAAATACAAATCGTATAGAGAGAAATAGTCCTATAATTCCTATAATAACTACAACCTAAAACTTCTTAACTGGGAATATTGAAGACTTATGTTAAAAGGAACCACCAGCTTTCATATGTTCTCATGTTCTGAGCAAGGAACTTAAACATCAGCTTTCTTACATGGCACATATTGCACTTTTACTTTCTTCTCCAACACTTTCTTTTGCATTATTTGAACCAAATTGAACATGTTTCATTATTTACTTGAGGCTAAATTGATTTTATTGATGTATTATATTAAAATAAGTTTTCATTCAGTATTGTTGTAATTGTCATTATTACAAATAAATACATTTTGAAAAAAAATGTGTCCGTTTAATCGGTACGGGGTTTTTTTGGCCCTCCATAATCGCTATCGGCGTTGAAAAATCATAATCGGTCGACCTCTATTCTCAACAGCTTTTACCTCCTAGCCATAAGTACTGAACAGGTAATCAAATGGCTACCCGGACTATTTGCATTGTGTGCCCCCCCCAACCCCTCTTTTACGCTGCTGCTACTCTCTGTTTATCATCTATGCATAGTCACTTTAACTAAACCTACATGTACATACTACCTCAATCAGCCTGACTAATCAGCTTGACAAACCGGTGCCTGTATATAGCCTCTCTCCTGTATGTAGCCTCTCTCCTGTATGTAGCCTCTCTCCTGTATGTAGCCTCTCTCCTGTATGTAGCCTCTCTCCTGTATGTAGCCTCTCTCCTGTATGTAGCCTCTCTCCTGTATGTAGCCTCTCTCCTGTATGTAGCCTCTCTCCTGTATGTAGCCTCTCTCCTGTATGTAGCCTCTCTCCTGTATGTAGCCTCTCTACTGTATGTAGCCTCTCTCCTGTATGTAGCCTCTCTCCTGTATGTAGCCTCTCTCCTGTATGTAGCCTCTCTCCTGTATGTAGCCTCTCTCCTGTATGTAGCCTCTCTCCTGTATGTAGCCTCTCTCCTGTATGTAGCCTCTCTCCTGTATGTAGCCTCTCTCCTGTATGTAGCCTCTCTCCTGTATGTAGCCTCTCTCCTGTATGTAGCCTCTCTCCTGTATGTAGCCTCTCTCCTGTATGTAGCCTCTCTCCTGTATGTAGCCTCTCTCCTGTATGTAGCCTCTCTCCTGTATGTAGCCTCTCTCCTGTATGTAGCCTCTCTCCTGTATGTAGCCTCTCTCCTGTATGTAGCCTCTCTCCTGTATGTAGCCTCTCTCCTGTATGTAGCCTCTCTCCTGTATGTAGCCTCTCTCCTGTATGTAGCCTCTCTCCTGTATGTAGCCTCTCTCCTGTATGTAGCCTCTCTCCTGTATGTAGCCTCTCTCCTGTATGTAGCCTCTCTCCTGTATGTAGCCTCTCTCCTGTATGTAGCCTCTCTCCTGTATGTAGCCTCTCTCCTGTATGTAGCCTCTCTCCTGTATGTAGCCTCTCTCCTGTATGTAGCCTCTCTCCTGTATGTAGCCTCTCTCCTGTATGTAGCCTCTCTCCTGTATGTAGCCTCTCTCCTGTATGTAGCCTCTCTCCTGTATGTAGCCTCTCTCCTGTATGTAGCCTCTCTCCTGTATGTAGCCTCTCTCCTGTATGTAGCCTCTCTCCTGTATGTAGCCTCTCTCCTGTATGTAGCCTCTCTCCTGTATGTAGCCTCTCTCCTGTATGTAGCCTCTCTCCTGTATGTAGCCTCTCTCCTGTATGTAGCCTCTCTCCTGTATGTAGCCTCTCTCCTGTATGTAGCCTCTCTCCTGTATGTAGCCTCTCCTGTATGTAGCCTCTCTCCTGTATGTAGCCTCTCTCCTGTATGTAGCCTCTCTCCTGTATGTAGCCTCTCTCCTGTATGTAGCCTCTCTCCTGTATGTAGCCTCTCTCCTGTATGTAGCCTCTCTCCTGTATGTAGCCTCTCTCCTGTATGTAGCCTCTCTCCTGTATGTAGCCTCTCTCCTGTATGTAGCCTCTCTCCTGTATGTAGCCTCTCTCCTGTATGTAGCCTCTCTCCTGTATGTAGCCTCTCTCCTGTATGTAGCCTCTCTCCTGTATGTAGCCTCTCTCCTGTATGTAGCCTCTCTCCTGTATGTAGCCTCTCTCCTGTATGTAGCCTCTCTCCTGTATGTAGCCTCTCTCCTGTATGTAGCCTCTCTCCTGTATGTAGCCTCTCTCCTGTATGTAGCCTCTCTCCTGTATGTAGCCTCTCTCCTGTATGTAGCCTCTCTCCTGTATGTAGCCTCTCTCCTGTATGTAGCCTCTCTCCTGTATGTAGCCTCTCTCCTGTATGTAGCCTCTCTCCTGTATGTAGCCTCTCTCCTGTATGTAGCCTCTCTCCTGTATGTAGCCTCTCTCCTGTATGTAGCCTCTCTCCTGTATGTAGCCTCTCTCCTGTATGTAGCCTCTCTCCTGTATGTAGCCTCTCTCCTGTATGTAGCCTCTCTCCTGTATGTAGCCTCTCTCCTGTATGTAGCCTCTCTCCTGTATGTAGCCTCTCTCCTGTATGTAGCCTCTCTCCTGTATGTAGCCTCTCTCCTGTATGTAGCCTCTCTCCTGTATGTAGCCTCTCTCCTGTATGTAGCCTCTCTCCTGTATGTAGCCTCTCTCCTGTATGTAGCCTCTCTCCTGTATGTAGCCTCTCTCCTGTATGTAGCCTCTCTCCTGTATGTAGCCTCTCTCCTGTATGTAGCCTCTCTCCTGTATGTAGCCTCTCTCCTGTATGTAGCCTCTCTCCTGTATGTAGCCTCTCTCCTGTATGTAGCCTCTCTCCTGTATGTAGCCTCTCTCCTGTATGTAGCCTCTCTCCTGTATGTAGCCTCTCTCCTGTATGTAGCCTCTCTCCTGTATGTAGCCTCTCTCCTGTATGTAGCCTCTCTCCTGTATGTAGCCTCTCTCCTGTATGTAGCCTCTCTCCTGTATGTAGCCTCTCTCCTGTATGTAGCCTCTCTCCTGTATGTAGCCTCTCTCCTGTATGTAGCCTCTCTCCTGTATGTAGCCTCTCTCCTGTTATTATTCTGTCTTTTTACTGTTGTTTTTTTATTTCCTTATGTATTGTTTACCTAATACCTATTTTTTACATAAAAATTGCACTGTTGGTTAGAGCCTGTAAGTAAGCATTTCACTGTAAGGTCTACACCTGTTGTATTCGGCTCTTTGATTTGATTTGACACAGTGATTGGGAGACAGTTCTACTACTCCACCAGCAGGTGGTGCTGTGTGCCTACATGTGAGTTCCACTGACCAGCCATGTTTGATAGTGCTGTCTGAGTGAAGGTGTGTGTGGTGCTGAACTCACTGGTTCGGTCTTGGTTCTTCTCGTCATTGCTGCTCTGGCCCAGAGCACTGATCCAGCGAGCACGCTCATTCCTGTGGGACAGACAAACATCATCATTTTACAACACTTTTCAATACTTTTTCTCTTACAAATTAATGAGTAATTTAGCACCATAACAATATAGAAAGTCGTGGTCGACATGGAGGTTTATAATACCACTGCAGTTTTGCAGGAAAAAACACAACTTCACTTCAGTTTGCCTTTCCTTTAGCTGATAGTATCAACACGGCCTGTTTCAGGGAAATGATTTAATCAGTCAATCCATTTGACATTTACATTTTAGTCAATAAGCAGACACTCTTTTTTCAGCATGAAATAAGATGCAATCCAGAGGAAAAGCAGGGGACGTATTGATACAACCACACAGCATCACAAACAACCACCACCACACAGCATCACAAACAACCACCACCTCACAGCATCTCAAACAACCACCACCTCACAGCATCTCAAACAACCACCACGTCACAGCATCACAAACAACAACCACCTCACAGCATCTCAAACAACAACCACCACACAGCATCACAAACAACAACCACCACACAGCATCACAAACAACAACCACCACACAGCATCACAAACAACCACCACCTCACAGCATCTCAAACAACAACCACCTCCCAGCATCACAAACAACAACCACCACACAGCATCACAAACAACCCACCACCTCACAGCATCTCAAACAACAACCACCTCCCAGCATCACAAACAACCACCACCACACAGCATCACAAACAACCACCACCTCACAGCATCTCAAACAACAACCACCTCCCAGCATCGCAAACAACCACCACCTCACAGCATCACAAACAACCACCACCTCACAGCATCGCAAACAACAACCACCACCACACAGCATCTCAAACAACAACCACCTCACAGCATCACAAACAACCACCACCTCACAGCATCACAAACAACCACCACCTCACAGCATCGCAAACAACAACCACCACCACACAGCATCTCAAACAACCACCACCTCACAGCATCTCAAACAACAACCACCACCTCACAGCATCACAAACAACCACCACCTCACAGCATCTCAAACAACCACCACCTCCCAGCATCTCAAACAACCACCACCTCACAGCATCTCAAACAACCACCACCTCACAGCATCACAAACAACAACCACCACCACACAGCATCACAAACAACCACCACCTCACAGCATCACAAACAACCACCACCTCACAGCATCACAAACAACCACCACCACCTCACAGCATCTCAAACAACCACCACCTCACAGCATCACAAACAACAACCACCACCACACAGCATCACAAACAACCACCACCTCACAGCATCACAAACAACAACCACCACCACACAGCATCACAAACAACAACCACCTCACAGCATCTCATACAACCACCACCTCACAGCATCTCATACAACCACCACCACCTCACAGCATCTCAAACAACCACCACCTCACAGCATCTCATACAACCACCACCTCACAGCATCTCATACAACCACCACCACCTCACAGCATCTCAAACAACCACCACCTCACAGCACCTCAAACAACCACCACCACGCAGCATCTCAAACAACCACCACCTCACAGCACCTCAAACAACCACCACCACGCAGCATCTCAAACAACCACCACCTCACAGCACCTCAAACAACCACCACCACGCAGCATCTCAAACCACCACCACACAGCATCTCAAACCACCACCTCACATTAGTCCACAGAGAGGAAGACAATACACCACACACTAGTCCACAGAGGGGAAGTCAATACACCACACACTAGTCCACAGAGGGGAAGTCAATACACCACACACTAGTCCACAGAGGGGAAGTCAACACACCACACACTAGTCCACAGAGGGGAAGTCAATACACCACACACTAGTCCACAGAGGGGAAGTCAATACACCACACACTAGTCCACAGAGGGGAAGTCAATACACCACACACTAGTCCACAGAGGGGAAGTCAATACACCACACACTAGTCCACAGAGGGGAAGTCAATACACCACACACTAGTCCACAGACAGGAAGTCAATACACCACACACTAGTCCACAGAGGGGAAGTCAATACACCACACACTAGTCCACAGAGGGGAAGTCAACACACCACACACTAGTCCACAGAGGGGAAGTCAATACACCACACACTAGTCCACAGAGGGGAAGTCAATACACCACACACTAGTCCACAGAGGGGAAGTCAATACACCACACACTAGTCCACAGAGGGGAAGTCAACACACCACACACTAGTCCACAGAGGGGAAGTCAATACACCACACACTAGTCCACAGACAGGAAGTCAATACACCACACACTAGTCCACAGAGGGGAAGTCAATACACCACACACTAGTCCACAGACAGGAAGTCAATACACCACACACTAGTCCACAGAGGGGAAGTCAACACACCACACACTAGTCCACAGACAGGAAGTCAATACACCACACACTAGTCCACAGACAGGAAGTCAATACACATTTTTACATTTACATTTTAGTCATTTACCCAGAGCGACTTACAGTAGTGAATGTATACATTTCATTTCACCCAAAAAATGTTGTACTGGCCCCCCATGGGAATTGAACCCACAACCCTGGCGTTGCACACACCATGCTGGCGTTGCAAACACCATGCTCTACCAACTGAGCCACACACTAGTCCACAGAGAGGAAGACAACAGCTTTATTAGTCCACTAAGGGACAAATGTGCATGTTGTTATCCCTCTCTCAATCCCCCTCTCCCTCCTTCCCTCACCCCCCTCTCCCTCCCCTTCCTTCCCTCACCCCTCTCTCCCTCCCCTTCCTTCCCTCACCCCTCTCTCCCCCCTTCCCTCCCAGTCCTCTATCATCCCCATCTCCCTCCTTCCCTCATCCCCCTCTCCCTCCTTCCCTCACCCCTCCTTCCCTCCCAGTCCTCTCACGCCCCTCTCCCTCCCCTCTCCCTCCCAGTCCTTTCACGCCCCTCTCCCTCCCCTCTCCCTCCCAGTCCTTGTCCGTGAGAGAGAGAGAGGGAGAACAGAGGTGTTTTGATTCAGTTGAACAAGGACACAGGCTAATTCACAAGAAAGGAACAGAGTAGCTTTTGGTTTGTGTCTCTGGTGAATGGGAGGAGGGACACAGGTCAGGTTTCACCAGGTAACCCTACCTGCCACCTCACCTGCTCAAAGAAAGAAAGAAAGAACGAAAGAATGAAAGAAAAAAAAGAACGAAAGGAGCTGGAAAAAAAGGTCGAATATAGTGATTCATAGAGAAGGAGTGAGCTAGATTGACGGATGGAGAGAAACAGCCTGTGTAGGATGAGAATGAAACATAACGAGGGAGAGGGGATAGAGGGGTACAGTCTCTGTCTCACCCCTTCAACCGCACCGTGGACAGCCAGCCAGGACCAGTCTCTGTCTCACCCCTTCACCCCCACTGTGGACAGCCAGCCAGGACCAGTCTGTCTCACCCCTTCACCCCCACCGTGGACAGCCAGCCAGGACCAGTCTGTCTCACCCCTTCACCCCCACTGTGGACAGCCAGCCAGGACCAGTCTCTGTCTCACCCCTTCACCCCCACTGTGGACAGCCAGCCAGGACCAGTCTGTCTCACCCCTTCACCCCCACTGTGGACAGCCAGCCAGGACCTGTCTCTGTCTCACCCCTTCACCCCCACTGTGGACAGCCAGCCAGGACCTGTCTCTGTCTCACCCCTTCACCCCCACTGTGGACAGCCAGCCAGGACCAGTCTGTCTCACCCCTTCACCCCCACTGTGGACAGCCAGCCAGGACCAGTCTGTCTCACCCCTTCACCCGCACTGTGGACAGCCAGCCAGGACCAGTCTGTCTCACCCCTTCACCCCCACTGTGGACAGCCAGCCAGGACCAGTCTCTGTCTCACCCCTTCACCCCCCACTGTGGACAGCCAGCCAGGACCAGTCTGTCTCACCCCTTCACCCCCACTGTGGACAGCCAGCCAGGACCAGTCTGTCTCACCCCTTCACCCCCACTGTGGACAGCCAGCCAGGACCAGTCTGTCTCACCCCTTCACCCCCACTGTGGACAGCCAGCCAGGACCCGTCTGTCTCACCCCTTCACCCCCACTGTGGACAGCCAGCCAGGACCGGTCTGTCTCACCCCTTCACCCCCACTGTGGACAGCCAGCCAGGACCCGTCTGTCTCACCCCTTCACCCCCACTGTGGACAGCCAGTCAGGACCAGTAGACTCAGAGGCTGCAGCACAAAGTGCACCATATTCCCTATATAGTGCATTGACTTTGACCAGGCCTCATAGGACTCTGGTCAAATGTAGTGCTGTATGTAGGGAATAGGGTACACTTTGGGTTGCACACACAGACTCAGAGATACTGACCCAGAACCCCACCACAGGTCAGACCAGGCAGAGTGAATGGAGTCTGTGTGGAGAATCTGAACAAGGACACAGGGCACACAAAAGAACTCCGTGACTCAGACTTCCATCATTCCATTATTCTGTTTCCCATTCCAGTTCTGTTGCGGCTTAATCCGGGAATCCCCCCCCCCCTAATAACACAGTGTCATTAGGTGGTTGTTTTATCACCTTGGTGACCCGTTATGTAGGGGTCGTCTCTACCGTCATCACCCTGGTGACCTGTTATGTAGGGGTCGTTCTCTACCGTCATCACCCTGGTGACCCGTTATGTAGGGGTCGTCTCTACCGTCATCACCCTGGTGACCCGTTATGTAGGGGTCGTCTCTACCGTCATCACCCTGGTGACCCGTTATGTAGGGGTCGTCTCTACCGTCATCACCCTGGTGACCTGTTATGTAGGGGTCGTCTAGGTCAGCTGCTAAACCGCGTCCTGTGGTCCTCGTCCTGTGGTACACAGCGTCCTGTGGTCCGCGTCCTGTGGTCCGCGTCCTGTGGTCCGCGTCCGTGTCCATGTCGGAGGCTCAGTAGGACCACAACTATCATTCAGGACATTTCTCTATGATCAAGCATTCTTTAGCATTCTTTAGGACCATGCGATTGGATGGTCCCAGGTGGTAGATGTGACCACAAATACACCCTTATCTCTCTGGGTCACAGTGAATGGAAACTGTAATCGTGTGTTAACTAGGGTTCAGGGACTGAAGGAGGTATACAGGGTTGGTTCCCTGGCTGTCCTCAGGGGAACCTGTACTGAGTCATGACACACTGGAGGACAGGAGAGAAGACAGGAGAGAAGACAGGAGAGAAGACAGGAGAGAAGACAGGAGAGAAGACAGGAGAGAAGACAGGAGAGAAGACAGGAGAGAAGACAGGAGAGAAGACAGGAGAGAAGACAGGAGAGAAGACACACCGGTGTGTCTCTGACTGACTGAATGTTTGTGTGGCTGTCTGAGTCTAAGGGAGACATGTGGGAATGACATCTGTTCATTGCTGGCTTAACACACCAACACACAAACTAACACACTAACACCAACACACAAACTAACACACTAACACCAACACACCAACACAAAAACACCAACACACAAACACACAAACACACACTAACACGTAGCGTAGACTTCCCACAATAAAACACGCCAGCTGAGGTATCAGGACGATTAATACACACTCTCATATATTAGTAAAAGCACCAACACACACACACACACACACACACACACACACACACTAAGAAATTCCTGTTGGAACACACACATGATTTAATGTCTGGAGAGGGACGCAGAGACCCTCCCTCTCTCTCTCTCTCTGTGTAACAGGCTCTTTGTTCCTTCTACACCTCAGCCACCTCATCCGTCATTTAAATGAATACAACATCAGACTATACATGTCATCACATGAAAACACCATGAGACGAGAACTACTGTGACAGGTTCATGTTTCACATTGAGAATTAAATGGACAAAAGGCTCCATGTGGAAAGCAGTTGTTATGAACATAGTGAGACTGACTGGAGTTTAGTAGAGAGAGACTGTCGGAGAGACTGGAGCTGGACTGACTGGAGTTTAATAGAGAGAGACTGGAGCTGGACTGACTGGAGTTTAGTAGAGAGAGACTGGAGCTGGACTGACAGACTGGAGTTTAGTAGAGAGAGACAGGAGCTGGACTGACTGGAGTTTAGTAGAGAGAGACTGGAGCTGGACTGACTGGAGTTTAGTAGAGAGAGACTATCAGAGACTGTAGCTGGACTGACTGGAGTTTAGTAGAGAGAGACTGTCAGAGAGACTGTAGCTGGACTGACAGACTGGAGTTTAGTAGAGAGAGACTGGAGCTGGACTGACAGACTGGAGTTTAGTAGAGAGAGACTGTCAGACCGGAGCTGGACTTACTCGAGTTTAGTAGAGAGAGACTGTCAGACCGGAGCTGGACTGACTGGAGTTTAGTAGAGAGAGACTGGAGCTGGACTGACTGGAGTTTAGTAGAGAGAGACTGGAGCTGGACTGACTGGAGTTTAGTAGAGAGAGACTGGAGCTGGACTGACTGGAGTTTAATAGAGAGAGACCGGAGCTGGACTGACTGGAGTTTAGTAGAGAGAGACCGGAGCTGGACTGACTGGAGTTTAGTAGAGAGAGACCGGAGCTGGACTGACTGGAGTTTAGTAGAGAGACCGGAGCTGGACTGACTGGAGTTTAGTAGAGAGAGACTGGAGCTGGACTGACAGACTGGAGTTTAGTAGAGAGAGACCGGAGCTGGACTGACTGGAGTTTAGTAGAGAGAGACCGGAGCTGGACTGACTGGAGTTTAGTAGAGAGAGACTGGAGCTGGACTGACAGACTGGAGTTTAGTAGAGAGAGACCGGAGCTGGACTGACTGGAGTTTAGTAGAGAGAGACTGTCAGAGAGACGGGAGCTGGACAGACTGGAGTTTAGTAGAGAGAGACTGTCAGAGAGACTGGAGCTGGACTGACTGGAGTTTAGTAGAGAGAGACTGGAGCTGGACTGACTGGAGTTTAGTAGAGAGAGACTGGAGCTGGACTGACTGGAGTTTAGTAGAGAGAGACTGGAGCTGGACTGACTGGAGTTTAGTAGAGAGAGACTGGGGCTGGACTGACTGGAGTTTAGTAGAGAGAGACCGGAGCAGGACTGACTGGAGTTTAGTAGAGAGAGACCGGAGCAGGACTGACTGGAGTTTAGTAGAGAGAGACTGGAGCTGGACTGACTGGAGTTTAGTAGAGAAAGACTGGAGCTGGACTGACTGGAGTTTAGTAGAAAGAGACCGGAGCTGGACTGACTGGAGCTGGACTGACTGGAGTTTAGTAGAGAGACCGGAGCTGGACTGACTGGAGCTGGACTGACTGGAGTTTAGTAGAGAGAGACTGGAGCTGGACTGACTGGAGTTTAGTAGAGAGAGACTGGAGCTGGACTGACTGGAGTTTAGTAGAGAGAGTCCGGAGCTGGACTGACTGGAGCTGGACTGACTGGAGTTTAGTAGAGAGAGACTGGAGCTGGACTGACTGGAGTTCAGTAGAGAGAGACGAGCTGGACTGACTGGAGTTTAGTAGAGAGAGACTGGAGCTGGACTGACTGGAGTTTAGTAGAGAGAGACTGGAGCTGGACTGACTGGAGTTTAGTAGAGAGAGACTGGAGCTGGACTGACTGGAGTTTAGTAGAGAGAGACTGGAGCTGGACTGACTGGAGTTTAGTAGAGAGAGACTGGAGCTGGACTGACTGGAACTGGGCTGACTGAACCACTAACAGCAGAGCTCAACCCAGTTCATTTCAGATCAAGTCCCGATAACATCAGAAAAACCCCTCAAATACACACACATGAACACGCATGAAGTTTCATAAACACGTAAACAGAGGAACTTTACTGTATATTCTCAGTCAGTCAGAGAGCGAGTAATGACCGTCTCGGCCCGCCAGTCGGCCCGTCCGTCTCTCCCAGTCGGTCCGTCCGTCTCCGCCCGCCAGTCGGCCCGTCCGTCCGTCTCCGCCCGCCAGTCGGCCCGTCCGTCCGTCTCCGCCCGCCAGTCGGCCCGTCCGTCCGTCTCCGCCCGCCGGCCGGCCCGTCCGTCTCCGCCCGCCGGCCCGTCCGTCCGTCTCCGCCCGCCAGTCGGCCCGTCTCCGCCCGCAAGTCAGCCCGTCCGTCCGTCTCCGCCCGCCAGTCGGTCCGTCCGTCCCGTCCGTCTCGGCCCGCCAGTCCGTCTCTCTCAGTCGGCCCGCCAGTCCATCTCTCCCAGTCGGTCCGTCCGTCTCGGCCCGCCAGTCGGTCCGTCCGTCTCGGCCCGCCAGTCGGTCCGTCCGTCTCGGCCCGCCAGTCGGTCCGTCCGTCTCGGCCCGCCAGTCGGTCCGTCCGTCTCGGCCCGCCAGTCGGTCCGTCCGTCTCGCCCGCCAGTCGGTCCGTCCGTCTCCGCCCGCCAGTCGGTCCGTCCGTCTCCGCCCGCCAGTCGGTCCGTCCGTCTCCGCCCGCCAGTCGGTCCGTCTCGCTCCGTCCGTCCGTCCGTCCGTCTCGGCCCGCCAGTCGGGTCCGTCCGTCCGTCCGTCCGTCTCGGCCCGCCAGTCGGTCCGTCCGTCTCGGTCCGTCCGTCCGTCTCGGCCCGCCAGTCCGTCTCTCCCAGTCGGCCCGCCAGTCCGTCTCTCCCAGTCGGTCCGTCCGTCTCGGCCCGCCAGCCGGTCCGTCCGTCTCGGCCCGCCAGCCGGTCCGTCCGTCTCGGCCCGCCAGCCGGTCCGTCCGTCTCGGCCCGCCAGCCGGTCCGTCCGTCTCGGCCCGCCAGTCGGTCCGTCCGTCTCGGCCCGCCAGTCGGTCCGTCCGTCTCGGCCCGCCAGTCGGTCCGTCCGTCTCGGCCCGCCAGTCGGTCCGTCCGTCTCGGTCCGTCTGTCTCCGCCCGCCAGTCGGTCCGTCCGTCTCGGCCCGCCAGTCGGTCTCGTCCGTCTCGGCCCGCCAGTCGGTCCGTCCGTCTCGGCTCGCCCGCCAGTCGGTCCGTCCGTCTCGGCCCGCCAGTCGGTCCGTCCGTCTCGGCCCGCCAGTCGGTCCGTCTCGGCCCGCCAGTCGGTCCGTCCGTCCCGGCCCGCCAGTCGGTCCGTCCGTCCGTCTCTCCCAGTCGGTCCGTCCGTCCGTCTCTCCCAGTCGGTCCGTCTCTGTTTATAGTATCTCCATTCCACTCTACATACCGTTGTGGGTAAGTTCACTGTGGCAACACACACTCACAGCCACAACAGATACAGGTAGCCTGCAGGCCCCCACACACACACAGGTAGTCTACAGGGATATATCCACACACACGCCCACACACGCACACACACACACACACACGTAGAGACAAGCATGAATGAGGGCTTCCTGTGCTCAATATGGACTGCTCTATAGATGTAAAGTAGTCTCTCTCTCTCTCTCCTTCTCCAAGGTGAGTGTTTGCAGCCTCTGTTCTGGTCTACAATAACACCGAGTGAAGGACGAGATACAGGACTGGATAAAGGGGGGTGAGGAGAGAGAGAAGAGAGGGAATGAAGGGGAACGAGGGGGTTAGTGTGTGAATCGTGGGAACAAGCCAATTCAACAACGGGTTTACTGCTAGGCAACCAGTGTCACAATGCGTAGCAACCACTGTAACAATGGCTGGTTGCCGGGGACTCTCTACCCCAGATCATTCCTTAGGCGACTACAGTGAGTGAGGGGCAAACTGCTCACACACACACACACACACGAGACAAAGACATCACTATTATTAAGTCATTACATTACAGCAGGGGTCCTGACCCACACTCTTAGAGGGGGAAATCTGTGGGCTTTCCGGACACACACACACACACACACACACACACACGCACGCACGCACGCACGCACTCACGCACGCACGCACGCACGCACGCAGGCAGGCAGGCAGGCAGGCAGGCAGGCAGGCAGGCAGGCAGGCAGGCAGGCCTCTGTGAAGAGACACTCAGAGAGAGGGGGAGCCAGGTTAATGCAGCTGACTGGGCAGTATGAGTCAGAGCATGGCATGTGGTGGCTAGCATATAGCCTGGAAAAGCCCTCCAGTCAGTCACACAAAACACTGGATACAGACAGACAGTCTGCTTGGCATTCTAGTCGTTAAGGATACGTTTAGCTAAGATAGGTAGTTAATGTTATGTTTATGCTAGGATCTGTAGAGAACATGATTAGAAAGGGAGGTTAACCTAAACAGATAGAGGAATGAGGGCGATCTGGCCTTGCTTGTGTGTGTGTGTGTGTGTGTGTGTGTGTGTGTTCGCCTGCATGTAAGCACTCCCTATTCGCTGACAAAGGAAGTGAACACGTCCTTTATATGAAGGCCAGTGAAAAGCAGGAGTCTTTGTGTGAGTGAGTTATATAACCAAACTGAGGGAGAGAGAGAGCGTGACAGAGAGAGAGCGTACATATCAACCAGCCTCACCCGACCAGAATCAGAAGTCAAATGTCTCCTGTTTGTTGATGATCTGGTGCTTCTGTCCCCAACCAAGGAGGGCCTACAGCAGCACCTAGATCTGTCCCCAACCAAGGAGGGCCTACAGCAGCACCTAGATCTGTCCCCAACCAAGGAGGGCCTACAGCAGCACCTAGATCTGTCCCCAACCAAGGAGGGCCTACAGCAGCACCTAGATCTGTCCCCAACCAAGGAGGGCCTACAGCAGCACCTAGATCTGTCCCCAACCAAGGAGGGCCTACAGCAGCACCTAGATCTGTCCCCAACCAAGGAGGGCCTACAGCAGCACCTAGATCTGTCCCCAACCAAGGAGGGCCTACAGCAGCACCTAGATCTTCTGCACAGATTCTGTCAGACCTGGGCCCTGACAGTAAATCTCAGTAAGACAAAAATAATGGTGTTCCACAAAAGGTCCAGTTGCCAGGACCACAAACACAAATTCCATCTAGACACTGTTGCCCTAGAGCACACAAAAAATTATACATACCTCAGCCTAAACAACAGCGCCACAGGTGACTTCCACAAAGCTGTGAACAATCTGAGAGACAAGGCATAAGGGGCCTTCTATGCCATCAAAAGGAACATAACATTCAACATACCAATTAGGATCTGGCTAAAAATACTTGAATCAGTTATAGAACCCATTGCCCTTTATGGTTTTGTGGTCTGGGGTCCGCTCACCAACCAACAATTCACAAAATGGGACAAACACCAAATTGAGACTCTGCAGGCAAAATTCTACAAAAGTATCCTTTGTGTACAATGTAAAACACCAAATAAACGCATGCAGAGCAGAATTAGACTGATACCCGCTAATTATCAAAATCCAGAAAAGAGCCATTAAATTCTACAACCACCTAAAAGGAAGCGATTCCCAAACCTTCCATAACAATGTCATCACCTACAGAGAGATGAACCTGGAGAAGAGTCCCCTAAGCAAGCTGGTCCTGGGGCTCTGTTCACAAACACAAACAGACCCCACAGAGCCTGAGGACAGCAACACAATTAGACCCAACCAAATCATGAGAGAACTAAAAGATAATTACTTGACACATTGGAAAGATAAAAAAGAACAAAACAAACTAGAATGCTATTAGGCCGTAAACAGAGAGGACACAGTGGCAGAATATCTGACCACTGGGACTGACCCAAAATGAAGGAAAGCTTGTGTGTGTGTGTAAGCATTTCACTGTAAGGTCTTCACCTGTTGTATTCAGCGCACGTGACAAATAAACTTTGATTTCACAATGTACAGACTTAGTGAGCATAGCCTTGCTATTGAGAAAGGCCGCCGTAGGCAGACCTGGCTCTCAAGAGATGACAGGCTATGTGCACACTGCCCACAAAATTAGGTGGAAACTGAGCTGCACTTCCTAACCTCCTGCCAAATGTATGACCATATTAGAGACACATATTTCACTCAGATTACACAGATCCACAAAGAATTTGAAAACTAATACTTTTTTTTGATAAACTCCCATATCTACTGGGTGAAATACCAGTGTACCATCACAGCAGCAAGCTATTTGTCCTGTGGCCACAAAGGTAACCAGTGAAGAACAAAACACCATTAAATTCAACCTATATTTATGCTAATTTATTTCCCCTTTTGTTCTTTAACTGCGCCACTCGAGCTCCAGAGTGGCGCAGCGCTCTAAGCCACTGCATCTCAGTGCAAGAGACGTCACTACAGTACCTGGTTTGAATCCAGGCTGCATCACATCCGGCCGTGATTGGGAGTCCCATAGGGCGGCGCACAATTGGCCCAGTGTTGTCCGGGTTGGGTAGGCCGTCATTGTAAATAAGAATTTGTTCTTAACTGACTTGCCTAGTTAAAAAAAGGTTAAATAAACGTTTTTTTCTTCTTTATTTGCACATCATTACAACACTGTATATAGACATAATGACATTTGAAATGTCTCTATTATTTTGGAATTTTTACTGTTGATTCTTTATTATTATTATTATCTAGTTTCACTTTCTTTGGCAATGTAAACATGTTTCCCATGCCAATAAAGCCCTTGAAATGAAATGAGAGCGAGAGATAGAGAGCGAGAGAGAGAGAGTAATCTGAGTTGTTGACCAATAGTATTACTGTAAAATGAACCACCGATCTGATATCAGACAATCAGGATGTAGCGTCTCTATCTCAGAGGTGAGACAATGGGGACTGGAGAGACAACACAGAGGACATGATTGCATACAGTTGACACGTCCCGTCGGGGGCTGCTCTACAACTGTGACTGACCCAAAATGAAGGAAAGCTTTGACTATGTACAGACCAGTGGAGGCTGCTGAGGGGAGGACGAGTCATGATAAAAGGGCTAGAACAGAGAGAATGGAATGTTATCAAACTCATGGAAACTATGGAAACCATGTGTTTGATGCATTTGATACCATTCAACAAATTTTGCTCCAGCCATTAGCATGAGCCCGTCCTCCCAAATTAAGGTGCCACCAACCTCCTGTGGTACAGACTCAGTGAGCATAGCCTTGCTATTGAGAAAGGCCGCCGTAGGCAGACCTGGCTCTCAAGAGAAGACAGGCTATGTGCACACTGCCCACAAAATGAGGTGGAAACTGAGATGCACTTCCTAACCTCCTGCCAAATGTATGACCATATTAGAGACACATATTTCCCTCAGATTACAGAGATCCACAAAGAATTTGAAAAAACAAACCCGATTTTGATAAACTCCCATATCTACTGGGTGAAATACCACAGTGTGACATCACAGCAGCAAGATTTGTGACCTGTTGCCACAAGAAAAGGACAACCAGTGAAGAACAAACACCATTGTAAATACAACCTATATTTATGTTTATTTATTTTCTCTTTTGTACTTTAACTATTTGCACATCATTACAACACTGTATATAGACATAATATGACCTTTGAAATGTCTTTATTTCTTTTGAACTTTTGTGAGTAATATTTACTGTTCATTGTTCACTTTTTATTTCACTTTTGTTTATTATCTATTTCACTTGCTTTAGCAATGTTAACATACGTTTCCCATGACAATAAAGCCTCTTGAATTGAATTGAGAGAGAGAAAGTTCACAAATAAAAATGACTTAAAAAAATGACTCGACTTCAGTAGAGTGGAATGTATAAGTGTCTATATATCTAAATCAGGAAGCCTGCATCTACTTACATTCCTCTGTTGCACCTGGAACTCAACTCACTGCATTCTCCATAACCATACAGAGGAAGAGCCCCCAGCTACTATATTAAATTATAGAATGGGTCTGAGTGATGTAAAACTATTGCCCAAAATAGGCTGCTACATCACTGGAAAATGATTCCCTATATAGCCAGTGTTTGCTGAGGGGAAAATGATTCCCTATATAGCCAGTGTTTGCTGAGGGGAAAATGATTGCCTATATAGCCAGTGTTCCCTGAGGGGAAAATGATTCCCTATATAGCCAGTGTTCCCTGAGGGGAAAATGATTGCCTATATAGCCAGTGTTCGTTGAGGGGAAAATGATTCCCTATATAGCCAGTGTTCCCTGAGGGGAAAATGATTGCCTATATAGCCAGTGTTCCCTGAGGGGAAAATGATTGCCTATATAGCCAGTGTTCCCTGAGGGGAAAATGATTCCCTATATAGCCAGTGTTCCCTGAGGGGAAAATTATTGCCTATATAGCCAGTGTTCGTTGAGGGGAAAATGATTCCCTATATAGCCAGTGTTCGCTGAGGGGAAAATGATTCCCTATATAGCCAGTGTTTGCTGAGGGGAAAATGATTCCCTATATAGCCAGTGTTCGCTGAGGGGAAAATGATTCCCTATATAGCCAGTGTTTGCTGAGGGGAAAATGATTCCCTATATAGCCAGTGTTTGCTGAGGGGAAAATGATTCCATTAGAAGCAGAAATATGTAAGGCCAGATGTTTTCTACCTACTGTAGGTGAGGTGTTTGGGTAAACATTACCCCGAGGACTTAGACAACAGAGTAGAGAGGGTTAATGAAATGCTGCGAGGAGCGGTGGCTTTAAACGCTGATACCAGGGGACTTTGATCAGTGTGTGAGAGTGGGTCTTAGAGAGAGAGAAAAGTGGGCTCTATAAACTCAGAGTAGACTTTGATCTGAGTGACTTGTGCGCACACACACTAAACACACACAAAAAACACAATCAAGGCATTGTGGGATTGAATACGCCCATTCCATTAGATGTATTCACTGAGGGATATACAGTTGAAGTCGGAAGTTTACATACACCTTAGCCAAACACATTTAAACTCAGTTTTTCACAATTCCTGACATTTAATCCTAGTAAAAAATCCCTGTTTTAGGTCAGTTAGGATCACCACTTTATTTTAAGAATGTGAAATGTCAGAATAATAGTAGAGAGAATGATTTATTTAAGCTTTTATTTATTTCATCACATTCCCAGTGGGTCAGAAGTTTACATACACTCAATTAGTATTTGGTAGCATTGCCTTTAAATCGTTTTACTTGGGTCAAACGTTTTGGGTAGGCTTCCACAAGCTTCCCACAATAAGTTGGGTGAATTTTGGCCCATTCCTCCTGACAGAGTTGGTGTAAATGAGTCAGGTTTGTAGGCCTCCTTGCTCGTTCACACTTTTTCAGTTCTGCCCACAAATTTTCTATAGGATTGAGGTCAGGGCTTTGTGATGGCCACTCCAATACATTGGCTTATTTTGCCACAACTTTGGAAGTATGCTTGGGGTCATTTTCCATTTGGAAGACCCATTTGCGACCAAGCTTTAACTTTCTGACTGATGTCTTGAGATGTTGCTTCAATATATCCACATCATTTTCCTTTCCTCATGATGCCATCTAGTTTTGTGAAGTGCACCAGTCCCTCCTCCAGCAAAGCACCCGCACAACATGATGCTGCCACCCCCATGCTTCACGTTTGGGATAGTGTTCTTCCGTTTGCAAGCATCCCCCTTTCTCCTCCAAACAAAACGATGGTCATTATGGTCAAACAGTTCCATTTTTGTTTCATCAGACCAGAGGACATTTCGTCCCCATGTGCAGTTGCAAACCATAGTCTGTATTTTTTGTGGTGGTTTGGAGCAGTGGCTTCTTCCTTGCTGAGCGGCCTTTCAGGTTATGTCGATATAGGACTTGTTTTACTGTGGATATAGATACTTTTGTACCTGTTTCCTCCAGCATCTTCACAAGGTCCTTTGATGTTGTTCTGGGATTGATTTGCACTTTTCTCACCAAAGTACGTTCATCTCTAGGAGACAGAACACGTCTCCTTCCTGAGCGGTATGACGGCTGCATGGTCTCATGGTGTTTATACTTGCGTACTATTGTTTGTACAGATGAACGTGGTACCTTCAGGCGTTTGGAAATTGCTCCCAAGGATGAACCAGACTTCTGGAGGTCTACAATTTTTTTTCTGAGGTCTTGGCTGATTTATTTAGATTTCCCCAAGATGTCAAGCAAAGTGGCACTGAGTTTGAAGGTAGACCTTGAAATACATCCACAGGTAGACCTCCAATTGACTCAAATGATGTCAATTAGCTTATCAGAACCTTCTAAAGCCATGACATCATTTTCTGGAATTTTCCAAGCTGTTTAAAGGCACAGTCAACTTAGTGTATGTAAACTTCTGACCCACTGGAATTGTGATACAGTGAATTATAAGTGAAATAATCTGTCTGTAAACAATTGGTGTAAAAATGACTTGTGTAATGCACAAAGCAGATGTCCTAACCGACTTGCCAAAACCATAGTTTGTTAACAAGACATTTGTGGAGTGGTTGAAAAACGAGTTTTAATGACTCCAAACTAAGTGTATGTAAACTTCTGACTTCAACTGTACATAAAGAAACCAGTTCCTGATGGAACACACATGCCTACACACTCCCAGGGAACCTCATATTTCACCCAACTGACAGAAGTATGAAGTGAATAGCAAACAATGTAGGAAAGAGACAGATCGTGAAGGACCCAGCTAGTACCCAGCTCAGAGAGAGAGGACCCAGCTAGTACCCAGCTCAGAGAGAGAGGACCCAGCTAGGACACAGCTCAGAGAGAGAGGACCCAGCTAGGACCCAGCTCAGAGAGAGAGAGAGAGAGGACCCAGCTAGTACCCAGCTCAGAGAGAGAGAGAGAGAGGACCCAGCTAGTACCCAGCTCAGAGAGAGAGAGAGGACCCAGCTAGTACCCAGCTCAGAGAGAGAGGACCCAGCTAGGACCCAGCTCAGAGAGAGAGAGAGAGGACCCAGCTAGGACCCAGCTCAGAGAGAGAGAGAGAGAGAGGACCCAGCTAGTACTCAGCTCAGAGAGAGAGAAAGAGAGAGGACCCAGCTAGTACCCAGCTCAGAGAGAGAGAGAGAGAGAGAGGGGACCCAGCTAGGACCCAGCTCAGAGAGAGAGAGGACCCAGCTCAGAGAGAGAGAGAGAGAGAGAGAGAGAGAGAGAGAGAGGACCCAGCTCAGAGAGAGAGAGAGAGAGGACCCAGCTCAGAGAGAGAGAGAGAGAGAGGACCCAGCTAGGACCCAGCTCAGAGAGAGAGAGGACCCAGCTCGGAGAGAGAGAGAGAGAGAGAGAGAGAGGACCCAGCTCAGAGAGAGAGAGAGAGAGGACCCAGCTCAGAGAGAGAGAGAGAGAGGACCCAGCTAGTACCCAGCTCAGAAAGAGAGAGAGAGAGAGAGAGAGAGAGGACCCAGCTCAGAGAGAGAGAGAGAGGACCCAGCTAGTACCCAGCTCGAGAGAGAGAGAGAGAGAGAGAGAGAGAGAGGACCCAGCTAGGACTCAGAGAGAGAGAGAGAGAGAGAGAGAGAGAGAGAGAGAGAGAGAGAGAGAGGACCCAGCTAGTACCCAGCTCAGAGAGAGAGAGAGAGGACCCAGCTCAGAGAGAGAGAGAGAGAGAGGACCCAGCTAGTACCCAGCTCAGAGAGAGAGGACCCAGCTAGGACCCAGCTCAGAGAGAGAGAGAGGACCCAGCTAGTACCCAGCTCGAGAGAGAGAGAGAGAGAGAGGACCCAGCTAGTACCCAGCTCGAGAGAGAGAGAGAGAGAGAGGACCCAGCTCAGAGAGAGAGAGGACCCAGCTCAGAAGAGAGAGAGAGAGAGAGAGAGAGAGAGAGAGAGAGAGAGAGAGAGAGAGAGAGAGAGAGAGAGAGAGAGAGAGAGAGAGAGGACCCAGCTAGTACCCAGCTCAGAGAGAGGAGGTCCCAGATAGGACCCAGCTCAGAAAGACAAGAGGACCCAAGTCAGAGAGAGGAGGACCCAGATAGGACCCAGCTCAGAGAGAGAGAGGAGGACCCAGATAGGACCCAGCACAGAGAGAGAGAGAGAGAGAGAGAGAGAGAGGACCCAGCTAGTACCCAGCTCAGAGAGAGAGAGAGAGGACCCAGCTAGTACCCAGCTCAGAGAGAGAGAGAGAGAGAGAGAGAGAGAGAGAGAGAGAGAGAGAGAGAGAGAGAGAGAGAGAGAGAGAGAGAGAGAGGGCCCAGCTAGGACCCAGCTCAGAGAGAGAGAGAGAGAGAGAGAGAGAGAGAGAGGACCCAGCTAGTACCCAGCTCAGAGAGAGAGATAGAGAGAGAGAGAGAGGACCCAGCTAGGACCCAGCTCAGAGAGAGAGAGAGAGAGAGAGAGAGAGAGAGAGAGAGGACCCAGCTAGTACCCAGCTCAGAGAGAGAGAGTGAGAGGACCCAGCTCAGAGAGAGAGAGAGGACCCAGCTAGTACCCAGCTCAGAGAGAGGAGGACCCAGATAGGACCCAGCTCAGAGAGAGAGAGGAGGACCCAGATAGGACCCAGCATAGAGAGAGAGAGAGAGAGAGAGAGAGGACCCAGCTAGTACCCAGCTCAGAGAGAGAGAGAGAGAGAGAGAGAGAGAGAGAGAGAGAGAGAGAGAGAGAGAGAGAGAGAGAGAGAGAGAGAGAGAGAGAGAGAGAGAGAGAGGGCCCAGCTAGGACCCAGCTCAGAGAGAGAGAGAGAGAGAGAGAGAGAGAGAGAGGACCCAGCTAGTACCCAGCTCAGAGAGAGAGACCCAGTAGAGAGAGAGAGAGGACCCAGCTAGGACCCAGCTCAGAGAGAGAGAGTGAGAGGACCCAGCTCAGAGAGAGAGAGAGGACCCAGCTAGTACCCAGCTCAGAGAGAGAGAGAGAGAGGACCCAGCTAGTACCCAGCTCAGAGAGAGGAGGACCCAGATAGGACCCAGCTCAGAGAGAGAGAGAGAGAGAGAGAGAGAGAGGACCCAGCTAGTACCCAGCTCAGAGAGAGGAGGACCCAGATAGGACCCAGCTCAGAAAGACAAGAGGACCCAAGTCAGAGAGAGGAGGACCCAGATAGGACCCAGCTCAGAGAGAGAGAGGAGGACCCAGATAGGACCCAGCACAGAGAGAGTGATAGAAAGAAACAAACAAAGGCCAAGGGTCGCACACTAGAAGGTGACACTTACATTAGCTCCACCCCCAGGACCATGGGTACCTTGTCTCCGGAGTGGTTGCTACGGAAACGCAGGCGGAAGAGGTGGCTGGCCCCAGGCTGCCGTGATGTCAGCATTCCAGAGGTGCTTCTGACGGGTGATAGGTTGACATCCTCGGCCTGGCATGGTCCCACCCAAATTTGGCCCCTCAGAGCATAGTCTATCACTGCGTAGCTGTCCTCACTGAGGGTGAGAGAGAGAGAGAGAGCGAGAGGGAGAATGAGAGACAGAGAGCGAGAGAGACAGAGAGGGAGAGAGAGAGCGAGAGAGAGAGGGGGAGAGTCATCTGTTGGCAGACTGAAGTTGTAGGGCCATCACAGCAGAAAAGGGTAACCAGTGGAGAACAAACACCATTGTAAATATATATTTATCTGTTTATTTCAACTATTTGCACACTGATAGCCAATAATGTCATATTTAAATTGTCTATATTATTATTATTATTATTATTTTTTAATGTGAGTGTAATGATTACTGTAAAAGAAAAGGTTTATTTCCTGTCTATTTATCTTGCTTCGGCAATGTAAACATACGTTTCCCAAGCCAATAAAACCCCATGAATTGAATATATATGAGAGAGAGACAGAGAGAGAAGAATGTCCTGGTGCTCAATACTGAGATGTTGTATTTAGTATGTGTCCTGCCACTACCCTGGTAGGTAGACTGATAACCTGAACCAGCTTCCAGGTACTGGTTACAGTTTGAAGCTTTTTCTTGAGTAGGCAGCTTGATGAAAGCCAGTCAATATTTAAATCACCCAGAAAACATACCTCGTGTGATATCACATACATTATCAAGCATTTCACACATTATCAGGTGAGACAGATTAACCTGTAGCCATATTACTTCAACACTATTTAACATGACATCCTCTAAGCTTTACAGGAATGTTTTAACGTGGGCTATTTTTAAACACTTTTCTGGGATGCTTGACTGTTGTCATTGCTTTACTGGGAAGAGTTGATCTTCCAACACCCCTGGGATAATGTACATTGTCATTGTCGCAACGCAGCCTTATAATGCTGTGAAAGGATCCAAAAACCCAAATGATCTGGGTGGATCCCATCCTCCTTATAATACGAACTTTGTTTCCAGAAGATACCAAAATGGTCACTAAATGTCAGACCCACAGAGCTCAAACAAACAAAGATGGGAGATTAGGCTTGGAAGAGAGAAGACAGAGGGGGAAAAAGCAGAGGGAGGGAAGGAAAGGTGAGAGAAAAAAAGAGGAGAGGGTGAGGAAGAGGAGGGTGAGGGAGAGGAGAAGATGAAGAGGATAAGAGGGTGAGGGAGAGGGGATGAAGAGGAGAGGAAGGGGAAAATAGGAGAGGGTGAGGAAGAGGAGAAGAGGGTGAGAAGAGGAGAGGAAGGGGAGGAGAGGGTGAGGGAGAAGAGCAGATGAAGAGGAAGGGGAGAGGAGAGGAGGAGAAGAGGAGAGGGTGGGGGAGAGGAAGGGGAGAAGAGCAGATGAAGAGGAGAGGGTGGGGGAGAGGAGGAGATGAAGAGGAGAGGGTGGGGGAGAAGAGGAGAGGGTGGGGGAGAGGAAGGGGAGAAGAGCAGATGAAGAGGAGAGGGTGGGGGAGAAGAGGAGAGGGTGGGGGAGAGGAAGGGGAGAAGAGCAGATGAAGAGGAGATGGTGGGGGGAGAAGAGGAGAGGGTGGGGGAGAGGAAGGGGAGAAGAGCAGATGAAGAGGAGAGGGTGGGGGGAGAAGAGGAGAGGGTGGGGGAGAGGAAGGGGAGAAGAGCAGATGAAGAGGAGAGGGTGGGGGAGAGGAGGAGATGAAGAGGAGAGGGTGGGGGAGAGGAGGAGATGAAGAGGAGAGGGTGGGGGGAGAAGAGGAGAGGGTGGGGGGAGAGGAAGGGAGAAGAGCAGATGAAGAGGAGAGGGGTGGGGAGAGGAGGAGATGAAGAGGAGAGGGTGGGGGAGAAGAGGAGAGGGTGGGGGGAGAGGAAGGGGAGAAGAGCAGATGAAGAGGAGAGGGTGGGGGGAGAGGAAGGGGAGAAGAGCAGATGAAGAGGAGATGGTGGGGGAGAAGAGGAGAGGGTGGGGGGAGAGGAAGGGAGAAGAGCAGATGAAGAAGGGTGGGGGAGAGGAGGGTGAGGGAGAGGAGAAGATGAAGAGGATAAGAGGGTGAGGGAGAGGGGATGAAGAGGAGAGGAAGGGGAAAATAGGAGAGGGTGAGGAAGAGGAGAAGAGGGTGAGAAGAGGAGAGGAAGGGGAGGAGAGGGTGAGGGAGAAGAGCAGATGAAGAGGAAGGGGAGAGGAGAGGAGGAGAAGAGGAGAGGGTGGGGGAGAGGAAGGGGAGAAGAGCAGATGAAGAGGAGAGGGTGGGGGAGAGGAGGAGATGAAGAGGAGAGGGTGGGGGAGAAGAGGAGAGGGTGGGGGAGAGGAAGGGGAGAAGAGCAGATGAAGAGGAGAGGGTGGGGGGAGAAGAGGAGAGGGTGGGGGAGAGGAAGGGGAGAAGAGCAGATGAAGAGGAGATGGTGGGGGAGAAGAGGAGAGGGTGGGGGGAGAGGAAGGGGAGAAGAGCAGATGAAGAGGAGAGGGTGGGGGAGAAGAGGAGAGGGTGGGGGAGAGGAAGGGGAGAAGAGCAGATGAAGAGGAGAGGGTGGGGGAGAGGAGGAGATGAAGAGGAGAGGGTGGGGGAGAGGAGGAGATGAAGAGGAGAGGGTGGGGGAGAAGAGGAGAGGGTGGGGGAGAGGAAGGGGAGAAGAGCAGATGAAGAGGAGAGGGTGGGGAGAGGAGGAGATGAAGAGGAGAGGGTGGGGGAGAAGAGGAGAGGGTGGGGGAGAGGAAGGGGAGAAGAGCAGATGAAGAGGAGAGGGTGGGGGAGAGGAAGGGGAGAAGAGCAGATGAAGAGGAGATGGTGGGGGAGAAGAGGAGAGGGTGGGGGGAGAGGAAGGGGAGAAGAGCAGATGAAGAGGAGAGGGTGGGGGAGAAGAGGAGAGGGTGGGGGAGAGGAGGAGATGAAGAGGAGAGGGTGGGGGAGAAGAGGAGAGGGTGGGGGAGAGGAAGGGAGAAGAGCAGATGAAGAGGAGAGGGTGGGGGAGAAGAGGAGAGGGTGGGGGAGAAGAGGAGAGGGTGGGGGAGAAGAGGAGATGAAGAGGAAGGGGAGAAGAGGAGAGGGTGGGGGGAGAAGAGGAGAGGGTGGGGTAGAGGAGGAGATGAAGAGGAGAGGGTGGGGGAGAAGAGGAGAGGGTGGGGGAGAGGAAGGGGAGAAGAGCAGATGAAGAGGAGAGGGTGGGGGAGAGGAGGAGAGGGTGGGGGAGAGGAAGGGGAGAAGAGGAGATGAAGAGGAGAGGGTGGGGGAGAGGAGGAGAGGGTGGGGGAGAAGAGGAGAGGGTGGGGGAGAAGAGGAGAGGGTGGGGGAGAGGAAGGGGAGAAGAGCAGATGAAGAGGAGAGGGTGGGGGAGAGGAGGAGAGGCCAGCTGCTGTGTAGTAGTGGTGAGTTGTTACACAAGTGTTCCTGTGGGTATAGGGTTTTCCTGAACAGAGAATCACATTTTATTGGTCATATACACATGGTTAGCAGATGTTAATGTGAGTGTAGCGAAATGCTTGTGCTTCTAGTTCTGACCGTGCAGTAATATCTAACAAGTAATATAACAAATTCACAACAACTACCTTATACACACAAGTGTAAAGGAATGAATACGAATATATAAATATATGGATGAGCGATGGCCGAACGGCATAGGCAAGATGCAGTAGATGGTATAGAGTACAGTATATACATATGAAATGAGTAATGTAGGGTATGTAGTGTCACTCAGCAATGCATCTCTCTACAACAATTGTTTAATTTGTTACATGTTACATTTTAGGTCATTTAGCAGATCCTTTTATCTGGAGCCACTTCCAGTTGTTTGTTAATCAACAATACACATCGGTAGATGGGCAGGGGAAGTGCACATCAGAGCCATCTCCTCGCCAGGTCAAACAGCAGTAGAATCACCCTGGCTAGACGAGGCTATGAGAAAAGGTCGTCCAAGAGGGACCGGCCAGTACCATGGAGTCCAGGGTTAACGTTGGCTCTCCCTGTCAAGCTCTACTGTTCACCTAATGTACCGTGACCTAGCTTCCAATTAGCCTAGCCAGTGCATTTGTTTCTGTTCATGCAGAGAAAGAGAAATAGTAAGAGAAAGAGAGAGAGAAAGAAACCGATAGAGAGAGATAGAGAGAGAGAGAGAGGTATAGTAATGTGCCACAGCAGAACCGATTCCACACAAACACACACCTTCACAACACCCAGACAGTCAGTCCTGGAAACCATTCCCCTGGAGCCTGCTGCTTTGGATCCAATTCCCACAAACAAAAAGGTTTCAGTAATTTAGAGAGAGAGAGAGAGAGAGAGAGAGAGCGGCAGAACGATCCGTCTCAGACACAGCTGGAGATGAAAAAAGAGATTTGGGGAAATGAGAAGCACACCCACGAAGGAATGAGAGCCATATAGTTTCCAGGAAGGCATACTTTATCGATGGCGCGCAGAATGTTCCTGAAATGTTTTTTTCGGGTGAAACAAGCTTCCATTCGGATCCTGCTGACAATGTGCAAATCCATAGGCTCAGTAGAGATACACAGACACGTACAGACACACGTACAGACACACGTACAGACACATGTACAGACACGTACAGACACATGTACAGACACGTACAGACACATGTACAGACACACACATAGATTGTGAGCACACCAATAGAGACAGGTTTGTATGTTCGGCCAGGCCATCACACCTGCTAATAAAGCCCTGTCCTAAAGGTTCCTCTCCTTCTTCCAGTAGTTGACCTCACAGTTGAACTGACTGAAGTAGTTTGGTTTTCATTACTAAGATCTACCATGAGTACAGTCCCTCTAATAACACAACCATTTCCCAGAAATGGACCCAGATCTTCTGAGAAAGTGAAAGATAAAAACAAAAAGACACACCCTGTTACGGGAGCCACGTGGCCACGCTTCCCCTGTCAGTTTGTTGTTCTGGGAAACTCCAAAGTCACACTCCAAAATCACACTCCAAAGTCACACTCCAAAGTCACACTCCAAAGTCACACTTGACTCATACCAGAGAGACAACACACATGAAGACAGAGTTTCCTGCACATAACTCTGTCGTAATGACCTACAGAGAATCTGAGCTTGCCATGGTCATATCTACCATACCTAAACTTCCCTTCATCACCACCACCCTCCCTATCTGTGGGATTGGCTGCGACTGGCTAGTGAAAATGTGCAGTTCACTGTGATTGGCTAGTGAGACTTTGGACCCACCTCTTCTTCCTGGTGAGGATGAGGACGTCGTTGAAGAGGAAGAAGTAGACCTGCTGCCGTGACGTCTTCTTGGAGAAGATGCCGTTCTCCTCCACGAAGGCTGTGAGCTCCCCTCTCTTCACCATCCACCTAGAGGACGACACCAGTGGGAAGGGCTGGGGGGGGGGAGAGAGACAAAGACAATCAATATCAAGGCATACAAATGGAATGTGCTCCAGACATTCCAGTGTGTGTGTGTGTGTGTGAACAGCTGGCTATGAGGGCAGAATGTATGTTCACAGCCCTGCAGACATCTGTTAGGCCCACATGTGCCAACAGCATTTTCCCACATCACTACAACAAATGTGTCCACAAATGTGTGTATGAGAACCTGTTTGAATAAATAAATAAATAAATGTATTTATTCAAACAGGTAGGTATATATATAATATATTTATATAATATATATATATATTTATATAATATATATATATATTTCTATAATATATATACACACACATATATACATATACATACATACATACATACATATACATATATACATACATATATATATACATATATACATACATATACATATACATATATACATACATACACATATATACATATATACATACACACACACACACACACACACACACACACACACACACACACACACACACATACATACATACATACATACATACATGTATATATATATGTATATATATATGTATATATGTATGTATATATATATGTATATATATATATATACACACACACACATATATACAGTGTCAGTCATAAGTTTGGACACATCTACTCATTCAAGGGTTTTTCTTTATTTGTACTATTTTCTACATTGTAAAATAATAGTGAAGACATCAAAACTATGAAATAACACATGGAATTATGTAGTAACCAAAAAAAAAAAGTGTTCAACAAATCAAAATATGTTTTAGATTTGCCTTGACAGCTTTTCACACTCTTGGCATTGTCTCACCCAGCTTCACCTGGAATGCTTTTCCAACAGTCTTGAAGGAGTACCCACATATGCTGAGCACTTGTTGGCTGCTTTTCCTTCAGTCTGCAGTCCAACTCATCCCAAACCATCTCAATTAAGTTGAGGTCGGGTGATTGTGGAGGCCAGGTCATCTGATGCAACACTCCATCACTCTCCTTCTTGGTCAAATAGCCCTTACACAGCCTGGAGGTGTGTTGGGTCATTGTCTTGTTGAAAAACAAATGATAGCCCACTAAGCGCAAACCAGATGGGATGGCATATCGCTGCAGAATGCTGTGGTAGCCATGCTGGTTAAGTGTGCCTTGAATTCTAAATAAATCACTGACAGTGTCACCAGCAAAGCACCCCCACACCATTACACCTCCTCCTCCATGCTTCATGGTGGGAACCACACATGCAGAGATCATCCGTTCACCTACTCTGCGGCTCACAAAGACACAGTGGTTGGAAACAAAAATCTCTAATTTGGACTCATCAGACCAAAGGACAGATTTCTACCGGTCTAATGTCCATTGCTCATGTTTCTTGGCCGAAGCAAGTGTCCACTTCTTACTGGTGTCCTTTAGTAGTGGTTTCTTTGCAGCAATTTGACCATGAAGGCCTGATTCATGCAGTCTCCTCTGAACAGTTGATGTTGAGATGTGTCTGTTACTTGAACTCTGTGAAGCATTTATTTGGGCTGTAATTTCTGATGCTGGTAACTCTAATGAACTTATCCGCAGCAGAGGTAACTCTGGGTCTTCCTTTCCAGTGGCGATCCTCATGAGAGACAGTTTCATCATAGAGCTTGATGGTTTTTGCAACTGCACTTGAAGAAACTTTCAAAGTTCTTGAAATTTTCCGCATATACTGCCCTTCAAGTCTTAAAGTAATAATAGACTGTCATTTCTCTTTGATTATTTGAGCTGTTCTTGCCATAATATGGACTTGGTCTTTTACCAAATAGGGTTATCTTTTGTATATCACCCCTACCTTGTCGCAACACAACTGATTGGCTCAAATGCTAGGAAAGAAATTCCAAAATGAACTTTAAACAAGGCACACCTGTTAACTGAAATGCATTCCAGGTGACTACCTCATGAAGCTGGTTGAGAGAATGCCAAGAGTGTGCAAAGATGTCATCAAGGCAAAGGGTGGCTAATTTGAAGAAACTGAAATATGAAATATATTTTGATTTCTTTACCACTTTTTTGGTTACTACACGATTCCATGTATGTTATTTATATATATCTCTGGTCACCCACAAAGCCAATTCCTCCTTTGGCCGTCTCTCCTTCCAGTTCTCTGCTGCCATTGACTGGAACGAACTACAAAAAAACTCTGAAACTGGAAACACTTATCTCCCTCACTAGCTTTAAGCACCAGCTGTCAGAGCAGCTCACACACCACTGCACCTGTACATAGCCCATCTATAATTTAGCCCAAACAACTACCTCTTCCCTACTGTATTTATTTTGCTCCTTTGCACTTTCTTCCACTACAAATCTACCATTCCAGTGTTTTACTTGCTATATTGTATTTACTTTGCCACCATGGCCTTTTTTGCCTTTACCTCCCTTATCTCACCTCATTTGCTCACATTGTATATAGACTTATTTTTCTACTATATTATTGACTGTATGTTTGTTTTACTCCATGTGTAACTGTGTTGTATGTGTCGAACTGCTTTGCTTTATCTTGGCCAGGTCGCAGTTGTAAATGTTAACTTGTTCTCAACTTGCCTACCTGGTTAAATAAATAAATACAAATTTCATAGTTTTGATGACTTCACTATTATTCTACAATGTAGAAAATATTAAAAATAAAGAAAAACCCTGGATAAGTAGGTGTGTCCAAACTTTTGACTGGTACTGTATGTATGTGTCCATGCGTGTATGTATGTGTCCGTGTGTATGTATGTGTCCGTGTGTATGTATGTGTCCATGCGTTGTGTATGTGTCCGTGCGTGTATGTGTCCGTGCGTGTATGTATGTGTCCGTGTGTATGTATGTGTCCATGTGTATGTATGTGTCCATGCGTGTGTGTATGTGTCCATGTATGTATGTATGTATGTATGTGTCCATGCGTGTATGTATGTATGTATGTGTCCATGCGTGTGTGTATGTGTCCATGCGTGTATGTATGTGTCCATGTGTATGTATGTATGTGTCCATGTGTATGTATGTATGTGTCCATGCGTGTGTGTATGTATGTGTCCATGTGTATGTATGTGTCCGAGAAATGTGAGCATTTCTGACACAATGTTGAAAGAAACGGAAATGGAGTGCGATTCAAAGAGGACGCTGGGAAAAGACCGTGTGAACATGAGTACAGAACACCGTGTGTGTGTGTGAGAGTGTGTGTGTGTTTTACTCTGTAATGCAGCAGCAACAGTTATATAGGACCATGATTCCTCTCCATTTCACACCAGTAGAGAAACCTCATGTTGCCTCACTGTGTGTCTCTCACCTGGGAGACAGCTTGGGATGTGTCAGGTATGACAAGGAATATCCCCAAATATTCCTCCAAAGCAGACAGACAGCTAATGGTAATGTCTTCACAGTACCTCATGCTACGGGCTTTAAAGATACAGTCCTTAGTGGCAATATACATTTTTTAACTTAACTAATGATATATGACCATTGATTCTTAAAGAATATCACTTATAAATGCTTCATGAGCTTAGTTCAACTGTCGTACAGCGTCAGCACCCAAAATAGAATCTTGTTTACCTCTAAATGTTTGTAAATAACGTACATGTAAACACACACTAAACAGCCTCAAACCATAGCTAAAACTATCATTTTAATATCATGGATGGTCAGTCATTCCATCCATAGCTCCGTTGATGAATTTGAAAGTAGTTACATTTCTCCAGCCCCCATCCCTCAGCTTTAAGAGGAGACTTGACCCCTTTGTTATTGTTTCACTTAAAGATGGAATCCTCAGTAGGGGAACAAGCACCACTGTTCGCCCCCAACACTTCTGTTGTGTTTATTTTGTTGACGAACGGTCAGCAGTGTCGCGAAGGTGCTGAATGTGAAGTACATATTCTGTTCCATCGAGAGTGCACTGAAACACACGTATTCGTTGTTGTAACATCCCAAACGTAAGTGGCAGTTTCTAGCTTTAAAAATGAACACTTCTGCATGTTAATTCTTCTGTATGTATTCTTAAGTGTCCATAGTATCCTATAGAGAATTGAAGAGCCCTGGTCCATAGTACATTGAAAGCTCTTCACGAGGGTAGTTATACAGGAACAGGGTCGAAGAGCCCTGGACAATAGTACCTTGACAGCTCTTCAGTATATACAGTAGCTTTACAGCCATAAAGCCCAGCTATAGACCCTACTGGGGTGAATTGAGACAGCCATAAAGCCCAGCTATAGACCCCACTGAGGTGAATTGAGTTACCATAAAGCCCAGCTATAGACCCCACTGGGGTGAATTGAGACAGCCATAAAGCCCAGCTATAGACCCCACTGGGGTGAATTGAGTTACCATAAAGCCCAGCTATAGACTCCACTGGGGTGAATTGAGTTACCATAAAGTCCAGCTATAGACCCCACTGGGGTGAATTGAGTTACCATAAAGTCCAGCTATAGACTCCACTGGGGTGAATTGAGTTACCGTAAAGCCCAGCTATAGGCCCTACTGGGGTGAATTGAGTTACCATAAAGCCCAGCTATAGACCCCACTGGGGTGAATTGAGTTACCATAAAGCCCAGCTATAGACCCCACTGGGGTGAATTGAGTTACCATAAAGTCCAGCTATAGACCCAACTGGGGTGAATTGAGTTGCCATAAAGCCCAGCTATAGGCCCCACTGGGGTGAATTGAGTTACCATAAAGCCCAGCTATAGACCCTACTGGGGTGAATTGAGACAGCCATAAAGCCCAGCTATAGACCCCACTGGGGTGAATTGAGTTACCATAAAGCCCAGCTATAGACCCCACTGGGGTGAATTGAGACAGCCATAAAGCCCAGCTATAGACCCTACTGGGGTGAATTGAGTTACCATAAAGCCCAGCTATAGGCCCCACTGGGGTGAATTGAGTTACCATAAAGCCCAGCTATAGACTCCACTGGGGTGAATTGAGTTACCATAAAGCCCAGCTATAGACCCCACTGGGGTGAATTGAGACAGCCATAAAGAACAGCTATAGACCCCACTGGGGTGAATTGAGTTACCATAAAGCCCAGCTATAGACCCCACTGGGGTGAATTGAGTTACCATAAAGCCCAGCTATAGACCCCACTGGGGTGAATTGAGTTACCATAAAGCCCAGCTATAGACCCCACTGGGGTGAATTGAGACAGCCATAAAGCCCAGCTTTAGGCCCCACTGGGGTGAATTGAGTTACCATAAAGCCCAGCTATAGACCCCACTGGGGTGAATTGAGACAGCCATAAAGCCCAGCTATAGACCCCACTGGGGTGAATTGAGTTACCATAAAGCCCAGCTATAGACCCCACTGGGGTGAATTGAGACAGCCATAAAGCCCAGCTATAGACCCCACTGGGGTGAATTGAGTTAACATAAAGCCCAGCTATAGGCCCCACTGGGGTGAATTGAGACAGCCAAAAAGCCCAGCTATAGACCGTACTGGGGTGAATTGAGACAGCCATAAAGCCCAGCTATAGGCCCCACTGGGGTGAATTGAGACAGCCATAAAGCCCAGCTATAGACCCCACTGGGGTGAATTGAGACAGCCATAAAGCCCAGCTATAGACCCCACTGGGGTGAATTGAGACAGCCATAAAGCCCAGCTATAGACCCCACTGGGGTGAATTGAGACAGCCATAAAGCCCAGCTATAGACCCCACTGGGGTGAATTGAGACAGCCATAAAGCCCAGCTATAGACCCCACTGGGGTGAATTGAGTTACCATAAAGCCCAGCTATAGGCCCCACTGGGGTGAATTGAGACAGCCATAAAGCCCAGCTATAGACCCAACTGGGGTGAATTGAGTTACCATAAAGTCCAGCTTTAGACCCCACTGGGGTGAATTGAGTTGCCATAAAGCCCAGCTATAGGCCCCACTGGGGTGAATTGAGTTACGATAAAGCCCAGCTATAGACCCCACTGGGGTGAATTGAGACAGCCATAAAGCCCAGCTATAGACCCCACTGAGGTGAATTGAGTTACCATAAAGCCCAGCTATAGACCCCACTGGGGTGAATTGAGACAGCCATAAAGCCCAGCTATAGGCCCCACTGGGGTGAATTGAGTTACCATAAAGCCCAGCTATAGACCCCACTGGGGTGAATTGAGTTACCATAAAGCCCAGCTATAGACTCCACTGGGGTGAATTGAGTTACCATAAAGCCCAGCTATAGACCCCACTGGGGTGAATTGAGACAGCCATAAAGCCCAGCTATAGACCCCACTGGGGTGAATTGAGTTACCATAAAGCCCAGCTATAGACCCCACTGGGGTGAATTGAGTTACCATAAAGCCCAGCTATAGACCCCACTGGGGTGAATTGAGTTACCATAAAGTCCAGCTATAGACCCCACTGGGGTGAATTGAGTTGCCATAAAGCCCAGCTATAGGCCCCACTGGGGTGAATTGAGTTACCATAAAGCCCAGCTATAGACCCTACTGGGGTGAATTGAGACAGCCATGAAGCCCAGCTATAGACCCCACTGGGGTGAATTGAGTTACCATAAAGCCCAGCTATAGACCCCACTGGGGTGAATTGAGACAGCCATAAAGCCCAGCTATAGACCCTACTGGGGTGAATTGAGTTACCATAAAGCCCAGCTATAGGCCCCACTGGGGTGAATTGAGTTACCATAAAGCCCAGCTATAGACTCCACTGGGGTGAATTGAGTTACCATAAAGCCCAGCTATAGACCCCACTGGGGTGAATTGAGACAGCCATAAAGAACAGCTATAGACCCCACTGGGGTGAATTGAGTTACCATAAAGCCCAGCTATAGACCCCACTGGGGTGAATTGAGTTACCATAAAGCCCAGCTATAGACCCCACTGGGGTGAATTGAGTTACCATAAAGCCCAGCTATAGACCCCACTGGGGTGAATTGAGACAGCCATAAAGCCCAGCTTTAGGCCCCACTGGGGTGAATTGAGTTACCATAAAGCCCAGCTATAGACCCCACTGGGGTGAATTGAGTTACCATAAAGCCCAGCTATAGACCCCACTGGGGTGAATTGAGACAGCCATAAAGCCCAGCTATAGACCCCACTGAGGTGAATTGAGTTACCATAAAGCCCAGCTATAGACCCCACTGGGGTGAATTGAGACAGCCATAAAGCCCAGCTATAGACCCCACTGGGGTGAATTGAGTTAACATAAAGCCCAGCTATAGGCCCCACTGGGGTGAATTGAGACAGCCAAAAAGCCCAGCTATAGACCGTACTGGGGTGAATTGAGACAGCCATAAAGCCCAGCTATAGGCCCCACTGGGGTGAATTGAGACAGCCATAAAGCCCAGCTATAGACCCCACTGGGGTGAATTGAGACAGCCATAAAGCCCAGCTATAGACCCCACTGGGGTGAATTGAGACAGCCATAAAGCCCAGCTATAGACCCCACTGGGGTGAATTGAGACAGCCATAAAGCCCAGCTATAGACCCCACTGGGGTGAATTGAGTTACCATAAAGCCCAGCTATAGGCCCCACTGGGGTGAATTGAGACAGCCATAAAGCCCAGCTATAGACCCAACTGGGGTGAATTGAGTTACCATAAAGTCCAGCTTTAGACCCCACTGGGGTGAATTGAGTTGCCATAAAGCCCAGCTATAGGCCCCACTGGGGTGAATTGAGTTACGATAAAGCCCAGCTATAGACCCCACTGGGGTGAATTGAGACAGCCATAAAGCCCAGCTATAGACCCCACTGGGGTGAATTGAGTTACCATAAAGCCCAGCTATAGACCCCACTGGGGTGAATTGAGACAGCCATAAAGCCCAGCTATAGGCCCCACTGGGGTGAATTGAGTTACCATAAAGCCCAGCTATAGACCCCACTGGGGTGAATTGAGTTACCATAAAGCCCAGCTATAGACTCCACTGGGGTGAATTGAGTTACCATAAAGCCCAGCTATAGACCCCACTGGGGTGAATTGAGACAGCCATAAACCCCAGCTATAGACCCCACTGGGGTGAATTGAGTTACCATAAAGCCCAGCTATAGACCCCACTGGGGTGAATTGAGTTACCATAAAGCCCAGCTATAGACCCCACTGGGGTGAATTGAGTTACCATAAAGCCCAGCTATAGACCCCACTGGGGTGAATTGAGACAGCCATAAAGCCCAGCTATAGACTCCACTGGGGTGAATTGAGTTACCATAAAGCCCAGCTATAGACCCCACTGGGGTGAATTGAGACAGCCATAAAGCCCAGCTATAGACCCCACTGGGGTGAATTGAGACAGCCATAAAGCCCAGCTTTAGGCCCCACTGGGGTGAATTGAGACAGCCATAAAGCCCAGCTTTAGGCCCCACTGGGGTGAATTGAGTTACCATAAAGCCCAGCTATAGACCCCACTGGGGTGCATTGAGTTACCATAAAGCCCAGCTATAGACCCTACTGGGGTGAATTGAGACAGCCATAAAGCCCAGCTATAGGCCCCACTGGGGTGAATTGAGACAGCCATAAAGCCCAGCTATAGGCCCCACTGGGGTGAATTGAGACAGCCATAAAGCCCAGCTATAGACCCCACTGGGGTGAATTGAGACAGCCATAAAGCCCAGCTATAGGCCCCACTGGGGTAAATTGAGACAGCCATAAAGCCCAGCTATAGACCCCACTGGGGTGAATTCAGTTACCATAAAGCCCAGCTATAGACTCCACTGGGGTGAATTGAGTTACCATAAAGCCCAGCTATAGACTCCACTGGGGTGAATTGAGTTACCATAAAGCCCAGCTATAGACCCCACTGGGGTGAATTGAGACAGCCATAAAGCCCAGCTATAGGCCCCACTGGGGTGAATTGAGTTACTATAAAGCCCAGCTATAGACCCCACTGGGGTGAATTGAGTTACCATAAAGCCCAGGTATAGGCCCCACTGGGGTGAATTGAGACAGCCATAAAGCCCAGCTATAGGCCCCACTGGGGTGAATTGAGTTACCATAAAGCCCAGCTATAGACCCCACTGGGGTGAATAGAGTTACCATAAAGCCCAGCTACAGACCCCAATGGGGAAAATTGAGACAGCCATAAAGCCCAGCTATAGACCCCACTGGGGTGAATTGAGACAGCCATAAAGCCCAGCTATAGACCCTACTGGGGTGAATTGAGTTACCATAAAGCCCAGCTATAGACCCCACTGGGGTGAATTGAGTTACCATAAAGCCCAGCTATAGGCCCCACTGGGGTGAATTGAGACAGCCATAAAGCCCAGCTATAGACCCAACTGGGGTGAATTGAGTTACCATAAAGCCCAGCTATAGGCCCCACTGGGGTGAATTGAGTTACCATAAAGCCCAGCTATAGACCCCACTGGGGTGAGTTGAGTTACCATAAAGCCCAGCTATAGACCCCACTGGGGTGAATTGAGTTACCATAAAGCCCAGCTATAGGCCCCACTGGGGTGATTTGAGACAGCCATAAAGCCCAGCTATAGGCCCCACTGGGGTGAATTGAGACAGCCATAAAGCCCAGCTATAGGCCCCACTGGGGTGAATTGAGTTACCATAAAGCCCAGCTATAGACCCCACTGGGGTGAATTGAGACAGCCATAAAGCCCAGCTATAGACCCCACTGGGGTGAATTGAGTTACCATAAAGTCCAGCTATAGACCCCACTGGGGTGAATTGAGTTACCATAAAGCCCAGCTATAGACCCCACTGGGGTGAATTGAGACAGCCATAAAGCCCAGCTATAGACCCCACTGGGGTGAATTGAGTTACCATAAAGTCCAGCTATAGACCCCACTGGGGTGTATTGAGTTACCAAAAAGCCCAGCTATAGACCCCACTGGGGTGAATTGAGTTACCATAAAGCCCAGCTATAGACCCCACTGGGGTGAATTGAGTTACCATAAAGCCCAGCTATAGGCCCCACTGGGGTGAATTGAGTTACCATAAAGCCCAGCTATAGACTCCACTGGGGTGAATTGAGTTACCATAAAGCCCAGCTATAGGCCCCACTGGGGTGAATTGAGTTACCATAAAGCCCAGCTATAGACCCCACTGGGGTGAATTTAGTTACCATAAAGTCCAGCTATATACCCCACTGGGGTGAATTGAGTTACCATAAAGCCAAGCTACAGACCCCACTGGGGTGAATTGAGTTACCATAAAGCCCAGGTATAGACCCCACTGGGGTGAATTGAGTTACCATAAAGCCCAGCTATAGACCCCACTGGGGTGAATTGAGACAGCCATAAAGCCCAGCTATAGGCCCCACTGGGGTGAATTGAGACAGCCATTAAGCCCATCTCCTTACCTTGATTTTAAAGTCCAGTTGGGAGTTGATGGTGTACATCATCTCAGTTCTCTCCATGGTACGGGCCCCTTCGTTACACTTACGCACCACCTAAAACACACACGCATGGAAACACACGTACAGTTACAGGCAGGCTCACATACATAGACCACAGGGAAACACAGGCTCTTTGTTGAGCTCATGTTGAGATGGGCTTTGACCTTTGACCTGGCATCATTTTGGGTTTGACCCCTAGTTGACCTCTTACCTTGCTGACTGATTGGAGGGCTTTCTTACAGGTCTCATACTGGGCAGAGTCCTTAGGAGCCTTCTGACAAATGACCTGGAACAGAGAGAGGGGTCAGGGGTCGCAGAACACACACACACACACACACACACACACACACACACACACACACACACACACACACACACACACACACACACACACACACACACACACACACACACACACGCTGGGACCCAGGACAGTGTGTACTTTATCAAATGTAATAAAGTCTACTGTGTACACATAGTATGATGAAGAAAGACTGTGTGAGACCAGCGAGGGTTAACCACTTCGTTAATCCTGGGAGAAGTTTCCAGAACACATCTCTCTCACGCTGCTGTCACGCACACGTACACACACACACATACAGCGGTTGGAAGCATTAACTGTAAACAAAACTTTCTCAGGACTCAAAAGCCTCCTACTTCATGGCCTAATATCCAACCTTAAACCTCAGACTCAAGGGAACAACTAAAATAGAGAACTAGAGAGAAGAGCAGAGAGATAGAACTGTAAGAGAAGCCACCAACATCAGTCATTCTCATTCCACAACAGCCTATTATAAATGAAGGCTATTATAAATGAAGGCTACTACAGTAGATGGTCTATTATAAATGAAGGCTACTAAAGTAGATGTAGGCTATTATAAATGAAGGCTACTACAGTAGATGGTCTATTATAAATGAAGGCTACTACAGTAGATGGTCTATTATAAATGAAGGCTACTACAGTAGATGGTCTATTATAAATGAAGGCTACTACAGTAGATGGTCTATTATAAATGAAGGCTACTACAGAAGATGGTCTATTATAAATGAAGGCTACTACAGTAGATGGTCTATTATAAATGAAGGCTACTACAGTAGATGGTCTATTATAAATGAAGGCTACTACAGTAGATGGTCTATTATAAATGAAGGCTACTACAGTAGATGGTCTATTATAAATGAAGGCTACTACAGTAGATGGTCTATTATAAATGAAGGCTACTACAGTAGATGGTCTATTATAAATGAAGGCTACTACAGTAGATGGTCTATTATAAATGAAGGCTACTACAGTAGATGGTCTATTATAAATGAAGGCTACTACAGTAGATGGTCTATTATAAATGAAGGCTACTACAGTAGATGGTCTATTATAAATGAAGGCTACTACAGTAGATGGTCTATTATAAATGAAGGCTACTACAGTAGATGGTCTATTATAAATGAAGGCTACTACAGTAGATGAAGGCTATTATAAATGAAGGCTACTACAGTAGATGAAGGCTATTATAAATGAAGGCTACTACAGTAGATGGTCTATTATAAATGAAGGCTACTACAGTAGATGAAGGCTATTATAAATGAAGGCTACTACAGTAGATGAAGGCTACTACAGTAGATGGTCTATTATAAATGAAGGCTACTACAGTAGATGGTCTATTATAAATGAAGGCTACTACAGTAGATGGTCTATTATAAATGAAGGCTACTACAGTAGATGAAGGCTATTATAAATGAAGGCTACTACAGTAGATGGTCTATTATAAATGAAGGCTACTACAGTAGATGGTCTATTATAAATGAAGGCTACTACAGTAGATGGTCTATTATAAATGAAGGCTACTACAGTAGATGGTCTATTATAAATGTAGTCTACTACAGTAGATGGTCTATTATAAATGAAGGCTACAGTAGATGGTCTATTATAAATGAAGGCTATTATAAATGAAGGCTACTACAGTAGATGAAGGCTACTAAAGTAGATGAAGGCTACTACAGTAGATGGTCTATTATAAATGAAGGCTACTACAGTAGATGGTCTATTATAAAGGAAGGCTACTACAGTAGATGGTCTATTATAAATGAAGGCTACTACAGTAGATGGTCTATTATAAATTAAGGCTACTACAGTAGATGGTCTATTATAAATGAAGGCTACTACAGTAGATGGTCTATTATAAATGAAGGCTATTATAAATGAAGGCTACTACAGTAGATGGTCTATTATAAATGAAGTCTACTACACTAGATGGTCTATTATAAATGTAGTCTACTACAGTAGATGGTCTATTATAAATGTAGTCTACTACAGTAGATGGTCTATTATAAATGTAGTCTACTACAGTAGATGGTCTATTATAAATGAAGGCTACTACAGTAGATGGTCTATTATAAATGAAGGCTACTACTGTAGATGGTCTATTATAAAGGAAGGCTACTACAGTAGATGGTCTATTATAAATGAAGGCTACTACAGTAGATGGTCTATTATAGATGAAGGCTACTACAGTAGATGAAGGATATTATAAATGAAGGCTACTACAGTAGATGAAGGCTATTATAAATGAAGGCTACTACAGTAGATGAAGGCTATTATAAATGAAGGCTACTACAGTAGATGAAGGCTATTATAAATGAAGGCTACTACAGTAGATGAAGGCTATTATAAATGAAGGCTACTACAGTAGATGGTCTATTATAAATGAAGGCTACTACAGCAGATGGTCTATTATAAATGAAGGCTACTACAGCAGATGGTCTATTATAAATGAAGGCTACTACAGTAGATGGTCTATTATAAATGAAGGCTACTACAGTAGATGAAGGCTATTATAAATGAAGGCTACTACAGTAGATGAAGGCTATTATAAATGAAGGCTACTACAGTAGATGGTCTATTATAAATGAAGGCTACTACAGTAGATGAAGGCTACTACAGTAGATGAAGGCTACTACAGTAGATGGTCTATTATAAATGAAGGCTACTACAGTAGATGGTCTATTATAAATGAAGGCTACTACAGTAGATGAAGGCTATTATAAATGAAGGCTACTACAGTAGATGGTCTATTATAAATGAAGGCTACTACAGTAGATGAAGGCTATTATAAATGAAGGCTACTACAGTAGATGGTCTATTATAAATGAAGGCTACTACAGTAGATGGTCTATTATAAATGAAGGCTACTACAGTAGATGGTCTATTATAAATGAAGGCTACTACAGTAGATGGTCTATTATAAATGAAGGCTACTACAGTAGATGGTCTATTATAAATGAAGGCTACTACAGTAGATGGTCTATTATAAATGTAGTCTACTACAGTAGATGGTCTATTATAAATGAAGGCTACAGTAGATGCTCTATTATAAATGAAGGCTATTATAAATGAAGGCTACTACAGTAGATGAAGGCTATTATAAATGAAGGCTACTACAGTAGATGAAGGCTACTATAGTAGATGAAGGCTACAACAGTAGATGAAGGCTACTACAGTAGATGGTCTATTATAAATGAAGGCTACTACAGTAGATGGTCTATTATAAATGAAGGCTACTACAGTAGATGAAGGCTATTATAAATGAAGGCTACTACAGTAGATGAAGGCTATTATAAATGAAGGCTACTACAGTAGATGAAGGCTATTATAAATGAAGGCTACTACAGTAGATGAAGGCTATTATAAATGAAGGCTACTACAGTAGATGGTCTATTATAAATGAAGGCTACTACAGTAGATGGTCTATTATAAATGAGGGCTACTACAGTAGATGGTCTATTATAAATGAAGGCTACTACAGTAGATGGTCTATTATAAATGAAGGCTACTACAGTAGATGGTCTATTATAAATGAAGCCTACTACAGTAGATGAAGGCTACTACAGTAGATGGTCTATTATGAATGAAGGCTACTACAGTAGATGGTCTATTATAAATGAAGGCTACTACAGTAGATGGTCTATTATAAATGAAGGCTACTACAGTAGATGGTCTATTATAAATGAAGGCTACTACAGTAGATGGTCTATTATAAATGAAGGCTACTACAGTAGATGGTCTATTATAGATGAAGGCTACTACAGTAGATGAAGGCTATTATAAATGAAGGCTACGACAGTAGATGGTCTATTATAAATGAAGGCTACTACAGTAGATGGTCTATTATAGATGAAGGCTACTACACTAGATGAAGGCTATTATAAATGAAGGCTACTACAGTAGATGGTCTATTATAAATGAAGGCTACTACAGTAGATGAAGGCTATTATAAATGAAGGCTACTACAGTAGATGAAGGCTATTATAAATGAAGGCTACTACAGTAGATGAAGGCTATTATAAATGAAGGCTACTACAGTAGATGGTCTATTATAAATGAAGGCTACTACAGCAGATGGTCTATTATAAATGAAGGCTACTACAGTAGATGGTCTATTATAAATGAAGGCTACTACAGTAGATGGTCTATTATAAATGAAGGCTACTACAGTAGATGAAGGCTATTATAAATGAAGGCTACTACAGTAGATGAAGGCTATTATAAATGATGGCTACTACAGTAGATGAAGGCTACTACAGTAGATGAAGGCTACTACAGTAGATGGTCTATTATAAATGAAGGCTACTACAGTAGATGAAGGCTATTATAAATGAAGGCTACTACAGTAGATGGTCTATTATAAATGAAGGCTACTACAGTAGATGAAGGCTATTATAAATGAAGGCTACTACAGTAGATGGTCTATTATAAATGAAGGCTACTACAGTAGATGGTCTATTATAAATGAAGGCTACTACAGTAGATGGTCTATTATAAATGAAGGCTACTACAGTAGATGGTCTATTATAAATGTAGTCTACTACAGTAGATGGTCTATTATAAATGAAGGCTACAGTAGATGCTCTATTATAAATGAAGGCTATTATAAATGAAGGCTACTACAGTAGATGAAGGCTATTATAAATGAAGGCTACTACAGTAGATGAAGGCTACTATAGTAGATGAAGGCTACAACAGTAGATGAAGGCTACTACAGTAGATGGTCTATTATAAATGAAGGCTACTACAGTAGATGGTCTATTATAAATGAAGGCTACTACAGTAGATGAAGGCTATTATAAATGAAGGCTACTACAGTAGATGAAGGCTATTATAAATGAAGGCTAATACAGTAGATGAAGGCTATTATAAATGAAGGCTACTACAGTAGATGAAGGCTATTATAAATGAAGGCTACTACAGTAGATGGTCTATTATAAATGAAGGCTACTACAGTAGATGGTCTATTATAAATGAGGGCTACTACAGTAGATGGTCTATTATAAATGAAGGCTACTACAGTAGATGGTCTATTATAAATGAAGGCTACTACAGTAGATGGTCTATTATAAATGAAGCCTACTACAGTAGATGAAGGCTACTACAGTAGATGGTCTATTATGAATGAAGGCTACTACAGTAGATGGTCTATTATAAATGAAGGCTACTACAGTAGATGGTCTATTATAAATGAAGGCTACTACAGTAGATGGTCTATTATAAATGAAGGCTACTACAGTAGTTGGTCTATTATAAATGAAGGCTACTACAGTAGATGGTCTATTATAAATGTAGTCTACTACAGTAGATGGTCTATTATAAATGAAGGCTACAGTAGATGCTCTATTATAAATGAAGGCTATTATAAATGAAGGCTACTATAGTAGATGAAGGCTATTATAAATGAAGGCTACTACAGTAGATGAAGGCTACTATAGTAGATGAAGGCTACAACAGTAGATGAAGGCTACTACAGTAGATGGTCTATTATAAATGAAGGCTACTACAGTAGATGGTCTATTATAAATGAAGGCTACTACAGTAGATGGTCTATTATAAATGAAGGCTACTACAGTAGATGAAGGCTATTATAAATGAAGGCTACTACAGTAGATGAAGGCTATTATAAATGAAGGCTACTACAGTAGATGAAGGCTATTATAAATGAAGGCTACTACAGTAGATGGTCTATTATAAATGAAGGCTACTACAGTAGATGGTCTATTATAAATGAGGGCTACTACAGTAGATGGTCTATTATAAATGAAGGCTACTACAGTAGATGGTCTATTATAAATGAAGGCTACTACAGTAGATGGTCTATTATAAATGAAGCCTACTACAGTAGATGAAGGCTACTACAGTAGATGGTCTATTATGAATGAAGGCTACTACAGTAGATGGTCTATTATAAATGAAGGCTACTACAGTAGATGGTCTATTATAAATGAAGGCTACTACAGTAGATGGTCTATTATAAATGAAGGCTACTACAGTAGATGGTCTATTATAAATGAAGGCTACTACAGCAGATGGTCTATTATAAATGAAGGCTACTACAGTAGATGGTCTATTATAAATGAAGGCTACTACAGTAGATGGTCTATTATAAATGAAGGCTACTACAGTAGATGAAGGCTATTATAAATGAAGGCTACTACAGTAGATGAAGGCTATTATAAATGATGGCTACTACAGTAGATGAAGGCTACTACAGTAGATGAAGGCTACTACAGTAGATGGTCTATTATAAATGAAGGCTACTACAGTAGATGGTCTATTATAAATGAAGGCTACTACAGTAGATGGTCTATTATAAATGAAGGCTACTACAGTAGATGAAGGCTATTATAAATGAAGGCTACTACAGTAGATGGTCTATTATAAATGAAGGCTACTACAGTAGATGAAGGCTATTATAAATGAAGGCTACTACAGTAGATGGTCTATTATAAATGAAGGCTACTACAGTAGATGGTCTATTATAAATGAAGGCTACTACAGTAGATGGTCTATTATAAATGAAGGCTACTACAGTAGATGGTCTATTATAAATGTAGTCTACTACAGTAGATGGTCTATTATAAATGAAGGACTACAGTAGATGGTCTATTATAAATGAAGGCTATTATAAATGAAGGCTACTACAGTAGATGAAGTCTATTATAAATGAAGGCTACTACAGTAGATGAAGGCTACTATAGTAGATGAAGGCTACAACAGTAGATGAAGGCTACTACAGTAGATGGTCTATTATAAATGAAGGCTACTACAGTAGATGGTCTATTATAAATGAAGGCTACTACAGTAGATGGTCTATTATAAATGAAGGCTACTACAGTAGATGAAGGCTATTATAAATGAAGGCTACTACAGTAGATGAAGGCTATTATAAATGAAGGCTACTACAGTAGATGAAGGCTATTATAAATGAAGGCTACGACAGTAGATGGTCTATTATAAATGAAGGCTACTACAGTAGATGGTCTATTATAAATGAAGGCTACTACAGTAGATGGTCTATTATAAATGAAGGCTACTACAGTAGATGGTCTATTATAAATGAAGGCTACTACAGTAGATGAAGGCTATTATAAATGAAGGCTACTACAGTAGATGAAGGCTATTATAAATGAAGGCTACTACAGTAGATGAAGGCTACTACAGTAGATGAAGGCTACTACAGTAGATGGTCTATTATAAATGAAGGCTACTACAGTAGATGGTCTATTATAAATGAAGGCTACTACAGTAGATGGTCTATTATAAATGAAGGCTACTACAGTAGATGAAGGCTATTATAAATGAAGGCTACTACAGTAGATGGTCTATTATAAATGAAGGCTACTACAGTAGATGGTCTATTATAAATGAAGGCTACTACAGTAGATGGTCTATTATAAATGAAGGCTACTACAGTAGATGGTCTATTATAAATGAAGGCTACTACAGTAGATGGTCTATTATAAATGAAGGCTACTACAGTAGATGGTCTATTATAAATGAAGGCTACTACAGTAGATGGTCTATTATAAATGTAGTCTACTACAGTAGATGGTCTGTTATAAATGAAGGCTACAGTAGATGCTCTATTATAAATGAAGGCTATTATAAATGAAGGCTACTACAGTAGATGAAGGCTATTATAAATGAAGGCTACTACAGTAGATGAAGGCTACTATAGTAGATGAAGGCTACAACAGTAGATGAAGGCTACTACAGTAGATGGTCTATTATAAATGAAGGCTACTACAGTAGATGGTCTATTATAAATGAAGGCTACTACAGTAGATGAAGGCTATTATAAATGAAGGCTACTACAGTAGATGAAGGCTATTATAAATGAAGGCTACTACAGTAGATGAAGGCTATTATAAATGAAGGCTACTACAGTAGATGAAGGCTATTATAAATGAAGGCTACTACAGTAGATGGTCTATTATAAATGAAGGCTACTACAGTAGATGGTCTATTATAAATGAAGGGCTACTACAGTAGATGGTCTATTATAAATGAAGGCTACTACAGTAGATGGTCTATTATAAATGAAGGCTACTACAGTAGATGGTCTATTATAAATGAAGGCTACTACAGTAGAAATGAAGGCTACTACAGTAGATGGTCTATTATAAATGAAGGCTACTACAGTAGATGGTCTATTATAAATGAAGGCTACTACAGTAGATGGTCTATTATAAATGAAGGCTACTACAGTAGATGGTCTATTATAAATGAAGGCTACTACAGTAGATGAAGGCTATTATAAATGAAGGCTACTACAGTAGATGGTCTATTATAAATGAAGGCTACTACAGTAGATGAAGGCTACTACAGTAGATGAAGGCTACTACAGTAGATGGTCTATTATAAATGAAGGCTACTACAGTAGATGGTCTATTATAAATGAAGGCTACTACAGTAGATGAAGGCTATTATAAATGAAGGCTACTACAGTAGATGGTCTATTATAAATGAAGGCTACTACAGTAGATGAAGGCTATTATAAATGAAGGCTACTACAGTAGATGGTCTATTATAAATGAAGGCTACTACAGTAGATGGTCTATTATAAATGAAGGCTACTACAGTAGATGGTCTATTATAAATGAAGGCTACTACAGTAGATGGTCTATTATAAATGAAGGCTACTACAGTAGATGGTCTATTATAAATGTAGTCTACTACAGTAGATGGTCTATTATAAATGAAGGCTACAGTAGATGCTCTATTATAAATGAAGGCTATTATAAATGAAGGCTACTACAGTAGATGAAGGCTATTATAAATGAAGGCTACTACAGTAGATGAAGGCTACTACAGTAGATGAAGGCTACAACAGTAGATGAAGGCTACTACAGTAGATGGTCTATTATAAATGAAGGCTACTACAGTAGATGGTCTATTATAAATGAAGGCTACTACAGTAGATGAAGTCTATTATAAATGAAGGCTACTACAGTAGATGAAGGCTATTATAAATGAAGGCTACTACAGTAGATGAAGGCTATTATAAATGAAGGCTACTACAGTAGATGAAGGCTATTATAAATGAAGGCTACTACAGTAGATGGTCTATTATAAATGAAGGCTACTACAGTAGATGGTCTATTATAAATGAAGGCTACTACAGTAGATGGTCTATTATAAATGAAGCCTACTACAGTAGATGAAGGCTACTACAGTAGATGGTCTATTATGAATGAAGGCTACTACAGTAGATGGTCTATTATAAATGAAGGCTACTACAGTAGATGGTCTATTATAAATGAAGGCTACTACAGTAGATGGTCTATTATAAATGAAGGCTACTACAGTAGATGGTCTATTATAAATGAAGGCTACTACAGTAGATGGTCTATTATAAATGAAGGCTACGACAGTAGATGGTCTATTATAAATGAAGGCTACGACAGTAGATGGTCTATTATAAATGAAGGCTACTACAGTAGATGGTCTATTATAGATGAAGGCTACTACACTAGATGAAGGCTATTATAAATGAAGGCTACTACAGTAGATGGTCTATTATAAATGAAGGCTACTACAGTAGATGAAGGCTATTATAAATGAAGGCTACTACAGTAGATGAAGGCTATTATAAATGAAGGCTACTACAGTAGATGAAGGCTATTATAAATGAAGGCTACTACAGTAGATGGTCTATTATAAATGAAGGCTACTACAGCAGATGGTCTATTATAAATGAAGGCTACTACAGTAGATGGTCTATTATAAATGAAGGCTACTACAGTAGATGGTCTATTATAAATGAAGGCTACTACAGTAGATGAAGGCTATTATAAATGAAGGCTACTAAAATAGATGAAGGCTATTATAAATGAAGGCTACTACAGTAGATGAAGGCTATTATAAATGATGGCTACTACAGTAGATGAAGGCTACTACAGTAGATGAAGGCTACTACAGTAGATGGTCTATTATAAATGAAGGCTACTACAGTAGATGGTCTATTATAAATGAAGGCTACTACAGTAGATGAAGGCTATTATAAATGAAGGCTACTACAGTAGATGGTCTATTATAAATGAAGGCTACTACAGTAGATGAAGGCTATTATAAATGAAGGCTACTACAGTAGATGGTCTATTATAAATGAAGGCTACTACAGTAGATGGTCTATTATAAATGAAGGCTACTACAGTAGATGGTCTATTATAAATGAAGGCTACTACAGTAGATGGTCTATTATAAATGTAGTCTACTACAGTAGATGGTCTATTATAAATGAAGGACTACAGTAGATGCTCTATTATAAATGAAGGCTATTATAAATGAAGGCTACAACAGTAGATGAAGGCTATTATAAATGAAGGCTACTACAGTAGATGAAGGCTACTATAGTAGATGAAGGCTACAACAGTAGATGAAGGCTACTACAGTAGATGGTCTATTATAAATGAAGGCTACTACAGTAGATGGTCTATTATAAATGAAGGCTACTACAGTAGATGAAGGCTATTATAAATGAAGGCTACTACAGTAGATGAAGGCTATTATAAATGAAGGCTACTACAGTAGATGAAGGCTATTATAAATGAAGGCTACTACAGTAGATGAAGGCTATTATAAATGAAGGCTACTACAGTAGATGGTCTATTATAAATGAAGGCTACTACAGTAGATGGTCTATTATAAATGAGGGCTACTACAGTAGATGGTCTATTATAAATGAAGGCTACTACAGTAGATGGTCTATTATAAATGAAGGCTACTACAGTAGATGGTCTATTATAAATGAAGGCTACTACAGTAGTATGAAGGCTACTACAGTAGATGGTCTATTATAAATGAAGGCTACTACAGTAGATGGTCTATTATAAATGAAGGCTACTACAGTAGATGGTCTATTATAAATGAAGGCTACTACAGTAGATGGTCTATTATAAATGAAGGCTACTACAGTAGATGGTCTATTATAAATGAAGGCTACTACAGTAGATGGTCTATTATAGATGAAGGCTACTACAGTAGATGAAGGCTATTATAAATGAAGGCTACTACAGTAGATGGTCTATTATAAATGAAGGCTACTACAGTAGATGAAGGCTATTATAAATGAAGGCTACTACAGTAGATGAAGGCTATTATAAATGAAGGCTACTACAGTAGATGAAGGCTATTATAAATGAAGGCTACTACAGTAGATGGTCTATTATAAATGAAGGCTACTACAGTAGATGGTCTATTATAAATGAAGGCTACTACAGTAGATGGTCTATTATAAATGAAGGCTACTACAGTAGATGGTCTATTATAAATGAAGGCTACTACAGTAGATGAAGGCTATTATAAATGAAGGCTACTACAGTAGATGAAGGCTATTATAAATGATGGCTACTACAGTAGATGAAGGCTACTACAGTAGATGAAGGCTACTACAGTAGATGGTCTATTATAAATGAAGGCTACTACAGTAGATGGTCTATTATAAATGAAGGCTACTACAGTAGATGAGTCTATTATAAATGAAGGCTACTACAGTAGATGGTCTATTATAAATGAAGGCTACTACAGTAGATGAAGGCTATTATAAATGAAGGCTACTACAGTAGATGGTCTATTATAAATGAAGGCTACTACAGTAGATGGTCTATTATAAATGAAGGCTACTACAGTAGATGGTCTATTACAAATGAAGGCTACTACAGTAGATGGTCTATTATAAATGAGGGCTACTACAGTAGATGGTCTATTATAAATGAAGGCTACTACAGTAGATGAAGGCTATTATAAATGAAGGCTACTACAGTAGATGAAGGCTATTATAAATGAAGGCTACTACAGTAGATGGTCTATTATAAATGAAGGCTACTACAGTAGATGGTCTATTATAAATGAGGGCTACTACAGTAGATGGTCTATTATAAATGAAGGCTACTACAGTAGATGGTCTATTATAAATGAAGGCTACTACAGTAGATGGTCTATTATAAATGAAGCCTACTACAGTAGATGAAGGCTACTACAGTAGATGGTCTATTATGAATGAAGGCTACTACAGTAGATGGTCTATTATAAATGAAGGCTACTACAGTAGATGGTCTATTATAAATGAAGGCTACTACAGTAGATGGTCTATTATAAATGAAGGCTACTACAGTAGATGGTCTATTATAAATGAAGGCTACTACAGTAGATGGTCTATTATAAATGAAGGCTACTACAGTAGATGGTCTATTATAGATGAAGGCTACTACAGTAGATGAAGGCTATTATAAATGAAGGCTACTACAGTAGATGGTCTATTATAAATGAAGGCTACTACAGTAGATGAAGGCTATTATAAATGAAGGCTACTACAGTAGATGAAGGCTATTATAAATGAAGGCTACTACAGTAGATGGTCTATTATAAATGAAGGCTACTACAGTAGATGGTCTATTATAAATGAAGGCTACTACAGTAGATGAAGGCTATTATAAATGAAGGCTACTACAGTAGATGAAGGCTATTATAAATGATGGCTACTACAGTAGATGAAGGCTACTACAGTAGATGAAGGCTACTACAGTAGATGGTCTATTATAAATGAAGGCTACTACAGTAGATGGTCTATTATAAATGAAGGCTACTACAGTAGATGAAGGCTATTATAAATGAAGGCTACTACAGTAGATGGTCTATTATAAATGAAGGCTACTACAGTAGATGAAGGCTATTATAAATGAAGGCTACTACAGTAGATGGTCTATTATAAATGAAGGCTACTACAGTAGATGGTCTATTATAAATGAAGGCTACTACAGTAGATGGTCTATTACAAATGAAGGCTACTACAGTAGATGGTCTATTATAAATGAAGGCTACTACAGTAGATGGTCTATTATAAATGAAGGCTACTACAGTAGATGAAGGCTATTATAAATGAAGGCTACTACAGTAGATGAAGGCTATTATAAATGAAGGCTACTACAGTAGATGGTCTATTATAAATGAAGGCTACTACAGTAGATGGTCTATTATAAATGAAGGCTACTACAGTAGATGGTCTATTATAAATGAAGGCTACTACAGTAGATGGTCTATTATAAATGAAGGCTACTACAGTAGATGAAGGCTACTACAGTAGATGGTCTATTATAAATGAAGGCTACTACAGTAGATGGTCTATTATAAATGAAGGCTACTACAGTAGATGGTCTATTATAAATGAAGGCTACTACAGTAGATGGTCTATTATAAATGAAGGCTACTACAGTAGATGGTCTATTATAAATGAAGGCTACTACAGTAGATGGTCTATTATAAATGAAGGCTACGACAGTAGATGGTCTATTATAAATGAAGGCTACTACAGTAGATGGTCTATTATAGATGAAGGCTACTACACTAGATGAAGGCTATTATAAATGAAGGCTACTACAGTAGATGGTCTATTATAAATGAAGGCTACTACAGTAGATGAAGGCTATTATAAATGAAGGCTACTACAGTAGATGAAGGCTATTATAAATGAAGGCTACTACAGTAGATGGTCTATTATAAATGAAGGCTACTACAGCAGATGGTCTATTATAAATGAAGGCTACTACAGTAGATGGTCTATTATAAATGAAGGCTACTACAGTAGATGAAGGCTATTATAAATGAAGGCTACTACAGTAGATGAAGGCTATTATAAATGATGGCTACTACAGTAGATGAAGGCTACTACAGTAGATGAAGGCTACTACAGTAGATGGTCTATTATAAATGAAGGCTACTACAGTAGATGAAGGCTATTATAAATGAAGGCTACTACAGTAGATGGTCTATTATAAATGAAGGCTACTACAGTAGATGGTCTATTATAAATGAAGGCTACTACAGTAGATGGTCTATTATAAATGAAGGCTACTACAGTAGATGGTCTATTATAAATGAAGGCTACTACAGTAGATGGTCTATTATAAATGAAGGCTACTACAGTAGATGGTCTATTATAAATGAAGTCTACTACAGTAGATGGTCTATTATAAATGAAGGACTACAGTAGATGCTCTATTATAAATGAAGGCTATTATAAATGAAGGCTACTACAGTAGATGAAGGCTATTATAAATGAAGGCTACTACAGTAGATGAAGGCTATTATAGTAGATGAAGGCTACAACAGTAGATGAAGGCTACTACAGTAGATGGTCTATTATAAATGAAGGCTACTACAGTAGATGGTCTATTATAAATGAAGGCTACTACAGTAGATGAAGGCTATTATAAATGAAGGCTACTACAGTAGATGAAGGCTATTATAAATGATGGCTACTACAGTAGATGAAGGCTACTAAGTAGATGAAGGCTACTACAGTAGATGGTCTATTATAAATGAAGGCTACTACAGTAGATGGTCTATTATAAATGAAGGCTACTACAGTAGATGGTCTATTATAAATGAAGGCTACTACAGTAGATGGTCTATTATAAATGAAGGCTACTACAGTAGATGGTCTATTATAAATGAAGGCTACTACAGTAGATGAAGGCTATTATAAATGAAGACTACTACAGTAGATGGTCTATTATAAATGAAGGCTACTACAGTAGATGAAGGCTATTATAAATGAAGGCTACTACAGTAGATGGTCTATTATAAATGAAGGCTACTACAGTAGATGAAGGCTATTATAAATGAAGGCTACTACAGTAGATGGTCTATTATAAATGAAGGCTACTACAGTAGATGGTCTATTATAAATGAAGGCTACTACAGTAGATGGTCTATTATAAATGAAGCCTACTACAGTAGATGAAGGCTACTACAGTAGATGGTCTATTATAAATGAAGGCTACTACAGTAGATGGTCTATTATAAATGAAGGCTACTACAGTAGATGGTCTATTATAAATGAAGGCTACTACAGTAGATGGTCTATTATAAATGAAGGCTACTACAGTAGATGGTCTATTATAAATGAAGGCTACTACAGTAGATGGTCTATTATAAATGAAGGCTACTACAGTAGATGGTCTATTATAAATGAAGGCTACTACAGTAGATGAAGGCTATTATAAATGAAGGCTACTACAGTAGATGAAGGCTATTATAAATGAAGGCTACTACAGTAGATGAAGGCTATTATAAATGAAGGCTACTACAGTAGATGGTCTATTATAAATGAAGGCTACTACAGTAGATGGTCTATTATAAATGAAGGCTACTACAGTAGATGGTCTATTATAAATGAAGGCTACTACAGTAGATGGTCTATTATAAATGAAGGCTACTACAGTAGATGGTCTATTATAAATGAAGGCTACTACAGTAGATGGTCTATTATAAATGTAGTCTACTACAGTAGATGGTCTATTATAAATGAAGGCTACTACAGTAGATGGTCTATTATAAATGAAGGCTACTACAGTAGATGAAGGCTATTATAAATGAAGGCTACTACAGTAGATGAAGGCTACTATAGTAGATGAAGGCTATTATAAATGAAGGCTACTACAGTAGATGAAGGCTATTATAAATGAAGGCTACTACAGTAGATGGTCTATTATAAATGAAGGCTACTACAGTAGATGAAGGCTATTATAAATGAAGGCTACTACAGTAGATGGTCTATTATAAATGAAGGCTACTACAGTAGATGGTCTATTATAAATGAGGGCTACTACAGTAGATGGTCTATTATAAATGAAGGCTACTACAGTAGATGGTCTATTATAAATGAAGGCTACTACAGTAGATGGTCTATTATAAATGAAGGCTACTACAGTAGATGAAGGCTATTATAAATGAAGGCTACTACAGTAGATGGTCTATTATAAATGAAGGCTACTACAGTAGATGGTCTATTATAAATGAAGGCTACTACAGTAGATGGTCTATTATAAATGAAGGCTACTACAGTAGATGGTCTATTATAAATGAAGGCTACTACAGTAGATGAAGGCTACTACAGTAGATGGTCTATTATAAATGAAGGCTACTACAGTAGATGGTCTATTATAAATGAAGGCTACTACAGTAGATGGTCTATTATAAATGAAGGCTACTACAGTAGATGGTCTATTATAAATGAAGGCTACTACAGTAGATGGTCTATTATAAATGAAGGCTACTACAGTAGATGGTCTATTATAAATGAAGGCTACTACAGCAGATGGTCTATTATAAATGAAGGCTACTACAGTAGATGAAGGCTATTATAAATGAAGGCTACTACAGTAGATGAAGGCTATTATAAATGATGGCTACTACAGTAGATGAAGGCTACTACAGTAGATGAAGGCTACTACAGTAGATGGTCTATTATAAATGAAGGCTACTACAGTAGATGGTCTATTATAAATGAAGGCTACTACAGTAGATGAAGGCTATTATAAATGAAGGCTACTACAGTAGATGGTCTATTATAAATGAAGGCTACTACAGTAGATGAAGGCTATTATAAATGAAGGCTACTACAGTAGATGGTCTATTACAAATGAAGGCTACTACAGTAGATGGTCTATTATAAATGAGGGCTACTACAGTAGATGGTCTATTATAAATGAAGGCTACTACAGTAGATGAAGGCTATTATAAATGAAGGCTACTACAGTAGATGAAGGCTATTATAAATGAAGGCTACTACAGTAGATGAAGGCTATTATAAATGAAGGCTACTACAGTAGATGGTCTATTATAAATGAAGGCTACTACAGTAGATGGTCTATTATAAATGAAGGCTACTACAGTAGATGGTCTATTATAAATGAAGGCTACTACAGTAGATGGTCTATTATAAATGAAGGCTACTACAGTAGATGAAGGCTACTACAGTAGATGGTCTATTATAAATGAAGGCTACTACAGTAGATGGTCTATTATAAATGAAGGCTACTACAGTAGATGGTCTATTATAAATGAAGGCTACTACAGTAGATGGTCTATTATAAATGAAGGCTACTACAGTAGATGGTCTATTATAAATGAAGGCTACTACAGTAGATGGTCTATTATAAATGAAGGCTACGACAGTAGATGGTCTATTATAAATGAAGGCTACTACAGTAGATGGTCTATTATAGATGAAGGCTACTACAGTAGATGAAGGCTATTATAAATGAAGGCTACTACAGTAGATGGTCTATTATAAATGAAGGCTACTACAGTAGATGAAGGCTATTATAAATGAAGGCTACTACAGTAGATGAAGGCTATTATAAATGAAGGCTACTACAGTAGATGGTCTATTATAAATGAAGGCTACTACAGTAGATGGTCTATTATAAATGAAGGCTACTACAGCAGATGGTCTATTATAAATGAAGGCTACTACAGTAGATGGTCTATTATAAATGAAGGCTACTACAGTAGATGAAGGCTATTATAAATGAAGGCTACTACAGTAGATGAAGGCTATTATAAATGATGGCTACTACAGTAGATGAAGGCTACTACAGTAGATGAAGGCTACTACAGTAGATGGTCTATTATAAATGAAGGCTACTACAGTAGATGGTCTATTATAAATGAAGGCTACTACAGTAGATGGTCTATTATAAATGAAGGCTACTACAGTAGATGGTCTATTATAAATGAAGGCTACTACAGTAGATGAAGGCTATTATAAATGAAGACTACTACAGTAGATGGTCTATTATAAATGAAGGCTACTACAGTAGATGAAGGCTATTATAAATGAAGGCTACTACAGTAGATGGTCTATTATAAATGAAGGCTACTACAGTAGATGAAGGCTATTATAAATGAAGGCTACTACAGTAGATGGTCTATTATAAATGAAGGCTACTACAGTAGATGGTCTATTATAAATGAAGGCTACTACAGTAGATGGTCTATTATAAATGAAGGCTACTACAGTAGATGGTCTATTATAAATGAAGGCTACTACAGTAGATGGTCTATTATAAATGAAGGCTACTACAGTAGATGGTCTATTATAAATGTAGTCTACTACAGTAGATGGTCTATTATAGATGAAGGCTACTACACTAGATGAAGGCTATTATAAATGAAGGCTACTACAGTAGATGGTCTATTATAAATGAAGGCTACTACAGTAGATGAAGGCTATTATAAATGAAGGCTACTACAGTAGATGAAGGCTATTATAAATGAAGGCTACTACAGTAGATGGTCTATTATAAATGAAGGCTACTACAGTAGATGGTCTATTATAAATGAAGGCTACTACAGCAGATGGTCTATTATAAATGAAGGCTACTACAGTAGATGGTCTATTATAAATGAAGGCTACTACAGTAGATGAAGGCTATTATAAATGAAGGCTACTACAGTAGATGAAGGCTATTATAAATGAAGGCTACTACAGTAGATGAAGGCTACTACAGTAGATGAAGGCTACTACAGTAGATGGTCTATTATAAATGAAGGCTACTACAGTAGATGGTCTATTATAAATGAAGGCTACTACAGTAGATGGTCTATTATAAATGAAGGCTACTACAGTAGATGGTCTATTATAAATGAAGGCTACTACAGTAGATGAAGGCTATTATAAATGAAGGCTACTACAGTAGATGGTCTATTATAAATGAAGGCTACTACAGTAGATGAAGGCTATTATAAATGAAGGCTACTACAGTAGATGGTCTATTATAAATGAAGGCTACTACAGTAGATGAAGGCTATTATAAATGAAGGCTACTACAGTAGATGGTCTATTATAAATGAAGGCTACTACAGTAGATGGTCTATTATAAATGAAGGCTACTACAGTAGATGGTCTATTATAAAGGAAGGCTACTACAGTAGATGGTCTATTATAAATGAAGGCTACTACAGTAGATGGTCTATTATAAATGAAGGCTACTACAGTAGATGGTCTATTATAAATGTAGTCTACTACAGTAGATGGTCTATTATAAATGAAGGCTACAGTAGATGCTCTTATAAATGAAGGCTATTATAAATGAAGGCTACTACAGTAGATGAAGGCTATTATAAATGAAGGCTACTACAGTAGATGAAGGCTACTATAGTAGATGAAGGCTACAACAGTAGATGAAGGCTACTACAGTAGATGGTCTATTATAAATGAAGGCTACTACAGTAGATGGTCTATTATAAATGAAGGCTACTACAGTAGATGAAGGCTATTATAAATGAAGGCTACTACAGTAGATGAAGGCTATTATAAATGAAGGCTACTACAGTAGATGAAGGCTACTACAGTAGATGAAGGCTACTACAGTAGATGGTCTATTATAAATGAAGGCTACTACAGTAGATGGTCTATTATAAATGAAGGCTACTACAGTAGATGGTCTATTATAAATGAAGGCTACTACAGTAGATGGTCTATTATAAATGAAGGCTACTACAGTAGATGAAGGCTATTATAAATGAAGGCTACTACAGTAGATGGTCTATTATAAATGAAGGCTACTACAGTAGATGAAGGCTATTATAAATGAAGGCTACTACAGTAGATGGTCTATTATAAATGAAGGCTACTACAGTAGATGAAGGCTATTATAAATGAAGGCTACTACAGTAGATGGTCTATTATAAATGAAGGCTACTACAGTAGATGGTCTATTATAAATGAAGGCTACTACAGTAGATGGTCTATTATAAATGAAGGCTACTACAGTAGATGGTCTATTATAAATGAAGGCTACTACAGTAGATGGTCTATTATAAATGAAGGCTACTACAGTAGATGGTCTATTATAAATGTAGTCTACTACAGTAGATGGTCTATTATAAATGAAGGCTACAGTAGATGCTCTATTATAAATGAAGGCTATTATAAATGAAGGCTACTACAGTAGATGAAGGCTATTATAAATGAAGGCTACTACAGTAGATGAAGGCTACTATAATAGATGAAGGCTACTACAGTAGATGGTCTATTATAAATGAAGGCTACTACAGTAGATGGTCTATTATAAATGAAGGCTACTACAGTAGATGGTCTATTATAAATGAAGGCTACTACAGTAGATGAAGGCTATTATAAATGAAGGCTACTACAGTAGATGAAGGCTATTATAAATGAAGGCTACTACAGTAGATGGTCTATTATAAATGAAGGCTACTACAGTAGATGGTCTATTATAAATGAGGGCTACTACAGTAGATGGTCTATTATAAATGAAGGCTACTACAGTAGATGGTCTATTATAAATGAAGGCTACTACAGTAGATGGTCTATTATAAATGAAGCCTACTACAGTAGATGAAGGCTACTACAGTAGATGGTCTATTATAAATGAAGGCTACTACAGTAGATGGTCTATTATAAATGAAGGCTACTACAGTAGATGGTCTATTATAAATGAAGGCTACTACAGTAGATGGTCTATTATAAATGAAGGCTACTACAGTAGATGGTCTATTATAGATGAAGGCTACTACAGTAGATGAAGGCTATTATAAATGAAGGCTACTACAGTAGATGGTCTATTATAAATGAAGGCTACTACAGTAGATGAAGGCTATTATAAATGAAGGCTACTACAGTAGATGAAGGCTATTATAAATGAAGGCTACTACAGTAGATGAAGGCTATTATAAATGAAGGCTACTACAGTAGATGAAGTCTATTATAAATGAAGGCTACTACAGTAGATGGTCTATTATAAATGAAGGCTACTACAGTAGATGGTCTATTATAAATGAAGGCTACTACAGTAGATGGTCTATTATAAATGAAGGCTACTACAGTAGATGAAGGCTATTATAAATGAAGGCTACTACAGTAGATGAAGGCTATTATAAATGATGGCTACTACAGTAGATGAAGGCTACTACAGTAGATGAAGGCTACTACAGTAGATGGTCTATTATAAATGAAGGCTACTACAGTAGATGGTCTATTATAAATGAAGGCTACTACAGTAGATGGTCTATTATAAATGAAGGCTACTACAGTAGATGGTCTATTATAAATGAAGGCTACTACAGTAGATGGTCTATTATAAATGAAGGCTACTACAGTAGATGAAGGCTATTATAAATAAAGGCTACTACAGTAGATGAAGGCTATTATAAATAAAGGCTACTACAGTAGATGGTCTATTATAAATGAAGGCTACTACAGTAGATGGTCTATTATAAATGAAGGCTACTACAGTAGATGGTCTATTATAAATGAAGGCTACTACAGTAGATGGTCTATTATAAATGAAGGCTACTACAGTAGATGGTCTATTATAAATGTAGTCTACTACAGTAGATGGTCTATTATAAATGAAGGCACTACAGTAGATGGTCTATTATAAATGAAGGCTATTATAAATGAAGGCTACTACAGTAGATGAAGGCTATTATAAATGAAGGCTACTACAGTAGATGAAGGCTACTACAGTAGATGAAGGCTACTACAGTAGATGGTCTATTATAAATGAAGGCTACTACAGTAGATGGTCTATTATAAATGAAGGCTACTACAGTAGATGGTCTATTATAAATGAAGGCTACTACAGTAGATGAAGTCTATTATAAATGAAGGCTACTACAGTAGATGAAGGCTATTATAAATGAAGGCTACTACAGTAGATGGTCTATTATAAATGAAGGCTACTACAGTAGATGGTCTATTATAAATGAAGGCTACTACAGTAGATGGTCTATTATAAATGAAGGCTACTACAGTAGATGGTCTATTATAAATGAAGTCTACTACAGTAGATGGTCTATTATAAATGAAGTCTACTACAGTAGATGGTCTATTATAAATGAAGGCTACTACAGTAGATGGTCTATTATAAATGAAGGCTACTACAGTAGATGGTCTATTATAAATGTAGTCTACTACAGTAGATGGTCTATTATAAATGTAGTCTACTACAGTAGATGGTCTATTATAAATGAAGGCTACTAGAGTAGATGGTCTATTATAAAGGAAGGCTACTACAGTAGATGGTCTATTATAAATGAAGGCTACTACAGTAGATGGTCTATTATAAATGAAGGCTACTACAGTAGATGAAGGCTATTATAAATGAAGGCTACTACAGTAGATGGTCTATTATAAATGAAGGCTACTACAGTAGGTGAAGGCTATTATAAATGAAGGCTACTACAGTAGATGAAGGCTATTATAAATGAAGGCTACTACAGCAGATGGTCTATTATAAATGAAGGCTACTACAGCAGATGGTCTATTATAAATGAAGGCTACTACAGTAGATGGTCTATTATAAATGAAGGCTACTACAGTAGATGGTCTATTATAAATGAAGGCTACTACAGTAGATGGTCTATTATAGATGAAGGCTACTACAGTAGATGAAGGCTATTATAAATGAAGGCTACTACAGTAGATGGTCTATTATAAATGAAGGCTACTACAGTAGATGAAGGCTATTATAAATGAAGGCTACTACAGTAGATGAAGGCTATTATAAATGAAGGCTACTACAGTAGATGAGGCTATTATAAATGAAGGCTACTACAGCAGATGGTCTATTATAAATGAAGGCTACTACAGCAGATGGTCTATTATAAATGAAGGCTACTACAGTAGATGGTCTATTATAAATGAAGGCTACTACAGTAGATGGTCTATTATAAATGAAGGCTACTACAGTAGATGAAGGCTATTATAAATGAAGGCTACTACAGTAGATGAGTCTATTATAAATGAAGGCTACTACAGTAGATGAAGGCTACTACATAGATGAAGGCTACTACAGTAGATGGTCTATTATAAATGAAGGCTACTACAGTAGATGGTCTATTATAAATGAAGGCTACTACAGTAGATGGTCTATTATAAATGTAGGCTACTACAGTAGATGGTCTATTATAAATGAAGGCTACTACACTAGATGAGTCTATTATAAATGAAGGCTACTACAGTAGATGGTCTATTATAAATGAAGGCTACTACAGTAGATGAAGGCTATTATAAATGAAGGCTACTACAGTAGATGAAGGCTATTATAAATGAAGGCTACTACAGTAGATGGTCTATTATAAATGAAGGCTACTACAGTAGATGGTCTATTATAAATGAAGGCTACTACAGCAGATGGTCTATTATAAATGAAGGCTACTACAGTAGATGGTCTATTATAAATGAAGGCTACTACAGTAGATGAGGCTATTATAAATGAAGGCTACTACAGTAGATGAAGGCTATTATAAATGAAGGCTACTACAGTAGATGAAGGCTACTACAGTAGATGAAGGCTACTACAGTAGATGGTCTATTATAAATTAAGGCTACTACAGTAGATGGTCTATTATAAATGAAGGCTACTACAGTAGATGGTCTATTATAAATGAAGGCTACTACAGTAGATGGTCTATTATAAATGAAGGCTACTACAGTAGATGAAGGCTATTATAAATGAAGGCTACTACAGTAGATGGTCTATTATAAATGAAGGCTACTACAGTAGATGAAGGTCTATTATAAATGAAGGCTACTACAGTAGATGGTCTATTATAAATGAAGGCTACTACAGTAGATGAAGGCTATTATAAATGAAGGCTACTACAGTAGATGGTCTATTATAAATGAAGGCTACTACAGTAGATGGTCTATTATAAATGAAGGCTACTACAGTAGATGGTCTATTATAAAGGAAGGCTACTACAGTAGATGGTCTATTATAAATGAAGGCTACTACAGTAGATGGTCTATTATAAATGAAGGCTACTACAGTAGATGGTCTATTATAAATGTAGTCTACTACAGTAGATGGTCTATTATAAATGAAGGCTACAGTAGATGGTCTATTATAAATGAAGGCTATTATAAATGAAGGCTACTACAGTAGATGAAGGCTATTATAAATGAAGGCTACTACAGTAGATGAAGGCTACTATAGTAGATGAAGGCTACAACAGTAGATGAAGGCTACTACAGTAGATGGTCTATTATAAATGAAGGCTACTACAGTAGATGGTCTATTATAAATGAAGGCTACTACAGTAGATGAAGGCTATTATAAATGAAGGCTACTACAGTAGATGAAGGCTATTATAAATGAAGGCTACTACAGTAGATGAAGGCTACTACAGTAGATGAAGGCTACTACAGTAGATGGTCTATTATAAATGAAGGCTACTACAGTAGATGGTCTATTATAAATGAAGGCTACTACAGTAGATGGTCTATTATAAATGAAGGCTACTACAGTAGATGGTCTATTATAAATGAAGGCTACTACAGTAGATGAAGTCTATTATAAATGAAGGCTACTACAGTAGATGGTCTATTATAAATGAAGGCTACTACAGTAGATGAAGGCTATTATAAATGAAGGCTACTACAGTAGATGGTCTATTATAAATGAAGGCTACTACAGTAGATGAAGGCTATTATAAATGAAGGCTACTACAGTAGATGGTCTATTATAAATGAAGGCTACTACAGTAGATGGTCTATTATAAATGAAGGCTACTACAGTAGATGGTCTATTATAAATGAAGGCTACTACAGTAGATGGTCTATTATAAATGAAGGCTACTACAGTAGATGGTCTATTATAAATGAAGGCTACTACAGTAGATGGTCTATTATAAATGAAGTCTACTACAGTAGATGGTCTATTATAAATGAAGGCTACAGTAGATGCTCTATTATAAATGAAGGCTATTATAAATGAAGGCTACTACAGTAGATGAAGGCTATTATAAATGAAGGCTACTACAGTAGATGAAGGCTACTATAATAGATGAAGGCTACAACAGTAGATGAAGGCTACTACAGTAGATGGTCTATTATAAATGAAGGCTACTACAGTAGATGGTCTATTATAAATGAAGGCTACTACAGTAGATGGTCTATTATAAATGAAGGCTACTACAGTAGATGAAGGCTATTATAAATGAAGGCTACTACAGTAGATGAAGGCTATTATAAATGAAGGCTACTACAGTAGATGGTCTATTATAAATGAAGGCTACTACAGTAGATGGTCTATTATAAATGAAGGCTACTACAGTAGATGGTCTATTATAAATGAAGGCTACTACAGTAGATGGTCTATTATAAATGAAGGCTACTACAGTAGATGGTCTATTATAAATGAAGGCTACTACAGTAGATGAAGGCTACTACAGTAGATGGTCTATTATGAATGAAGGCTACTACAGTAGATGGTCTATTATAAATGAAGGCTACTACAGTAGATGGTCTATTATAAATGAAGGCTACTACAGTAGATGGTCTATTATAAATGAAGGCTACTACAGTAGATGGTCTATTATAAATGAAGGCTACTACAGTAGATGAAGTCTATTATAAATGAAGGCTACTACAGTAGATGGTCTATTATAAATGAAGGCTACTACAGTAGATGAAGGCTATTATAAATGAAGGCTACTACAGTAGATGAAGGCTATTATAAATGAAGGCTACTACAGTAGATGAAGGCTATTATAAATGAAGGCTACTACAGTAGATGAAGGCTATTATAAATGAAGGCTACTACAGTAGATGGTCTATTATAAATGAAGGCTACTACAGCAGATGGTCTATTATAAATGAAGGCTACTACAGTAGATGGTCTATTATAAATGAAGGCTACTACAGTAGATGGTCTATTATAAATGAAGGCTACTACAGTAGATGAAGGCTATTATAAATGAAGGCTACTACAGTAGATGAAGGCTACTACAGTAGATGAAGGCTACTACAGTAGATGGTCTATTATAAATGAAGGCTACTACAGTAGATGGTCTATTATAAATGAAGGCTACTACAGTAGATGGTCTATTATAAATGAAGGCTACTACAGTAGATGGTCTATTATAAATGAAGGCTACTACAGTAGATGGTCTATTATAAATGAAGTCTACTACAGTAGATGGTCTATTATAAATGAAGGACTACAGTAGATGTCTATTATAAATGAAGGCTATTATAAATGAAGGCTACTACAGTAGATGAAGGCTATTATAAATGAAGGCTACTACAGTAGATGAAGGCTACTAATACAGTAGATGAAGGCTACTACAGTAGATGGTCTATTATAAATGAAGGCTACTACAGTAGATGGTCTATTATAAATGAAGGCTACTACAGTAGATGGTCTATTATAAATGAAGGCTACTACAGTAGATGAAGGCTATTATAAATGAAGGCTACTACAGTAGATGAGGCTATTATAAATGAAGGCTACTACAGTAGATGGTCTATTATAAATGAAGGCTACTACAGTAGATGGTCTATTATAAATGAGGGCTACTACAGTAGATGGTCTATTATAAATGAAGGCTACTACAGTAGATGAAGGCTATTATAAATGAAGGCTACTACAGTAGATGGTCTATTATAAATGAAGGCTACTACAGTAGATGAAGGCTACTACAGTAGATGGTCTATTATAAATGAAGGCTACTACAGTAGATGGTCTATTATAAATGAAGGCTACTACAGTAGATGGTCTATTATAAATGAAGGCTACTACAGTAGATGGTCTATTATAAATGAAGGCTACTACAGTAGATGGTCTATTATAAATGAAGGCTACTACAGTAGATGAAGGCTACTACAGTAGATGGTCTATTATAAATGAAGGCTACTACAGTAGATGAAGGCTATTATAAATGAAGGCTACTACAGTAGATGAAGGCTATTATAAATGAAGGCTACTACAGTAGATGAAGGCTATTATAAATGAAGGCTACTACAGTAGATGAAGTCTATTATAAATGAAGGCTACTACAGTAGATGGTCTATTATAAATGAAGGCTACTACAGTAGATGGTCTATTATAAATGAAGGCTACTACAGTAGATGGTCTATTATAAATGAAGGCTACTACAGTAGATGAAGGCTATTATAAATGAAGGCTACTACAGTAGATGAAGGCTATTATAAATGATGGCTACTACAGTAGATGAAGGCTACTACAGTAGATGGTCTATTATAAATGAAGGCTACTACAGTAGATGGTCTATTATAAATGAAGGCTACTACAGTAGATGGTCTATTATAAATGAAGGCTACTACAGTAGATGGTCTATTATAAATGAAGGCTACTACAGTAGATGGTCTATTATAAATGAAGGCTACTACAGTAGATGAAGGCTATTATAAATGAAGGCTACTACAGTAGATGAAGGCTATTATAAATGAAGGCTACTACAGTAGATGGTCTATTATAAATGAAGGCTACTACAGTAGATGGTCTATTATAAATGAAGGCTACTACAGTAGATGGTCTATTACAAATGAAGGCTACTACAGTAGATGGTCTATTATAAATGAAGGCTACTACAGTAGATGGTCTATTATAAATGAAGTCTACTACAGTAGATGGTCTATTATAAATGAAGGCTACAGTAGATGGTCTATTATAAATGAAGGCTATTATAAATGAAGGCTACTACAGTAGATGAAGGCTATTATAAATGAAGGCTACTACAGTAGATGAAGGCTACTACAGTAGATGAAGGCTACTACAGTAGATGGTCTATTATAAATGAAGGCTACTACATTAGATGGTCTATTATAAATGAAGGCTACTACAGTAGATGGTCTATTATAAATGAAGGCTACTACAGTAGATGAAGTCTATTATAAATGAAGGCTACTACAGTAGATGAAGGCTATTATAAATGAAGGCTACTACAGTAGATGGTCTATTATAAATGAAGGCTACTACAGTAGATGGTCTATTATAAATGAAGGCTACTACAGTAGATGGTCTATTATAAATGAAGGCTACTACAGTAGATGGTCTATTATAAATGTAGTCTACTACAGTAGATGGTCTATTATAAATGTAGTCTACTACAGTAGATGGTCTATTATAAATGAAGGCTACAGTAGATGGTCTATTATAAATGAAGGCTACTACAGTAGATGGTCTATTATAAATGAAGTCTACTACAGTAGATGGTCTATTATAAATGTAGTCTACTACAGTAGATGGTCTATTATAAATGAAGGCTACTAGAGTAGATGGTCTATTATAAAGGAAGGCTACTACAGTAGATGGTCTATTATAAATGAAGGCTACTACAGTAGATGGTCTATTATAAATGAAGGCTACTACAGTAGATGAAGGCTATTATAAATGAAGGCTACTACAGTAGATGGTCTATTATAAATGAAGGCTACTACAGTAGGTGAAGGCTATTATAAATGAAGGCTACTACAGTAGATGAAGGCTATTATAAATGAAGGCTACTACAGCAGATGGTCTATTATAAATGAAGGCTACTACAGCAGATGGTCTATTATAAATGAAGGCTACTACAGTAGATGGTCTATTATAAATGAAGGCTACTACAGTAGATGGTCTATTATAAATGAAGGCTACTACAGTAGATGGTCTATTATAGATGAAGGCTACTACAGTAGATGAAGGCTATTATAAATGAAGGCTACTACAGTAGATGGTCTATTATAAATGAAGGCTACTACAGTAGATGAAGGCTATTATAAATGAAGGCTACTACAGTAGATGAAGGCTATTATAAATGAAGGCTACTACAGTAGATGAAGGCTATTATAAATGAAGGCTACTACAGTAGATGGTCTATTATAAATGAAGGCTACTACAGTAGATGGTCTATTATAAATGAAGGCTACTACAGTAGATGGTCTATTATAAATGAAGGCTACTACAGTAGATGGTCTATTATAAATGAAGGCTACTACAGTAGATGAAGGCTATTATAAATGAAGGCTACTACAGTAGATGAAGTCTATTATAAATGATGGCTACTACAGTAGATGAGGCTACTACATAGATGAAGGCTACTACAGTAGATGGTCTATTATAAATGAAGGCTACTACAGTAGATGGTCTATTATAAATGAAGGCTACTACAGTAGATGGTCTATTATAAATGTAGTCTACTACAGTAGATGGTCTATTATAGATGAAGGCTACTACACTAGATGAAGGCTATTATAAATGAAGGCTACTACAGTAGATGGTCTATTATAAATGAAGGCTACTACAGTAGATGAAGGCTATTATAAATGAAGGCTACTACAGTAGATGAAGGCTATTATAAATGAAGGCTACTACAGTAGATGGTCTATTATAAATGAAGGCTACTACAGTAGATGGTCTATTATAAATGAAGGCTACTACAGCAGATGGTCTATTATAAATGAAGGCTACTACAGTAGATGGTCTATTATAAATGAAGGCTACTACAGTAGATGAAGTCTATTATAAATGAAGGCTACTACAGTAGATGAAGGCTATTATAAATGAAGGCTACTACAGTAGATGAAGGCTACTACAGTAGATGAAGGCTACTACAGTAGATGGTCTATTATAAATGAAGGCTACTACAGTAGATGGTCTATTATAAATGAAGGCTACTACAGTAGATGGTCTATTATAAATGAAGGCTACTACAGTAGATGGTCTATTATAAATGAAGGCTACTACAGTAGATGAAGGCTATTATAAATGAAGGCTACTACAGTAGATGGTCTATTATAAATGAAGGCTACTACAGTAGATGAAGGTTATTATAAATGAAGGCTACTACAGTAGATGGTCTATTATAAATGAAGGCTACTACAGTAGATGAAGGCTATTATAAATGAAGGCTACTACAGTAGATGGTCTATTATAAATGAAGGCTACTACAGTAGATGGTCTATTATAAATGAAGGCTACTACAGTAGATGGTCTATTATAAAGGAAGGCTACTACAGTAGATGGTCTATTATAAATGAAGGCTACTACAGTAGATGGTCTATTATAAATGAAGGCTACTACAGTAGATGGTCTATTATAAATGTAGTCTACTACAGTAGATGGTCTATTATAAATGAAGGCTACAGTAGATGCTCTATTATAAATGAAGGCTATTATAAATGAAGGCTACTACAGTAGATGAAGGCTATTATAAATGAAGGCTACTACAGTAGATGAAGGCTACTATAGTAGATGAAGGCTACAACAGTAGATGAAGGCTACTACAGTAGATGGTCTATTATAAATGAAGGCTACTACAGTAGATGGTCTATTATAAATGAAGGCTACTACAGTAGATGAAGGCTATTATAAATGAAGGCTACTACAGTAGATGAAGGCTATTATAAATGATGGCTACTACAGTAGATGAAGGCTACTACAGTAGATGAAGGCTACTACAGTAGATGGTCTATTATAAATGAAGGCTACTACAGTAGATGGTCTATTATAAATGAAGGCTACTACAGTAGATGGTCTATTATAAATGAAGGCTACTACAGTAGATGGTCTATTATAAATGAAGGCTACTACAGTAGATGAAGGCTATTATAAATGAAGGCTACTACAGTAGATGGTCTATTATAAATGAAGGCTACTACAGTAGATGAAGGCTATTATAAATGAAGGCTACTACAGTAGATGGTCTATTATAAATGAAGGCTACTACAGTAGATGAAGGCTATTATAAATGAAGGCTACTACAGTAGATGGTCTATTATAAATGAAGGCTACTACAGTAGATGGTCTATTATAAATGAAGGCTACTACAGTAGATGGTCTATTATAAAGGAAGGCTACTACAGTAGATGGTCTATTATAAATGAAGGCTACTACAGTAGATGGTCTATTATAAATGAAGGCTACTACAGTAGATGGTCTATTATAAATGTAGTCTACTACAGTAGATGGTCTATTATAAATGAAGGCTACAGTAGATGGTCTATTATAAATGAAGGCTATTATAAATGAAGGCTACTACAGTAGATGAAGGCTATTATAAATGAAGGCTACTACAGTAGATGAAGGCTACTATAATAGATGAAGGCTACAACAGTAGATGAAGGCTACTACAGTAGATGGTCTATTATAAATGAAGGCTACTACAGTAGATGGTCTATTATAAATGAAGGCTACTACAGTAGATGGTCTATTATAAATGAAGGCTACTACAGTAGATGAAGGCTATTATAAATGAAGGCTACTACAGTAGATGAAGGCTATTATAAATGAAGGCTACTACAGTAGATGGTCTATTATAAATGAAGGCTACTACAGTAGATGGTCTATTATAAATGAGGGCTACTACAGTAGATGGTCTATTATAAATGAAGGCTACTACAGTAGATGGTCTATTATAAATGAAGGCTACTACAGTAGATGGTCTATTATAAATGAAGCCTACTACAGTAGATGAAGGCTACTACAGTAGATGGTCTATTATGAATGAAGGCTACTACAGTAGATGGTCTATTATAAATGAAGGCTACTACAGTAGATGGTCTATTATAAATGAAGGCTACTACAGTAGATGGTCTATTATAAATGAAGGCTACTACAGTAGATGGTCTATTATAGATGAAGGCTACTACAGTAGATGAAGGCTATTATAAATGAAGGCTACTACAGTAGATGGTCTATTATAAATGAAGGCTACTACAGTAGATGAAGGCTATTATAAATGAAGGCTACTACAGTAGATGAAGGCTATTATAAATGAAGGCTACTACAGTAGATGAAGGCTATTATAAATGAAGGCTACTACAGTAGATGAAGGCTATTATAAATGAAGGCTACTACAGTAGATGGTCTATTATAAATGAAGGCTACTACAGCAGATGGTCTATTATAAATGAAGGCTACTACAGTAGATGGTCTATTATAAATGAAGGCTACTACAGTAGATGAAGGCTATTATAAATGAAGGCTACTACAGTAGATGAAGGCTATTATAAATGAAGGCTACTACAGTAGATGAAGGCTACTACAGTAGATGAAGGCTACTACAGTAGATGGTCTATTATAAATGAAGGCTACTACAGTAGATGGTCTATTATAAATGAAGGCTACTACAGTAGATGGTCTATTATAAATGAAGGCTACTACAGTAGATGGTCTATTATAAATGAAGGCTACTACAGTAGATGGTCTATTATAAATGAAGGCTACTACAGTAGATGAAGGCTATTATAAATGAAGGCTACTACAGTAGATGAAGGCTATTATAAATGAAGGCTACTACAGTAGATGGTCTATTATAAATGAAGGCTACTACAGTAGATGGTCTATTATAAATGAAGGCTACTACAGTAGATGGTCTATTATAAATGAAGGCTACTACAGTAGATGGTCTATTATAAATGAAGGCTACTACAGTAGATGGTCTATTATAAATGTAGTCTACTACAGTAGATGGTCTATTATAAATGAAGGCTACAGTAGATGGTCTATTATAAATGAAGGCTATTATAAATGAAGGCTACTACAGTAGATGAAGGCTATTATAAATGAAGGCTACTACAGTAGATGAAGGCTACTACAGTAGATGAAGGCTACTACAGTAGATGGTCTATTATAAATGAAGGCTACTACATTAGATGGTCTATTATAAATGAAGGCTACTACAGTAGATGGTCTATTATAAATGAAGGCTACTACAGTAGATGAAGTCTATTATAAATGAAGGCTACTACAGTAGATGAAGGCTATTATAAATGAAGGCTACTACAGTAGATGGTCTATTATAAATGAAGGCTACTACAGTAGATGGTCTATTATAAATGAAGGCTACTACAGTAGATGGTCTATTATAAATGAAGGCTACTACAGTAGATGGTCTATTATAAATGTAGTCTACTACAGTAGATGGTCTATTATAAATGTAGTCTACTACAGTAGATGGTCTATTATAAATGAAGGCTACAGTAGATGGTCTATTATAAATGAAGGCTACTACAGTAGATGGTCTATTATAAATGTAGTCTACTACAGTAGATGGTCTATTATAAATGTAGTCTACTACAGTAGATGGTCTATTATAAATGAAGGCTACTACAGTAGATGGTCTATTATAAATGAAGGCTACTACAGTAGATGGTCTATTATAAATGAAGGCTACTACAGTAGATGGTCTATTATAAATGAAGGCTACTACAGTAGATGAAGGCTATTATAAATGAAGGCTACTACAGTAGATGGTCTATTATAAATGAAGGCTACTACAGTAGGTGAAGGCTATTATAAATGAAGGCTACTACAGTAGATGAAGGCTATTATAAATGAAGGCTACTACAGCAGATGGTCTATTATAAATGAAGGCTACTACAGCAGATGGTCTATTATAAATGAAGGCTACTACAGTAGATGGTCTATTATAAATGAAGGCTACTACAGTAGATGGTCTATTATAAATGAAGGCTACTACAGTAGATGGTCTATTATAGATGAAGGCTACTACAGTAGATGAAGGCTATTATAAATGAAGGCTACTACAGTAGATGAGTCTATTATAAATGAAGGCTACTACAGTAGATGAAGGCTATTATAAATGAAGGCTACTACAGTAGATGAAGGCTATTATAAATGAAGGCTACTACAGTAGATGGTCTATTATAAATGAAGGCTACTACAGCAGATGGTCTATTATAAATGAAGGCTACTACAGCAGATGGTCTATTATAAATGAAGGCTACTACAGTAGATGGTCTATTATAAATGAAGGCTACTACAGTAGATGGTCTATTATAAATGAAGGCTACTACAGTAGATGAAGGCTATTATAAATGAAGGCTACTACAGTAGATGAAGGCTATTATAAATGATGGCTACTACAGTAGATGAAGGCTACTACAGTAGATGAAGGCTACTACAGTAGATGGTCTATTATAAATGAAGGCTACTACAGTAGATGGTCTATTATAAATGAAGGCTACTACAGTAGATGGTCTATTATAAATGAAGGCTACTACAGTAGATGAAGGCTATTATAAATGAAGGCTACTACAGTAGATGGTCTATTATAAATGAAGGCTACTACAGTAGATGAAGGCTATTATAAATGAAGGCTACTACAGTAGATGGTCTATTATAAATGAAGGCTACTACAGTAGATGGTCTATTATAAATGAAGGCTACTACAGTAGATGGTCTATTATAAATGAAGGCTACTACAGTAGATGGTCTATTATAAATGAAGGCTACTACAGTAGATGGTCTATTATAAATGTAGTCTACTACAGTAGATGGTCTATTATAAATGAAGGCTACAGTAGATGGTCTATTATAAATGAAGGCTATTATAAATGAAGGCTACTACAGTAGATGAAGGCTATTATAAATGAAGGCTACTACAGTAGATGAAGGCTACTACAGTAGATGAAGGCTACTACAGTAGATGGTCTATTATAAATGAAGGCTACTACATTAGATGGTCTATTATAAATGAAGGCTACTACAGTAGATGGTCTATTATAAATGAAGGCTACTACAGTAGATGAAGTCTATTATAAATGAAGGCTACTACAGTAGATGAAGTCTATTATAAATGAAGGCTACTACAGTAGATGGTCTATTATAAATGAAGGCTACTACAGTAGATGGTCTATTATAAATGAAGGCTACTACAGTAGATGGTCTATTATAAATGAAGGCTACTACAGTAGATGGTCTATTATAAATGAAGGCTACTACAGTAGATGGTCTATTATAAATGTAGTCTACTACAGTAGATGGTCTATTATAAATGAAGGCTACTACAGTAGATGGTCTATTATAAAGGAAGGCTACTACAGTAGATGGTCTATTATAAATGAAGGCTACTACAGTAGATGGTCTATTATAGATGAAGGCTACTACAGTAGATGAAGGCTATTATAAATGAAGGCTACTACAGTAGATGGTCTATTATAAATGAAGGCTACTACAGTAGATGAAGGCTATTATAAATGAAGGCTACTACAGTAGATGAAGGCGATTATAAATGAAGGCTACTACAGCAGATGGTCTATTATAAATGAAGGCTACTACAGCAGATGGTCTATTATAAATGAAGGCTACTACAGCAGATGGTCTATTATAAATGAAGGCTACTACAGTAGATGGTCTATTATAAATGAAGGCTACTACAGTAGATAAAGGCTATTATAAATGAAGGCTACTACAGTAGATGAAGGCTACTACAGTAGATGAAGGCTTCTACAGTAGATGAAGGCTACTACAGTAGATGAAGGCTACTACAGTAGATGGTCTATTATGAATGAAGGCTACTACAGTAGATGGTCTATTATAAATGAAGGCTACTACAGTAGATGGTCTATTATAAATGAAGGCTACTACAGTAGATGAAGGCTATTATAAATGAAGGCTACTACAGTAGATGGTCTATTATAAATGAAGGCTACTACAGTAGATGAAGGCTATTATAAATGAAGGCTACTACAGTAGATGGTCTATTATAAATGAAGGCTACTACAGTAGATGGTCTATTATAAATGAAGGCTACTACAGTAGATGGTCTATTATAAATGAAGGCTACTACAGTAGACGGTCTATTATAAATGAAGGCTACTACAGTAGATGGTCTATTATAAATGTAGTCTACTACAGTAGATGGTCTATTATAAATGAAGGCTACAGTAGATGGTCTATTATAAATGAAGGTTATTATAAATGAAGGCTACTACAGTAGATGAAGGCTATTATAAATGAAGGCTACTACAGTAGATGAAGGCTACTACAGTAGATGAAGGCTTCTACAGTAGATGGTCTATTATAAATGAAGGCTAATACAGTAGATGGTCTATTATAAATGAAGGCTACTACAGTAGATGGTCTATTATAAATGAAGGCTACTACAGTAGATGAAGGCTATTATAAATGAAGGCTACTACAGTAGATGGTCTATTATAAATGAAGGCTACTACAGTAGATGAAGGCTATTATAAATGAAGGCTACTACAGTAGATGGTCTATTATAAATGAAGGCTACTACAGTAGATGGTCTATTATAAATGAAGGCTACTACAGTAGATGGTCTATTATAAATGAAGGCTACTACAGTAGATGGTCTATTATAAATGAAGGCTACTACAGTAGATGGTCTATTATAAATGTAGTCTACTACAGTAGATGGTCTATTATAAATGAAGGCTATTATAAATGAAGGCTACTACAGTAGATGGTCTATTATAAATGAAGGCTACTACACTAGATGGTCTATTATAAATGTAGTCTACTACAGTAGATGGTCTATTATAAATGTAGTCTACTACAGTAGATGGTCTATTATAAATGAAGGCTACTACAGTAGATGGTCTATTATAAATGAAGGCTACTACTGTAGATGGTCTATTATAAAGGAAGGCTACTACAGTAGATGGTCTATTATAAATGAAGGCTACTACAGTAGATGGTCTATTATAGATGAAGGCTACTACAGTAGATGAAGGATATTATAAATGAAGGCTACTACAGTAGATGAAGGCTATTATAAATGAAGGCTACTACAGTAGATGAAGGCTATTATAAATGAAGGCTACTACAGTAGATGGTCTATTATAAATGAAGGCTACTACAGTAGATGGTCTATTATAAATGAAGGCTACTACAGCAGATGGTCTATTATAAATGAAGGCTACTACAGCAGATGGTCTATTATAAATGAAGGCTACTACAGTAGATGGTCTATTATAAATGAAGGCTACTACAGTAGATGAAGGCTATTATAAATGAAGGCTACTACAGTAGATGAAGGCTATTATAAATGAAGGCTACTACAGTAGATGGTCTATTATAAATGAAGGCTACTACAGTAGATGAAGGCTACTACAGTAGATGAAGGCTACTACAGTAGATGGTCTATTATAAATGAAGGCTACTACAGTAGATGGTCTATTATAAATGAAGGCTACTACAGTAGATGAAGGCTATTATAAATGAAGGCTACTACAGTAGATGGTCTATTATAAATGAAGGCTACTACAGTAGATGAAGGCTATTATAAATGAAGGCTACTACAGTAGATGGTCTATTATAAATGAAGGCTACTACAGTAGATGGTCTATTATAAATGAAGGCTACTACAGTAGATGGTCTATTATAAATGAAGGCTACTACAGTAGATGGTCTATTATAAATGAAGGCTACTACAGTAGATGGTCTATTATAAATGAAGTCTACTACAGTAGATGGTCTATTATAAATGAAGGCTACAGTAGATGCATTATAAATGAAGGCTATTATAAATGAAGGCTACTACAGTAGATGAAGGCTATTATAAATGAAGGCTACTACAGTAGATGAAGGCTACTATAGTAGATGAAGGCTACAACAGTAGTTAATGAAGGCTACTACAGTAGATGGTCTATTATAAATGAAGGCTACTACAGTAGATGGTCTATTATAAATGAAGGCTACTACAGTAGATGGTCTATTATAAATGAAGGCTACTACAGTAGATGAAGGCTATTATAAATGAAGGCTACTACAGTAGATGAAGGCTATTATAAATGAAGGCTACTACAGTAGATGAGGCTATTATAAATGAAGGCTACTACAGTAGATGGTCTATTATAAATGAAGGCTACTACAGTAGATGGTCTATTATAAATGAGGGCTACTACAGTAGATGGTCTATTATAAATGAAGGCTACTACAGTAGATGGTCTATTATAAATGAAGGCTACTACAGTAGATGGTCTATTATAAATGAAGGCTACTACAGTAGATGAAGGCTACTACAGTAGATGGTCTATTATAAATGAAGGCTACTACAGTAGATGGTCTATTATAAATGAAGGCTACTACAGTAGATGGTCTATTATAAATGAAGGCTACTACAGTAGATGGTCTATTATAAATGAAGGCTACTACAGTAGATGGTCTATTATAAATGAAGGCTACTACAGTAGATGGTCTATTATAAATGAAGGCTACTACAGTAGATGGTCTATTATAAATGAAGGCTACTACAGTAGATGGTCTATTATAAATGAAGGCTACTACAGTAGATGAAGGCTATTATAAATGAAGGCTACTACAGTAGATGAGGCTATTATAAATGAAGGCTACTACAGTAGATGAAGTCTATTATAAATGAAGGCTACTACAGTAGATGGTCTATTATAAATGAAGGCTACTACAGTAGATGGTCTATTATTATAAATGAAGGCTACTACAGTAGATGGTCTATTATAAATGAAGGCTACTACAGTAGATGGTCTATTATAAATGAAGGCTACTACAGTAGATGAAGGCTATTATAAATGAAGGCTACTACAGTAGATGAAGGCTACTACAGTAGATGAAGGCTACTACAGTAGATGGTCTATTATAAATGAAGGCTACTACAGTAGATGGTCTATTATAAATGAAGGCTACTACAGTAGATGGTCTATTATAAATGAAGGCTACTACAGTAGATGAAGGCTATTATAAATGAAGGCTACTACAGTAGATGGTCTATTATAAATGAAGGCTACTACAGTAGATGAAGGCTATTATAAATGAAGGCTACTACAGTAGATGGTCTATTATAAATGAAGGCTACTACAGTAGATGGTCTATTATAAATGAAGGCTACTACAGTAGATGGTCTATTACAAATGAAGGCTACTACAGTAGATGGTCTATTATAAATGAAGGCTACTACAGTAGATGGTCTATTATAAATGAAGTCTACTACAGTAGATGGTCTATTATAAATGAAGGCTACAGTAGATGGTCTATTATAAATGAAGGCTATTATAAATGAAGGCTACTACAGTAGATGAAGGCTATTATAAATGAAGGCTACTACAGTAGATGAAGGCTACTACAGTAGATGAAGGCTACTACAGTAGATGGTCTATTATAAATGAAGGCTACTACAGTAGATGGTCTATTATAAATGAAGGCTACTACAGTAGATGGTCTATTATAAATGAAGGCTACTACAGTAGATGGTCTATTATAAATGTAGTCTACTACAGTAGATGGTCTATTATAAATGAAGGCTACAGTAGATGGTCTATTATAAATGAAGGCTATTATAAATGAAGGCTACTACAGTAGATGAAGGCTATTATAAATGAAGGCTACTACAGTAGATGAAGGCTACTACAGTAGATGAAGGCTACTACAGTAGATGGTCTATTATAAATGAAGGCTACTACATTAGATGGTCTATTATAAATGAAGGCTACTACAGTAGATGGTCTATTATAAATGAAGGCTACTACAGTAGATGAAGTCTATTATAAATGAAGGCTACTACAGTAGATGAAGGCTATTATAAATGAAGACTACTACAGTAGATGGTCTATTATAAATGAAGGCTACTACAGTAGATGGTCTATTATAAATGAAGGCTACTACAGTAGATGGTCTATTATAAATGAAGGCTACTACAGTAGATGGTCTATTATAAATGAAGGCTACTACAGTAGATGGTCTATTATAAATGAAGGCTACTACAGTAGATGGTCTATTATAAATGAAGGCCACTACAGTAGATGAAGGCTATTATAAATGAAGGCTACTACAGTAGATGGTCTATTATAAATGAAGGCTACTACAGTAGATGAAGGCTATTATAAATGAAGGCTACTACAGTAGATGAAGGCTATTATAAATGAAGGCTACTACAGTAGATGAAGGCTATTATAAATGAAGGCTACTACAGTAGATGGTCTATTATAAATGAAGGCTACTACAGTAGATGGTCTATTATAAATGAAGGCTACTACAGTAGATGGTCTATTATAAATGAAGGCTACTACAGTAGATGGTCTATTATAAATGAAGGCTACTACAGTAGATGGTCTATTATAAATGAAGGCTACTACAGTAGATGAAGGCTATTATAAATGAAGGCTACTACAGTAGATGAAGGCTATTATAAATGAAGGCTACTACAGTAGATGAAGGCTATTATAAATGAAGGCTACTACAGTAGATGGTCTATTATAAATGAAGGCTACTACAGTAGATGGTCTATTATAAATGAGGGCTACTACAGTAGATGGTCTATTATAAATGAAGGCTACTACAGTAGATGGTCTATTATAAATGAAGGCTACTACAGTAGATGGTCTATTATAAATGAAGGCTACTACAGTAATGAAGGCTACTACAGTAGATGGTCTATTATAAATGAAGGCTACTACAGTAGATGGTCTATTATAAATGAAGGCTACTACAGTAGATGGTCTATTATAAATGAAGGCTACTACAGTAGATGGTCTATTATAAATGAAGGCTACTACAGTAGATGGTCTATTATAAATGAAGGCTACTACAGTAGATGGTCTATTATAAATGAAGGCTACGACAGTAGATGGTCTATTATAAATGAAGGCTACTACAGTAGATGGTCTATTATAGATGAAGGCTACTACAGTAGATGAAGGCTATTATAAATGAAGGCTACTACAGTAGATGGTCTATTATAAATGAAGGCTACTACAGTAGATGAAGGCTATTATAAATGAAGGCTACTACAGTAGATGAAGGCTATTATAAATGAAGGCTACTACAGTAGATGAAGGCTATTATAAATGAAGGCTACTACAGTAGATGGTCTATTATAAATGAAGGCTACTACAGCAGATGGTCTATTATAAATGAAGGCTACTACAGTAGATGGTCTATTATAAATGAAGGCTACTACAGTAGATGGTCTATTATAAATGAAGGCTACTACAGTAGATGAAGGCTATTATAAATGAAGGCTACTACAGTAGATGAAGGCTATTATAAATGATGGCTACTACAGTAGATGAAGGCTACTACAGTAGATGAAGGCTACTACAGTAGATGGTCTATTATAAATGAAGGCTACTACAGTAGATGGTCTATTATAAATGAAGGCTACTACAGTAGATGAGTCTATTATAAATGAAGGCTACTACAGTAGATGAAGGCTATTATAAATGAAGGCTACTACAGTAGATGGTCTATTATAAATGAAGGCTACTACAGTAGATGAAGGCTATTATAAATGAAGGCTACTACAGTAGATGGTCTATTATAAATGAAGGCTACTACAGTAGATGGTCTATTATAAATGAAGGCTACTACAGTAGATGGTCTATTATAAATGAAGGCTACTACAGTAGATGGTCTATTATAAATGAAGTCTACTACAGTAGATGGTCTATTATAAATGAAGGCTACAGTAGATGGTCTATTATAAATGAAGGCTATTATAAATGAAGGCTACTACAGTAGATGAAGGCTATTATAAATGAAGGCTACTACAGTAGATGAAGGGTACTACAGTAGATGAAGGCTACTACAGTAGATGGTCTATTATAAATGAAGGCTACTACATTAGATGGTCTATTATAAATGAAGGCTACTACAGTAGATGGTCTATTATAAATGAAGGCTACTACAGTAGATGAAGTCTATTATAAATGAAGGCTACTACAGTAGATGAAGGCTATTATAAATGAAGACTACTACAGTAGATGGTCTATTATAAATGAAGGCTACTACAGTAGATGGTCTATTATAAATGAAGGCTACTACAGTAGATGGTCTATTATAAAGGAAGGCTACTACAGTAGATGGTCTATTATAAATGAAGGCTACTACAGTAGATGGTCTATTATAGATGAAGGCTACTACAGTAGATGAAGGCTATTATAAATGAAGGCTACTACAGTAGATGGTCTATTATAAATGAAGACCACTACAGTAGATGGTCTATTATAAATGAAGGCTACTACAGTAGATGGTCTATTATAAATGAAGGCTACTACAGTAGATGAGTCTATTATAAATGAAGGCTACTACAGTAGATGAAGGCTATTATAAATGAAGGCTACTACAGTAGATGAGTCTATTATAAATGAAGGCTACTACAGTAGATGGTCTATTATAAATGAAGGCTACTACAGTAGATGGTCTATTATAAATGAAGGCTACTACAGTAGATGGTCTATTATAAATGAAGGCTACTACAGTAGATGGTCTATTATAAATGAAGGCTACTACAGTAGATGGTCTATTATAAATGAAGTCTACTACAGTAGATGGTCTATTATAAATGAAGGCTACTACAGTAGATGGTCTATTATAAATGTAGTCTACTACAGTAGATGGTCTATTATAAATGAAGGCTACTACAGTAGATGAAGGCTATTATAAATGAAGGCTACTACAGTAGATGAAGGCTACTACAGTAGATGAAGGCTATTATAAATGAAGGCTACTACAGTAGATGAAGGCTACTACAGTAGATGAAGGCTACTACAGTAGATGGTCTATTATAAATGAAGGCTACTACAGTAGATGAAGTCTATTATAAATGAAGGCTACTACAGTAGATGAAGGCTATTATAAATGAAGGCTACTACAGTAGATGGTCTATTATAAATGAAGGCTACTACAGTAGATGAAGGCTATTATAAATGAAGGCTACTACAGTAGATGAAGGCTATTATAAATGAAGGCTACTACAGTAGATGGTCTATTATAAATGAAGGCTACTACAGCAGATGGTCTATTATAAATGAAGGCTACTACAGTAGATGGTCTATTATAAATGAAGGCTACTACAGTAGATGGTCTATTATAAATTAAGGCTACTACAGTAGATGAAGGCTATTATAAATGAAGGATACTACAGTAGATGAAGGCTATTATAAATGAAGGCTACTACAGTAGATGAAGGCTACTACAGTAGATGAAGGCTACTACAGTAGATGAAGGCTACTACAGTAGATGGTCTATTATAAATGAAGGCTACTACAGTAGATGGTCTATTATAAATGAAGGCTACTACAGTAGATGGTCTATTATAAATGAAGGCTACTACAGTAGATGAAGGCTATTATAAATGAAGGCTACTACAGTAGATGAAGGCTATTATAAATGATGGCTACTACAGTAGATGAAGGCTACTACAGTAGATGAAGGCTACTACAGTAGATGGTCTATTATAAATGAAGGCTACTACAGTAGATGGTCTATTATAAATGAAGGCTACTACAGTAGATGAAGGCTATTATAAATGAAGGCTACTACAGTAGATGAAGGCTATTATAAATGAAGGCTACTACAGTAGATGGTCTATTATAAATGAAGGCTACTACAGTAGATGAAGGCTATTATAAATGAAGGCTACTACAGTAGATGGTCTATTATAAATGAAGGCTACTACAGTAGATGGTCTATTATAAATGAAGGCTACTACAGTAGATGGTCTATTATAAATGAAGGCTACTACAGTAGATGGTCTATTATAAATGAAGGCTACTACAGCAGATGGTCTATTATAAATGAAGGCTACTACAGTAGATGGTCTATTATAAATGAAGGCTACTACAGTAGATGGTCTATTATAAATGAAGGCTACTACAGTAGATGAAGGCTATTATAAATGAAGGCTACTACAGTAGATGAAGGCTATTATAAATGAAGGCTACTACAGTAGATGAAGGCTACTACAGTAGATGAAGGCTACTACAGTAGATGAAGGCTACTACAGTAGATGGTCTATTATAAATGAAGGCTACTACAGTAGATGGTCTATTATAAATGAAGGCTACTACAGTAGATGGTCTATTATAAATGAAGGCTACTACAGCAGATGGTCTATTATAAATGAAGGCTACTACAGTAGATGAAGTCTATTATAAATGAAGGCTACTACAGTAGATGAAGTCTATTACTAGATGAAGGCTACTACAGTAGATGGTCTATTATAAATGAAGGCTACTACAGTAGATGGTCTATTATAAATGAAGGCTACTACAGTAGATGAAGGCTATTATAAATGAAGGCTACTACAGTAGATGAAGGCTATTATAAATGAAGGCTACTACAGTAGATGAAGGCTATTATAAATGAAGGCTACTACAGTAGATGGTCTATTATAAATGAAGGCTACTACAGTAGATGGTCTATTATAAATGAAGGCTACTACAGTAGATGGTCTATTATAAATGAAGGCTACTACAGTAGATGAAGGCTATTATAAATGAAGGCTACTACAGTAGATGAAGGCTATTATAAATGAAGGCTACTACAGTAGATGAAGGCTACTACAGTAAATGAAGGCTACTACAGTAGATGGTCTATTATAAATGAAGGCTACTACAGTAGATGGTCTATTATAAATGAAGGCTACTACAGTAGATGAGTCTATTATAAATGAAGGCTACTACAGTAGATGAAGTCTATTATAAATGAAGGCTACTACAGTAGATGGTCTATTATAAATGAAGGCTACTACAGTAGATGGTCTATTATAAATGAAGGCTACTAAAGTAGATGGTCTATTATAAATGAAGGCTACTACAGTAGATGGTCTATTATAAATGAAGGCTACTACAGTAGATGAAGGCTATTTTAAATGAAGGCTACTACAGTAGATGAAGGCTATTATAAATGATGGCTACTACAGTAGATGAAGGCTACTACAGTAGATGAAGGCTACTACAGTAGATGGTCTATTATAAATGAAGGCTACTACAGTAGATGGTCTATTATAAATGAAGGCTACTACAGTAGATGAAGGCTATTATAAATGAAGGCTACTACAGTAGATGAAGGCTATTATAAATGAAGGCTACTACAGTAGATGGTCTATTATAAATGAAGGCTACTACAGTAGATGAAGGCTATTATAAATGAAGGCTACTACAGTAGATGGTCTATTATAAATGAAGGCTACTACAGTAGATGGTCTATTATAAATGAAGGCTACTACAGTAGATGGTCTATTATAAATGAAGGCTACTACAGTAGATGGTCTATTATAAATGAAGGCTACTACAGTAGATGAAGTCTATTATAAATGAAGGCTACTACAGTAGATGAGTCTATTATAAATGAAGGCTACTACAGTAGATGAAGGCTATTATAAATGAAGGCTACTACAGTAGATGAAGGCTACTACAGTAGATGGTCTATTATAAATGAAGGCTACTACAGTAGATGGTCTATTATAAATGAAGGCTACTACAGTAGATGGTCTATTATAAATGAAGGCTACTACAGCAGATGGTCTATTATAAATGAAGGCTACTACAGTAGATGGTCTATTATAAATGAAGGCTACTACAGTAGATGGTCTATTATAAATGAAGGCTACTACAGTAGATGAAGGCTATTATAAATGAAGGCTACTACAGTAGATGAAGGCTATTATAAATGAAGGCTACTACAGTAGATGAAGGCTACTACAGTAGATGAAGGCTACTACAGTAGATGGTCTATTATAAATGAAGGCTACTACAGTAGATGGTCTATTATAAATGAAGGCTACTACAGTAGATGAAGTCTATTATAAATGAAGGCTACTACAGTAGATGAAGTCTATTATAAATGAAGGCTACTACAGTAGATGGTCTATTATAAATGAAGGCTACTACAGTAGATGGTCTATTATAAATGAAGGCTACTACAGTAGATGAAGGCTATTATAAATGAAGGCTACTACAGTAGATGGTCTATTATAAATGAAGGCTACTACAGTAGATGGTCTATTATAAATGAAGGCTACTACAGTAGATGGTCTATTATAAATGAAGGCTACTACAGTAGATGGTCTATTATAAATGAAGGCTACTACAGTAGATGGTCTATTATAAATGAAGGCTACTACAGTAGATGGTCTATTATAAATGAAGGCTACTACAGTAGATGGTCTATTATAAATGAAGGCTACTACAGTAGATGAAGGCTATTATAAATGAAGGCTACTACAGTAGATGAAGGCTATTATAAATGAAGGCTACTACAGTAGATGAAGGCTATTACAGTAAATGAAGGCTACTACAGTAGATGGTCTATTATAAATGAAGGCTACTACAGTAGATGGTCTATTATAAATGAAGGCTACTACAGTAGATGAAGTCTATTATAAATGAAGGCTACTACAGTAGATGAAGGCTATTATAAATGAAGGCTACTACAGTAGATGGTCTATTATAAATGAAGGCTACTACAGTAGATGAAGGCTATTATAAATGAAGGCTACTACAGTAGATGGTCTATTATAAATGAAGGCTACTACAGTAGATGGTCTATTATAAATGAAGGCTACTACAGTAGATGGTCTATTATAAATGAAGGCTACTACAGTAGATGGTCTATTATAAATGAAGGCTACTACAGCAGATGGTCTATTATAAATGAAGGCTACTACAGTAGATGGTCTATTATAAATGAAGGCTACTACAGTAGATGGTCTATTATAAATGAAGGCTACTACAGTAGATGAAGGCTATTATAAATGAAGGCTACTACAGTAGATGAAGGCTATTATAAATGAAGGCTACTACAGTAGATGGTCTATTATAAATGAAGGCTACTACAGTAGATGAAGGCTATTATAAATGAAGGCTACTACAGTAGATGGTCTATTATAAATGAAGGCTACTACAGTAGATGGTCTATTATAAATGAAGGCTACTACAGTAGATGGTCTATTATAAATGAAGGCTACTACAGTAGATGGTCTATTATAAATGAAGGCTACTACAGTAGATGAAGGCTATTATAAATGAAGGCTACTACAGTAGATGAAGGCTATTATAAATGAAGGCTACTACAGTAGATGAAGGCTACTACAGTAGATGAAGGCTACTACAGTAGATGAAGGCTACTACAGTAGATGGTCTATTATAAATGAAGGCTACTACAGTAGATGGTCTATTATAAATGAAGGCTACTACAGTAGATGGTCTATTATAAATGAAGGCTACTACAGCAGATGGTCTATTATAAATGAAGGCTACTACAGTAGATGGTCTATTATAAATGAAGGCTACTACAGTAGATGGTCTATTATAAATGAAGGCTACTACAGTAGATGAAGGCTATTATAAATGAAGGCTACTACAGTAGATGAAGGCTATTATAAATGAAGGCTACTACAGTAGATGAAGGCTACTACAGTAGATGAAGGCTACTACAGTAGATGGTCTATTATAAATGAAGGCTACTACAGTAGATGGTCTATTATAAATGAAGGCTACTACAGTAGATGAAGGCTATTATAAATGAAGGCTACTACAGTAGATGAAGGCTATTATAAATGAAGGCTACTACAGTAGATGGTCTATTATAAATGAAGGCTACTACAGTAGATGGTCTATTATAAATGAAGGCTACTACAGTAGATGAAGGCTATTATAAATGAAGGCTACTACAGTAGATGGTCTATTATAAATGAAGGCTACTACAGTAGATGGTCTATTATAAATGAAGGCTACTACAGTAGATGGTCTATTATAAATGAAGGCTACTACAGTAGATGGTCTATTATAAATGAAGGCTACTACAGCAGATGGTCTATTATAAATGAAGGCTACTACAGTAGATGGTCTATTATAAATGAAGGCTACTACAGTAGATGGTCTATTATAAATGAAGGCTACTACAGTAGATGAAGGCTATTATAAATGAAGGCTACTACAGTAGATGAAGGCTATTATAAATGAAGGCTACTACAGTAGATGAAGGCTACTACAGTAGATGAAGGCTACTACAGTAGATGGTCTATTATAAATGAAGGCTACTACAGTAGATGGTCTATTATAAATGAAGGCTACTACAGTAGATGAAGTCTATTATAAATGAAGGCTACTACAGTAGATGAAGGCTATTATAAATGAAGGCTACTACAGTAGATGGTCTATTATAAATGAAGGCTACTACAGTAGATGAAGGCTATTATAAATGAAGGCTACTACAGTAGATGGTCTATTATAAATGAAGGCTACTACAGTAGATGGTCTATTATAAATGAAGGCTACTACAGTAGATGGTCTATTATAAATGAAGGCTACTACAGTAGATGGTCTATTATAAATGAAGGCTACTACAGTAGATGGTCTATTATAAATGAAGGCTACTACAGTAGATGGTCTATTATAAATGAAGGCTACTACAGTAGATGGTCTATTATAAATGAAGGCTACAGTAGATGGTCTATTATAAATGAAGGCTACTACAGTAGATGAAGGCTATTATAAATGAAGGCTACTACAGTAGATGAAGGCTACTACAGTAGATGAAGGCTACTACAGTAGATGGTCTATTATAAATGAAGGCTACTACAGTAGATGGTCTATTATAAATGAAGGCTACTACAGTAGATGGTCTATTATAAATGAAGGCTACTACAGTAGATGGTCTATTATAAATGAAGGCTACTACAGTAGATGGTCTATTATAAATGAAGGCTACTACAGTAGATGGTCTATTATAAATGAAGGCTACTACAGTAGATGAAGGCTACTACAGTAGATGAAGGCAACTACAGTAGATGGTCTATTATAAATGAAGGCTACTACAGTAGATGGTCTATTATAAATGAAGGCTACTACAGTAGATGAGTCTATTATAAATGAAGGCTACTACAGTAGATGAAGTCTATTATAAATGAAGGCTACTACAGTAGATGAAGTCTATTATAAATGAAGGCTACTACAGTAGATGGTCTATTATAAATGAAGGCTACTACAGTAGATGGTCTATTATAAATGAAGGCTACTACAGTAGATGGTCTATTATAAATGAAGGCTACTACAGTAGATGAAGTCTATTATAAATGAAGGCTACTACAGTAGATGAGTCTATTATAAATGAAGGCTACTACAGTAGATGAGGCTATTACATAGATGAAGGCTACTACAGTAGATGGTCTATTATAAATGAAGGCTACTACAGTAGATGGTCTATTATAAATGAAGGCTACTACAGTAGATGAGTCTATTATAAATGAAGGCTACTACAGTAGATGAAGGCTATTATAAATGAAGGCTACTACAGTAGATGGTCTATTATAAATGAAGGCTACTACAGTAGATGGTCTATTATAAATGAAGGCTACTACAGTAGATGGTCTATTATAAATGAAGGCTACTACAGTAGATGGTCTATTATAAATGAAGGCTACTACAGTAGATGAGTCTATTATAAATGAAGGCTACTACAGTAGATGAAGTCTATTATAAATGAAGGCTACTACAGTAGATGAAGGCTATTAAGTAAATGAAGGCTACTACAGTAGATGGTCTATTATAAATGAAGGCTACTACAGTAGATGGTCTATTATAAATGAAGGCTACTACAGTAGATGAAGGCTATTATAAATGAAGGCTACTACAGTAGATGAAGGCTATTATAAATGAAGGCTACTACAGTAGATGGTCTATTATAAATGAAGGCTACTACAGTAGATGAAGGCTATTATAAATGAAGGCTACTACAGTAGATGGTCTATTATAAATGAAGGCTACTACAGTAGATGGTCTATTATAAATGAAGGCTACTACAGTAGATGGTCTATTATAAATGAAGGCTACTACAGTAGATGGTCTATTATAAATGAAGGCTACTACAGTAGATGAAGGCTATTATAAATGAAGGCTACTACAGTAGATGAAGGCTATTATAAATGAAGGCTACTACAGTAGATGAAGGCTACTACATAGATGAAGGCTACTACAGTAGATGAAGGCTACTACAGTAGATGGTCTATTATAAATGAAGGCTACTACAGTAGATGGTCTATTATAAATGAAGGCTACTACAGTAGATGGTCTATTATAAATGAAGGCTACTACAGTAGATGGTCTATTATAAATGAAGGCTACTACAGTAGATGGTCTATTATAAATGAAGGCTACTACAGTAGATGAAGGCTATTATAAATGAAGGCTACTACAGTAGATGAAGGCTATTATAAATGAAGGCTACTACAGTAGATGAAGGCTACTACAGTAGATGAAGGCTACTACAGTAGATGGTCTATTATAAATGAAGGCTACTACAGTAGATGGTCTATTATAAATGAAGGCTACTACAGTAGATGAAGGCTATTATAAATGAAGGCTACTACAGTAGATGAAGGCTATTATAAATGAAGGCTACTACAGTAGATGGTCTATTATAAATGAAGGCTACTACAGTAGATGGTCTATTATAAATGAAGGCTACTACAGTAGATGGTCTATTATAAATGAAGGCTACTACAGTAGATGGTCTATTATAAATGAAGGCTACTACAGTAGATGGTCTATTATAAATGAAGGCTACTACAGTAGATGGTCTATTATAAATGAAGGCTACTACAGTAGATGAAGGCTATTATAAATGAAGGCTACTACAGTAGATGAAGGCTATTATAAATGAAGGCTACTACAGTAGATGAAGGCTACTACAGTAGATGAAGGCTACTACAGTAGATGAAGGCTACTACAGTAGATGGTCTATTATAAATGAAGGCTACTACAGTAGATGGTCTATTATAAATGAAGGCTACTACAGTAGATGGTCTATTATAAATGAAGGCTACTACAGCAGATGGTCTATTATAAATGAAGGCTACTACAGTAGATGGTCTATTATAAATGAAGGCTACTACAGTAGATGGTCTATTATAAATGAAGGCTACTACAGTAGATGAAGGCTATTATAAATGAAGGCTACTACAGTAGATGAAGGCTATTATAAATGATGGCTACTACAGTAGATGAAGGCTACTACAGTAGATGAAGGCTACTACAGTAGATGGTCTATTATAAATGAAGGCTACTACAGTAGATGGTCTATTATAAATGAAGGCTACTACAGTAGATGAAGTCTATTATAAATGAAGGCTACTACAGTAGATGAAGGCTATTATAAATGAAGGCTACTACAGTAGATGGTCTATTATAAATGAAGGCTACTACAGTAGATGAAGGCTATTATAAATGAAGGCTACTACAGTAGATGAAGTCTATTATAAATGAAGGCTACTACAGTAGATGGTCTATTATAAATGAAGGCTACTACAGTAGATGGTCTATTATAAATGAAGGCTACTACAGTAGATGGTCTATTATAAATGAAGGCTACTACAGTAGATGGTCTATTATAAATGAAGTCTACTACAGTAGATGGTCTATTATAAATGAAGGCTACAGTAGATGGTCTATTATAAATGAAGGCTATTATAAATGAAGGCTACTACAGTAGATGAAGGCTATTATAAATGAAGGCTACTACAGTAGATGAAGGCTACTACAGTAGATGAAGGCTACTACAGTAGATGGTCTATTATAAATGAAGGCTACTACAGTAGATGGTCTATTATAAATGAAGGCTACTACAGTAGATGGTCTATTATAGATGAAGGCTACAACAGTAGATGAAGTCTATTATAAATGAAGGCTACTACAGTAGATGAAGGCTACTACAGTAGATGAAGGCTACTACAGTAGATGGTCTATTATAAATGAAGGCTACTACAGTAGATGGTCTATTATAAATGAAGGCTACTACAGTAGATGGTCTATTATAAATGAAGGCTACTACAGTAGATGAAGGCTATTATAAATGAAGGCTACTACAGTAGATGGTCTATTATAAATGAAGGCTACTACAGTAGATGGTCTATTATAAATGAAGGCTACTACAGTAGATGGTCTATTATAAATGAAGGCTACTACAGTAGATGGTCTATTATAAATGTAGTCTACTACAGTAGATGGTCTATTATAAATGTAGTCTACTACAGTAGATGGTCTATTATAAATGAAGGCTATTATAAATTAAGGCTACTACAGTAGATGGTCTATTATAAATGAAGGCTACTACAGTAGATGGTCTATTATAAATGTAGTCTACTACAGTAGATGGTCTATTATAAATGTAGTCTACTACAGTAGATGGTCTATTATAAATGAAGGCTACTACAGTAGATGGTCTATTATAAAGGAAGGCTACTACAGTAGATGGTCTATTATAAATGAAGGCTACTACAGTAGATGGTCTATTATAGATGAAGGCTACTACAGTAGATGAAGGCTATTATAAATGAAGGCTACTACAGTAGATGGTCTATTATAAATGAAGGCTACTACAGTAGATGAAGGCTATTATAAACGAAGGCTACTACAGTAGATGAAGGCTATTATAAATGAAGGCTACTACAGTAGATGGTCTATTATAAATGAAGGCTACTACAGTAGATGGTCTATTATAAATGAAGGCTACTACAGTAGATGGTCTATTATAAATGAAGGCTAAAACAGTAGATGGTCTATTATAAATGTAGTCTACTACAGTAGATGGTCTATTATAAATGTAGTCTACTACAGTAGATGGTCTATTATAAATGAAGGCTACAGTAGATGGTCTATTATAAATGAAGGCTATTATAAATGAAGGCTACTACAGTAGATGGTCTATTATAAATGAAGGCTACTACAGTAGATGGTCTATTATAAATGTAGTCTACTACAGTAGATGGTCTATTATAAATGTAGTCTACTACAGTAGATGGTCTATTATAAATGAAGGCTACTACAGTAGATGGTCTATTATAAAGGAAGGCTACTACAGTAGATGGTCTATTATAAATGAAGGCTACTACAGTAGATGGTCTATTATAGATGAAGGCTACTACAGTAGATGAAGGCTATTATAAATGAAGGCTACTACAGTAGATGGTCTATTATAAATGAAGGCTACTACAGTAGATGAAGGCTATTATAAATGAAGGCTACTACAGTAGATGGTCTATTATAAATGAAGGCTACTACAGTAGATGAAGGCTATTATAAATGAAGGCTACTACAGTAGATGAAGGCTATTATAAATGAAGGCTACTACAGTAGATGAGTCTATTATAAATGAAGGCTACTACAGTAGATGGTCTATTATAAATGAAGGCTACTACAGTAGATGGTCTATTATAAATGAAGGCTACTACAGTAGATGGTCTATTATAAATGAAGGCTACTACAGTAGATGGTCTATTATAAATGAAGGCTACTACAGTAGATGAAGGCTACTACAGTAGATGAAGGCTACTACAGTAGATGAAGGCTACTACAGTAGATGAAGGCTACTACAGTAGATGGTCTATTATAAATGAAGGCTACTACAGTAGATGGTCTATTATAAATGAAGGCTACTACAGTAGATGGTCTATTATAAATGAAGGCTACTACAGCAGATGGTCTATTATAAATGAAGGCTACTACAGTAGATGGTCTATTATAAATGAAGGCTACTACAGTAGATGGTCTATTATAAATGAAGGCTACTACAGTAGATGAAGGCTATTATAAATGAAGGCTACTACAGTAGATGGTCTATTATAAATGAAGGCTACTACAGTAGATGAAGGCTATTATAAATGAAGGCTAATACAGTAGATGAAGGCTATTACAGTAGATGAAGGCTACTACAGTAGATGGTCTATTATAAATGAAGGCTACTACAGTAGATGGTCTATTATAAATGAAGTCTACTACAGTAGATGGTCTATTATAAATGAAGGACTACAGTAGATGGTCTATTATAAATGAAGGCTATTATAAATGAAGGCTACTACAGTAGATGAAGGCTATTATAAATGAAGGCTACTACAGTAGATGAAGGCTACTACAGTAGATGAAGGCTACTACAGTAGATGGTCTATTATAAATGAAGGCTACTACAGTAGATGGTCTATTATAAATGAAGGCTACTACAGTAGATGGTCTATTATAAATGAAGGCTACTACAGTAGATGGTCTATTATAAATGAAGGCTACTACAGTAGATGGTCTATTATAAATGTAGTCTACTACAGTAGATGGTCTATTATAAATGAAGGCTACAGTAGATGGTCTATTATAAATGAAGGCTATTATAAATGAAGGCTACTACAGTAGATGGTCTATTATAAATGAAGGCTACTACAGTAGATGAAGGCTATTATAAATGAAGGCTACTACAGTAGATGAAGGCTATTATAAATGAAGGCTACTACAGTAGATGAAGGCTATTATAAATGAAGGCTACTACAGTAGATGAAGGCTATTATAAATGAAGGCTACTACAGTAGATGAAGGCTACTACAGTAGATGAAGGCTACTACAGTAGATGGTCTATTATAAATGAAGGCTACTACAGTAGATGGTCTATTATAAATGAAGGCTACTACAGTAGATGGTCTATTATAAATGAAGGCTACTACAGTAGATGGTCTATTATAAATGAAGGCTACTACAGTAGATGGTCTATTATAAATGAAGGCTACTACAGTAGATGGTCTATTATAAATGAAGGCTACAGTAGATGGTCTATTATAAATGAAGGCTATTATAAATGAAGGCTACTACAGTAGATGAAGGCTATTATAAATGAAGGCTACTACAGTAGATGAAGGCTACTACAGTAGATGAAGGCTACTACAGTAGATGGTCTATTATAAATGAAGGCTACTACAGTAGATGGTCTATTATAAATGAAGGCTACTACAGTAGATGGTCTATTATAAATGAAGGCTACTACAGTAGATGGTCTATTATAAATGAAGGCTACTACAGTAGATGGTCTATTATAAATGAAGGCTACTACAGTAGATGGTCTATTATAAATGAAGGCTACTACAGTAGATGGTCTATTATAAATGAAGGCTACTACAGTAGATGGTCTATTATAAATGAAGGCTACTACAGTAGATGGTCTATTATAAATGAAGGCTACTACAGTAGATGGTCTATTATAAATGAAGGCTACTACAGTAGATGAAGGCTATTATAAATGAAGGCTACTACAGTAGATGAAGGCTACTACAGTAGATGAAGGCTACTACAGTAGATGGTCTATTATAAATGAAGGCTACTACAGTAGATGGTCTATTATAAATGAAGGCTACTACAGTAGATGAAGGCTATTATAAATGAAGGCTACTACAGTAGATGGTCTATTATAAATGAAGGCTACTACAGTAGATGGTCTATTATAAATGAAGGCTACTACAGTAGATGGTCTATTATAAATGAAGGCTACTACAGTAGATGAAGGCTATTATAAATGAAGGCTACTACAGTAGATGGTCTATTATAAATGAAGGCTACTACAGTAGATGGTCTATTATAAATGAAGGCTACTACAGTAGATGGTCTATTATAAATGAAGGCTACTACAGTAGATGGTCTATTATAAATGTAGTCTACTACAGTAGATGGTCTATTATAAATGAAGGCTATTATAAATGAAGGCTACTACAGTAGATGAAGGCTATTATAAATGACGGCTACTACAGTAGATGAAGGCTATTATAAATGAAGGCTACTACAGTAGATGAAGGCTACTACAGTAGATGAAGGCTACTACAGTAGATGGTCTATTATAAATGAAGGCTACTACAGTAGATGGTCTATTATAAATGAAGGCTACTACAGTAGATGGTCTATTATAGATGAAGGCTACTACAGTAGATGAAGGCTATTATAAATGAAGGCTACTACAGTAGATGAAGGCTAATACAGTAGATGAAGGCTACTACAGTAGATGGTCTATTATAAATGAAGGCTACTACAGTAGATGGTCTATTATAAATGAAGGCTACTACAGTAGATGGTCTATTATAAATGAAGGCTACTACAGTAGATGAAGGCTATTATAAATGAAGGCTACTACAGTAGATGGTCTATTATAAATGAAGGCTACTACAGTAGATGGTCTATTATAAATGAAGGCTACTACAGTAGATGGTCTATTATAAATGAAGTCTACTACAGTAGATGGTCTATTATAAATGAAGGCTACTACAGTAGATGGTCTATTATAAATGAAGGCTATTATAAATGAAGGCTACTACAGTAGATGGTCTATTATAAATGAAGGCTACTACAGTAGATGGTCTATTATAAATGTAGTCTACTACAGTAGATGGTCTATTATAAATGAAGGCTACTACAGTAGATGGTCTATTATAAATGAAGGCTACTACAGTAGATGGTCTATTATAAATGAAGGCTACTACAGTAGATGGTCTATTATAAATGAAGGCTACTACAGTAGATGAAGGCTATTATAAATGAAGGCTACTACAGTAGATGAGTCTATTATAAATGAAGGCTACTACAGTAGATGAGGCTATTATAAATGAAGGCTACTACAGTAGATGAAGGCTATTATAAATGAAGGCTACTACAGTAGATGGTCTATTATAAATGAAGGCTACTACAGTAGATGGTCTATTATAAATGAAGGCTACAACAGTAGATGGTCTATTATAAATGAAGGCTACTACAGTAGATGGTCTATTATAAATGAAGGCTACTACAGTAGATGGTCTATTATAAATGTAGTCTACTACAGTAGATGGTCTATTATAAATGAAGGCTACAGTAGATGGTCTATTATAAATGAAGGCTATTATAAATGAAGGCTACTACAGTAGATGGTCTATTATAAATGAAGGCTACTACAGTAGATGGTCTATTATAAATGAAGGCTACTACAGTAGATGGTCTATTATAAATGAAGGCTACTACAGTAGATGGTCTATTATAAATGAAGGCTACTACAGTAGATGGTCTATTATAAATGAAGGCTACTACAGTAGATGGTCTATTATAAATGAAGGCTACTACAGTAGATGGTCTATTATAGATGAAGGCTACTACAGTAGATGAGTCTATTATAAATGAAGGCTACTACAGTAGATGGTCTATTATAAATGAAGGCTACTACAGTAGATGAAGGCTATTATAAATGAAGGCTACTACAGTAGATAGGTCTATTATAAATGAAGGCTACTACAGTAGATGAAGGCTATTATAAATGAAGGCTACTACAGTAGATGGTCTATTATAAATGAAGGCTACTACAGTAGATGAAGTCAATTATAAATGAAGGCTACTACAGTAGATGGTCTATTATAAATGAAGTCTATTATAAATGAAGGCTACTACAGTAGATGAAGGCTATTATAAATGAAGGCTACTACAGTAGATGAAGGCTATTATAAATGAAGGCTACTACAGTAGATGAAGGCTATTATAAATGAAGGCTACTACAGTAGATGAAGGCTACTACAGTAGATGGTCTATTATAAATGAAGGCTACTACAGTAGATGGTCTATTATAAATGAAGGCTACTACAGTAGATGGTCTATTATAAATGAAGGCTACTACAGTAGATGGTCTATTATAAATGAAGGCTACTACAGTAGATGGTCTATTATAAATGAAGGCTACTACAGTAGATGGTCTATTATAAATGAAGGCTACTACAGTAGATGGTCTATTATAAATGAAGGCTACTACAGTAGATGGTCTATTATAAATGAGGACTACTACAGTAGATGAAGGCTATTTTAAATGAAGGCTACTACAGTAGATGAAGGCTACTACAGTAGATGAAGGCTACTACAGTAGATGGTCTATTATAAATGAAGGCTACTACAGTAGATGAAGTCTATTATAAATGAAGGCTACTACAGTAGATGAAGGCTATTATAAATGAAGGCTACTACAGTAGATGAAGGCTATATAATGGTCTATTATAAATGAAGGCTACTACAGTAGATGAAGGCTATTATAAATGAAGGCTACTACAGTAGATGAGGCTATTATAAATGAAGGCTACTACAGTAGATGGTCTATTATAAATGAAGGCTACTACAGTAGATGGTCTATTATAAATGAAGGCTACTACAGTAGATGGTCTATTATAAATGAAGGCTACTACAGTAGATGGTCTATTATAAATGAAGTCTACTACAGTAGATGGTCTATTATAAATGAAGGCTACTACAGTAGATGTTTTAATGAAGGCTATTATAAATGAAGGCTACTACAGTAGATGAAGGCTATACAGTAGATGGTCTATTATAAATGAAGGCTACTACAGTAGATGGTCTATTATAAATGAAGGCTACTACAGTAGATGGTCTATTATAAATGAAGGCTACTACAGTAGATGGTCTATTATAAATGAAGGCTACTACAGTAGATGGTCTATTATAAATGAAGGCTACTACAGTAGATGGTCTATTATAAATGAAGGCTACTACAGTAGATGGTCTATTATAAATGAAGGACTACTACAGTAGAATGAAGGCTATTATAAATGAAGGCTACTACAGTAGATGGTCTATTATAAATGAAGGCTACTACAGTAGATGAAGGCTATTAAGTAAATGAAGGCTACTACAGTAGATGAAGTCTATTATAAATGAAGGCTACTACAGTAGATGAAGGCTATTATAAATGAAGGCTACTACAGTAGATGAAGGCTACTAGTAAATGAAGGCAAAGAGAGGTCTATTATAAATGAAGGCTACTACAGTAGATGAAGGCTATTATAAATGAAGGCTACTACAGTAGATGGTCTATTATAAATGTAGTCTACTACAGTAGATGAAGGCTATTATAAATGAAGGCTACTACAGTAGATGGTCTATTATAAATGAAGGCTACTACAGTAGATGAAGGCTATTATAAATGAAGGCTACTACAGTAGATGGTCTATTATAAATGAAGGCTACTACAGTAGATGGTCTGAAGGCTATTATAAATGAAGGCTACTACAGTAGATGGTCTATTATAAATGAAGGCTACTACAGTAGATGGTCTATTATAAATGAAGGCTACTACAGTAGATGGTCTATTATAAATGAAGGCTACTACAGTAGATGGTCTATTATAAATGTAGTCTACTACAGTAGATGGTCTATTATAAATGAAGGCTACTACAGTAGATGGTCTATTATAAATGAAGGCTACTAAGTAGATATAAATGAAGGCTATTATAAATGAAGGCTACTACAGTAGATGAAGGCTATTATAAATGAAGGCTACTACAGTAGATGAAGGCTACTACAGTAGATGAAGGCTACTACAGTAGATGAAGGCTACTACAGTAGATGGTCTATTATAAATGAAGGCTACTACAGTAGATGGTCTATTATAAATGAAGGCTACTACAGTAGATGGTCTATTATAAATGAAGGCTACTACAGTAGATGAAGGCTATTATAAATGAAGGCTACTACAGTAGATGGTCTATTATAAATGAAGGCTACTACAGTAGATGAAGGCTATTATAAATGAAGGCTACTACAGTAGATGGTCTATTATAAATGAAGGCTACTACAGTAGATGGTCTATTATAAATGAAGGCTACTACAGTAGATGGTCTATTATAAATGAAGGCTACTACAGTAGGTGGTCTATTATAAATGTAGTCTACTACAGTAGATGGTCTATTATAAATGAAGGCTACTACAGTAGATGGTCTATTATAAATGAAGGAAATAGATGAAGCTATTATAAATGAAGGCTACTACAGTAGATGGTCTATTATAAATGAAGGCTACTACAGTAGATGGTCTATTATAAATGAAGTCTACTACAGTAGATGGTCTATTATAAATGAAGGCTACTACAGTAGATGGTCTATTATAAATGAAGGCTACTACAGTAGATGGTCTATTATAAATGAAGGCTACTACAGTAGATGGTCTATTATAAATGAAGGCTACTAAAGTAGATGGTCTATTATAAATGAAGTCTATTATAAATGAAGGCTACTACAGTAGATGAAGTCTATTATAAATGAAGGCTACTACAGTAGATGGTCTACTATAAATGAAGGCTACTACAGTAGATGGTCTATTATAAAGGAAGGCTACTACAGTAGATGGTCTATTATAAATGAAGGCTACTACAGTAGATGGTCTATTATAAATGAGGACTACTACAGTAGATGGTCTATTATAAATGAAGGCTACTACAGTAGATGGTCTATTATAAATGAAGGCTACTACAGTAGATGGTCTATTATAAATGAAGGCTACTACAGTAGATGGTCTATTATAAATGAAGGCTACTACAGTAGATGGTCTATTATAAATGAAGGCTACTACAGTAGATGGTCTATTATAAATGAAGGCTACTACAGTAGATGGTCTATTATAAATGAGGACTACTACAGTAGATGAAGGCTATTATAAATGAAGGCTACTACAGTAGATGAAGGCTACTACAGTAGATGGTCTATTATAAATGAAGGCTACTACAGTAGATGAAGGTCTATTATAAATGAAGGTAGGTCTATTATAAATGAAGGCTACTACAGTAGATGAAGTCTATTATAAATGAAGGCTACTACAGTAGATGGTCTATTATAAATGAGGGCTACTACAGTAGATGAAGGCTATTTTAAATGAAGGCTACTACAGTAGATGAAGGCTACTACAGTAGATGAAGTCTATTATAAATGAAGGCTACTACAGTAGATGAAGGCTATTATAAATGAAGTCTATTATAAATGAAGGCTACTACAGTAGATGAAGGCTATTATAAATGAAGGCTACTACAGTAGATGGTCTATTATAAATGAAGGCTACTACAGTAGATGAAGTCTATTATAAATGAAGGCTACTACAGTAGATGAAGGCTATTATAAATGAAGGCTACTACAGTAGATGGTCTATTATAAATGAAGGCTACTACAGTAGATGGTCTATTATAAATGAAGGCTACTACAGTAGATGGTCTATTATAAATGAAGGCTACTACAGTAGATGGTCTATTATAAATGAAGGCTACTACAGTAGATGAAGGCTATTATAAATGAAGGCTACTACAGTAGATGGGGGAGAGGAGAGGGGGAGAGAGGAGAGGGGAAGAGAGAGGAGGGGGAGAGAGAGGAGAGAGAGGAGGGGGGAGAGAGAGGAGAGAGGGGGAGAGAGGAGAGGGGAAGAGAGAGGAGGGGGGAGAGAGGAGGGGGGAGAGAGAGGAGAGAGGAGGGGGGAGAGAGAGGAGAGAGGGGGAGAGAGGGAGAGAGAAGAGAGAGGAGAGGGGGAGAGAGAGAGAGAGAGAGAGAGGGGGAGAGAGAAGAGAGAGAAGAGAGGGGAGAGAGGATCTGGGGAGAGAGGAGAGGGGGAAAGAGGAGAGGGGGAGAGAGAAGAGGGGGAGAGAGAAGAGGGGGAGAAAGAAGAGAGGGGAGAGAGAAGAGAGGGGGAGAGAGAAGAGAGGGGGAGGGAGAGGAGAGGGGGAGAGAGAAAGGACTAATAGTGTGAGAAGGAAAGTAATAGAAATAATAAACGCGTGAGAGAGTGATGAGAGAATGAAGGGGGAGGGAGAGAGGAAACAAGAGGCTGGTTTAGTGTAATCAAATCTTCAGTGTTACGTAAGAGACAAAGTCCTTCAGAGAGTGAGACAATCATAAACAGACAAGGTGTGTGTGTGTGTGTTTCTGCATGGTTATATACAGTACATTCAGACAGTATTCTGACCCCTTGACCTTTTCACACATTTTGTTGCCTTATTCTAAAATGTATTATATTGCTTGTTCCCCCTCATCAATCTACACACAATACCTCATAATGACAAAGCAATAACCATGTTTTTAGAATTGGTCACATCCCTGACAAAGGCCCTTGTCCCTCGATTGCTCAGTTTGGCCAAGCGGCCAGCTCTAGGAAGAGTCTTGGTGGTTCCAAACTTCTTCCATTTAAGAATGATGGGGCCACTGTGTTCTTGGGGACCTTCAATGCTGCAGAAATGTTTTGGTACCCTTCCCCAGATCTGTGCCTCGACAAAATCCTGTCTCGGAGCTCTACGGACAATTCCTTCATCACCATGGCTTGGTTTCTGTTCTGATATGCACTGTCAACTGGGAGAGCTTATATAGACAGGTGTGTGCCTTTCCAAATCATGTCCAATCAAATGAATTTACCACAGGTGTACTCCAATCAAGTTGTAGAAACATCTCTATTACGATCAATGGAAACAGAATGCAGCTGAGCTCAATTTCAAGGCTCATAGCAAAGGTTCTGAATGCTTACATAAGGTATCTGTTTTTTTATTTTTAATACAATTGCAAAGTGCTCAGTATGAGTGTCCAGTATATGAGTGTCCAGTATCAGTGTTAAATGAGCGTCCAGTATATGAGTGTCCAGTATATGAGTGTCCAGTATATGAGTGTTAGATGAGTGTCCAGTATATGAGTGTTAGATGAGTGTCCAGTATATGAGTGTGTTAGATGAGTGTCCAGTATACGAGTGTCCAGTATGAGTGTTAGATGAGTGTCCAGTATATGAGTGTTAGATGAGTGTCCAGTATATGAGTGTTAGATGAGTGTCCAGTATATGAGTGTGTTAGATGAGTGTCCAGTATACGAGTGTCCAGTATATGAGTGTTAGATGAGTGTCCAGTATATGAGTGTTAGATGAGTGTCCAGTATATGAGTGTGTTAGATGTGTGTCCAGTATACGAGTGTTAAATGAGTGTCCCATATATGAGTGTCCAGTATACGAGTGTTAAATGAGCGTCCCATATATGAGTGCCCAGTATGAGTGTTAGATGAGTGTCCAGTAGATGAGTGTCCTGTAATTGAGTGTTATATGAGTGTCCAGTATATGAGTGTGTTAGATGTGTGTCCAGTATACGAGTGTTCAGTATACGAGTGTCCAGTATCCAGTATATGAGTGTGTTAGATGTGTGTCCAGTGTATGATTGTCCAGCATATGAGTGTCCAGCATATGAGTGTGTTAGATGTGCGTCCAGTGTATGACTGTCCAGTATATGAGTGTCCAGCATATGAGTGTCCAGCATATGAGTGTCCAGCATATGAGTGTGTTAGATGTGCGTCCAGTGAACGACTGTCCAGTATATGAGTGTCCAGCATATGAGTATCCAGTATACGAGTGTCCAGTATCCAGTAAATGAGTGTGTTAGATGTGTGTCCAGCATATGAGTGTCCAGCATATGAGTGTGTTAGATGAGTGTCCAGTATATGAGTGTCCAGTATATGAGTGTGTTAGATGTGTATCCAGTGTATGAGTGTCCAGTGTATGAGTGTCCAGCGTATGAGTGTCCAGCATATGAGTGTGTTAGATGAGTGTCCAGTATATGAGTGTCCAGTATATGAGTGTGTTAGATGAGTGTCCAGTATATGAGTGTCCAGTATATGAGTGTGTTAGATGAGTGTCCAGTGTATGACTGTCCAGTGTATGAGTGTCCAGTGTATGAGTGTCCAGCGTATGAGTGTGTTAGATGTGCGTCCAGTGAACGACTGTCCAGTGTATGAGTGTCCAGTGTATGAGTGTCCAGTGTATGAGTGTGTTAGATGAGTGTCCAGTGTATGACTGTCCAGTGTATGAGTGTCCAGCGTATGAGTGTCCAGCGTATGAGTGTTGTCTTACGTCCATCAGCAGAGGCAGGCGTGTGACTCTCTGCATCGGCAGGATCAGGAAGGAGATCATTGGGAGGTTCCTGCAGTCTGGGTGGCCCTCAATACGAGTCAACACCTCCTTAAACACTGGACTCTTACTACTACTGCGACACACAGACACAGAGACACAGTGAGACAGACAGAGAGCGAGACAGGCAGACAGTGAGACAGACATAGAGAGAGACAGGCAGAGAGGTAGACACAGTGAGACAGACAGAGCGAGAAAGGCAGACAGTGAGACAGACAGAGAGAGAGAGACAGGCAGACACAGTGAGACAGACAGAGAGAGAGAGACAGGCAGACACAGTGAGACAGACAGAGAGAGAGAGACAGGCAGACACAGTGAGACAGACAGAGAGAGAGAGACAGGCAGACACAGTGAGACAGACAGAGAGAGAGACAGGCAGACACAGTGAGACAGACATAGAGAGAGACAGGCAGACACAGTGAGACAGATAGAGAGAGAGACAGAGGTCAGTCATCAGTCACAGTTCAAAGTTGACTTGTGTGTGCACGCATGCGTGGTGTGTGTGTGTGTGTGTGTGTGTGTGTGTGTGTGTGTGTGTGTGTGTGTGTACTCACACTAGCCTCTGTAGGGTCCTCTGCTGATAAACCTCATTGGAGCAGTAGGTGATGTAGGGGTCAAAGTTGGACTGGGCGTGTCTGAACACAATGTCACTGATGTCATCTATAACAACATTCTGCTGGTGTATATCCTCTAAATCTTTAAAGAACCTAACGAGAGACAGACAGAGAGACAGAGAGACAGTTTATATCCTCTAACTCTTTAAAGAACCTAACGAGAGACAGACAGAGAGACAGAGAGACAGTGTATATCCTCTAACTCTTTAAAGAACCTAACGAGAGACAGACAGAGAGACAGAGAGACAGTGTATATCCTCTAACTCTTTAAAGAACCTAACGAGAGACAGACAGAGACAGAGAGACAGTGTATATCCTCTAACTCTTTAAAGAACCTAACGAGAGACAGACAGAGACAGAGAGACAGTGTATATCCTCTAAATCTTTAAAGAACCTAACGAGAGACAGACAGAGAGAGAGACAGTGTATATCCTCTAAATCTTTAAAGAACCTAACGAGAGACAGACAGAGACAGAGAGAGAGACAGTGTATATCCTCTAACTCTTTAAAGAACCTAACGAGAGACAGACAGAGAGACAGTGTATATCCTCTAAATCTTTAAAGAACCTAACGAGAGACAGACAGAGACAGAGAGAGAGACAGTGTATATCCTCTAAATCTTTAAAGAACCTAACGAGAGACAGACGGGAGAGAGACAGTGTATATCCTCTAAATCTTTAAAGAACCTAACGAGAGACAGACAGAGACAGAGAGAGAGACAGTGTATATCCTCTAAATCTTTAAAGAACCTAACGAGAGACAGACAGAGAGACAGAGAGACAGTGTATATCCTCTAAATCTTTAAAGAACCTAACGAGAGACAGACAGAGAGACAGAGAGACAGTGTATATCCTCTAACTCTAAAGAACCTAACGAGAGACAGACAGAGACAGAGAGAGAGACAGTTTATATCCTCTAACTCTTTAAAGAACCTAACGAGAGACAGACAGAGACAGAGAGAGAGACAGTGTATATCCTCTAACTCTTTAAAGAACCTAACGAGAGACAGACAGAGACAGAGAGACAGAGAGAGACAGTTTATATCCTCTAACTCTTTAAAGAACCTAACGAGAGACAGACAGAGACAGAGAGAGAGACAGTTTATATCCTCTAACTCTTTAAAGAACCTAACGAGAGACAGACAGAGAGACAGAGAGACAGTGTATATCCTCTAACTCTTTAAAGAACCTAACGAGAGAGAGAGAGATGGAGAGAGTGAGAGAGACAGAGAGAGACAGAAAGAGAGAGAGAAAGACAGAAAGAGAGACAGAGACAAAGACACAAAGACAAAGAGAGAGACAAAGAAAGAGACAAAGAAAGAAAAAGGAGAGAGAAAGTAGAAGATGGAGGCGGGGAGAGAAATAGATTGAGTTTTGATAAGGCTTTGTGCAATCAAAGAGGTTTATTCTCATCCTCACACAGAGATCAGTGGGAAATCAACAAACACACTAGTCAAACTCATTCCATGGAGGGCCTAGTGCATGCTGGTTAGTCCTTTCAGTTAGGACCTAGACCACCAGGTGAGGGGAGTTCCTTACTAATTAGTGACATTAATTCATCAATCAAGTCTAATGGAGGAGTGAAAACCCACAGGCACTCAGCTCCATAGAATGAGTTGGATACCTGATCTAGAGCAGTGCTTTATAAACATTGTTTTTTAAGGAAGTCAGTCCAGCTTTAAACTTACTCTTGAAAGTTGTAATAGTAGAACGCATGGCAAAATGTATAGAATTGCACTAAAATTTGCTTTAAAACTGGAAAATGTTCTCTGGATGATCTGCCTGTTTTCATCATCTCATACACTCTGACAAACACACGTACAAAGGCAGGAAGTGTGTCTGACACCTGTCCCAGCCTCGCCACATCATCACAGGAGAGAAACTCCCAGACTGCCTAAATTAGCTCAGGGGAACCGTTAGCAGGTAACACACAGGGCTTCCACTTCCTGTCGGCCTGGAGGCAGATGGCCTCTTTAACGACAGACCTTGTCTCCACGGTGATACACAGGAAACTGTCCTCCAGCCACAGGAAGTTGACCTCAACCAGTTAGCCCTCGTTTCAACTCATCTGCAGATCCACCTATAGTGACCTACCCCATACACTGACAGTTCACACACACACGATAGGCATCTGAAATCATTTCACTATTCAAATAATACCATGACATTTTATCGGATATCCGGATCATCGAAATACATGCGGAAAAAAATGTAATAACTTGGTTTAAACTTGGGCACTTGCTGCGCAGCCTGCCCTGCACGCGGACCGGGGAGGAGGCCAAGGAGGGGGCCGGGGAAGGGGCCGGAGAGGAGGCCAAGGAGGGGGTCGGGGAGGGGGAGGGGGGAAGGGCAGGGGGCCGGGGAGGGGGCCAAGGAGGGGGCCGGGGAGGGGGAAGGGAGGGGGGGCCGGGGAGGGGACTGTGGAGGGGGCCGAGGAGGGGAGGGGGCCGGGGGGAGAGGGAGGGGGCCGAGGAGGGGGAGGGGGCCGGGGTGGGGGAGGGAGAAGGGGAGGGGGCCGAGGAGGGGGAGGGGGCCGGTCTGTGTGACACAGGAGAGGGACAGTAGCACTGACTCGGGCTACTTAGACAAACTTGTAGATGCCAGAGTTTATTTATCATCTCATCTGGTTGTGCCTGTCTTTACTGCATCAAATCAATGGAAAGGAGCTTTGCTAAGACAGATGTGTTGCTGCGCTCCACATCCTTGTCTACAACTCCATTCAGATGAAACAACAGTCTACCTGTTGGTGGCTGTTGTCTAGTCCTTCTCATTAAGGAAACGTCATTCTGTCATTTAAATTCCATTTTGCATTTATATCAAATATCCCAGTTCACCTGCTAGGCTGTGGAGCCTCCGACTGTAGTGCCGCTTTGATAGGTCAACAACAACAACAAGCTACACATGTGTGGAGGCTATGGTATGTCTTTTTAATGGGGCACATGTAAAAAAAATAGAATAATAATAAATAAATAAATAAAAATACATTCAAAAGATTGTTTTATTAAATTAAGAATTTCAAATGTCATAGTATATTGTAATTGTTAAAATAGGCCTGTAATATATATTTCTTCAAAAAAAGTTACTCTAGCGACTAATCGAATACTAACGTCCATTCAGATATTTGAATAAAGAAATATCTGAATAACCACACCCATCCCTATAGCCTCTCTAACACAGTATTCTGACAGTGGCCTGACTATTTCTCTAACACAGTATTCTGACAGTGGCCTGACTATTTCTCTAACACAGTATTCTGACAGTGGCCTGACTATTTCTCTAACACAGTATTCTGACAGTGGCCTGACTATTTCTCTAACACAGTATTCTGACAGTGGCCTGACTATTTCTCTAACACAGTATTCTGACAGTGGCCTGACTATTTCTCTAACACAGTATTCTGACAGTGGCCTGACTATTTCTCTAACACAGTATTCTGACAGTGGCCTGACTATTTCTCTAACACAGTATTCTGACAGTGGCCTGACTATTTCTCTAACACAGTATTCTGACAGTGGCCTGACTATTTCTCTAACACAGTATTCTGACAGTGGCCTGACTATTTCTCTAACACAGTATTCTGACAGTGGCCTGACTATTTCTCTAACACAGTATTCTGACAGTGGCCTGACTATTTCTCTAACACAGTATTCTGACAGTGGCCTGACTATTTCTCTAACACAGTATTCTGACAGTGGCCTGACTATTTCTCTAACACAGTATTCTGACAGTGGCCTGACTATTTCTCTAACACAGTATTCTGACAGTGGCCTGACTATTTCTCTAACAAAATATTCTGACAGTGGCCTGACTATTTCTAGCAAACACTGCAATGGTGGTAATGATGACCACCCTCATCAGGATAAACCCAGTCACTATAATCCTTCCTAAAGCTGTCCTCTGCCCCACACTCTTCTCAATTTACATCAACAACATAGCTCAGGCAGTAGGAAGCTCTCTCATCCATTTATATGCAGATGATACAGTCTTATACTCAGCTGGCCCCTCCTCGGATGTTGTGTTAAATGCTCTACAACAAAGCTTTCTTAGTGTCCAACAAACTTTCTCTACCCTTAACCTAGTTCTGAACACCTCCAAAACAAAGATCATGTGGTTTGGTAAGAAGCATGCCCCTCTTCCCACAGGTGTGATTACTACCTGTGAGGGTTTGGAGCTTGAGGTAGTCAGCAGGTATGGGTGCTCTCGAGCGGCTAGATGTTCTTTAACATTCGACCATCAGATTTTCCACCAATGCTCCTTATAGGACACATCACTGCACTCTATACTCCTCTGTAAACTGGTCATCTCTGTTTACCCGTTGCAAGACCCACTGGTTGTTGCTTATTTATAAAACCCTCTTAGGCCTCACTCCCCCCTATCTGAGATACCTACATTCAAAGACTCAATCATGGACTCTTACTGACAGTTGTGGCTGCTTTGTGTGATGTATTGTTGTCTCTATCTTCTTGACCTTTGTGCTGTTGTCTGTGCCCAATAATGTTTGTACCATGTTTTGTGCTGCTACCATATTGTGTTGCTACCATGTTGTGTTGCTACCATATTGTGCTGCTACCATATTGTGCTGCTACCATATTGTGTTGTTATCATGTTGTGTTGTTATCATGTTGTGTTGCTACTAGGGCTGGGCGATTTGATTATATATATCGTGTGACAATAGCCGTTTTTCTATCGTTTCATATTATGCTCTATCGTTTATTTCATTGTGTCGCAAATCACACTCTTCACGGCAATATTTTTAGTCAATTGGACAACGCTTTGCAACACAAACCAACATGGAGGAGAGTGAACGTGACACAGAGCTCATACCTAGAAGAGGGGCTGCTCCGGTCGCGTGGATGTGGTTTGGGTATGAAAAGTCTGACACGTACCAGAAAACCGTCCTCTGCAAAATATGTCGCAGGCCGGTCTCGACAACAGGCTCAAACACCACTAACCTCTTTTACCACCTACACAAGAATCATGTTAAACTGTACAGTCGAGGGCTCAAAACAAACCCCCGACTCAAGAGGTTGCAAGAGGCTTTTCCCCGCGACACACCATGTGGCAAAGAATCACGAAGGTGGAAGGAGATAACATTTTGGCCATATCGCTCAGCCCTACCATGCTGTGTTGCTGCCTTGTTATCTTAGGTCTCTCTTTATGTAGTGTTGTGTGTTTTGTACTATATTTGTATTTTTAAACCCAGGCCCCAGTCTTTGTAAATAAGAATTTGTTCTTAACTGACTTGCCTAGTTAAATAAAGCTTATATAAAATAAAGCTGTCCCCTGCCCCTCCAAAAAGCTGTCCCCTGCGCCCTCCAAAAAGCTGTCCCCTGCCCCTCCAAAAAGCTGTCCCCTGCCCCTCCAAAAAGCTGTCCCCTGCCCCTCCAAAAAGCTGTCCCCTGCCCCTCCAAAAAGCTGTCCCCTGCCCCTCCAAAAAGCTGTCCCCTGCCCCTCCAAAAAGCTGTCCCCTGCCTCTCCAAAAAGCTGTCCCCTGCCCCTCCAAAAAGCTGTCCCCTGCCTCTCCAAAAAGCTGTCCCGTCGTTCCTAAAGACGTCCCCTGCTCTCTGGCCTGCCAGGACACACCAGTTACCAGGTTCAGATCACACACACTGTACTGGAGGACACTGCTGCAGGGGACGGTGTGACTGACCCAGATAAACACCAATCAGAGGGGACACTGTTCTGCAGGGGACGGTCTGACTGACCCAGATTAACACCAGTTAGAGGGGACACTGTGGTGAAGAACAGGGGGAAGGGGTGATGAGGGAAGAGGAAGGAGAGGTAGGAGGTCAAGGTTTCCACTGGAGCCAGAGAGAGAGAGAGAGAGAGAGAGAGAGAGCCCAGAACAGAGAGCAGCTAATGGTAAGAGCTCAAATTGTTTTGTTTGTTTGAGTGCATGTAGAAGAGACATTAATCCTGTTCAATTCAATAAAGACCTAGACCAGCAGGTGAGGGGAGTTCCTTACCAATTAGTGACATTAATTAATCAATCAACTCTAATGGAGTGAAAACCCACACGCACTCAGCCCTCCATAGAATGAGTTCGACACCTGTGCTCTAGATCCTTCAAACTCAACTCTGGACCTCCAGGCCAGTTCCGCTGCATTGTTACATTGTTCCCCTCGAATCAGAGACTGATTTAGACCTGGGACACCAGGTTCCCCTCGAATCAGAGACTGATTTAGACCTGGGACACCAGGTTCCCCTCGAATCAGAGACTGATTTAGACCTGGGACACCAGGTTCCCCTCGAATCAGAGACTGATTTAGACCTGGGACACCAGGTTCCCCTCTAACCATCCAGTCCCTCGACTTCTTGGCGCTGACGGAAACATGGATTACCACAGAAAACACTGCTACTGCTCTCTCCTCATCTGACCACGTGTTCTCGCATACCCCGAGAGCATCTGGTCAGCAGGGTGTTGGCATTGGAATCCTCATCTCTCCCAAGTGGACAGTCTCTCTTTCTCCCCTGACCCATCTGTCTATCTCCTCCTTTGAATTCCATGCTGTCACAGTCACTAGCCCATTCAAGCTTAACATTCTTATCATTTATCGCCCTCCAGGTTCCCTTGGAGAGTTCATCAATGAGCTTGACGCCTTGATAAGTTCCTTTCCTGAGGATGGCTCACCTATCACAGTTCTGGGTGACTTTAACCTCCCTACGTTTACCTTTGACTAATTTCTCTCTGCCTCCTTCTTTCCACTCCTCTTCTCTTTTGACCTCACCCTCTCACCGTCCCCCCCTACTCACAAGGCAGGCAATATGCTTGACCTCATCTTTATTAGATGCTGTTCTTCTACTAATCTCACTGCAACTCCCCTCCAAGTCTCCGACCACTACCTTGTATCCTTTTCCCTCTCGCTCTCCTCCAACACTTCTCACTCTGCCCATACTCGGATGGTATTGCGCTGCCGCAACCTTCGCTCTCTCTCTCCTGCTACACTCTCCTCTTCCATCCTATCATCTCTTCCCTCTGCTCAATCCTTCTCCAACCAATCTCCTGATTCTGCTTCCTCAACCCTCCTCTCCTCCCTTTCTGCATCCTTTGAGTTCCTCTGTCCCCTATCCTCCCGGCCGGCTCGGTCCTCCCATCCTGCTCCGTGGCTTGACGACTCATTGCGAGCTCACAGAACAGGGCTCCGGGCAGCCGAGCGGAAATGGAGGAAAACTAGCCTCCCTGCGGTCCTGACATCTTTTCACTCCCTCCTCTCTACATTTTCTTCCTCTGTTTCTGCTGCTAAAGCCACTTTCTACCACTCTAAATTCCAAGCATCTGCCTCTAACCCTAGGAAGCTCTTTGCCACCTTCTCATCCCTCCTGAATCCTCCTCCCCCTCCCCCCCCCTCTGCGCATGACTTCGTCAACCATTATGAAAAGAAGGTTGACGACATCCGATCCTTGTTTGTTAAGTCAAACGACACCGCTGGTCCTGCTCACATTGCCCTACCCTATGCTTTGACCTCTTTCTCCCCTCTCTCTCCAGATGAAATCTTGCAACTTGTGACGGCCGGCCGCCCAACAACCTGCCCGCTTGACCCTATCCCCTCATCTCTTCTCCAGACCATTTCCGGAGACCTTCTCCCCTACCTCACCAACTCATCCTTGACCGCTGGCTACGTCCCTTCCGTCTTCAAGAGAGCAAGAGTTGCACCCCTTCTCAAAAAACCTACACTCGATCCCTCCAATGTCAACAATTACAGACCAGTATCCCTTCTTTCTTTTCTCTCCAAAACTCTTGAACGTGCCGTCCTTGGCCAGCTCTCTTTGCTATCTCTCTCAGAATGACCTTCTTGATCCAAATCAGTCAGGTTTCAAGACTGATCATTCAACTGAGACTGCTCTTCTCTGTGTCACGGCTCTCCACACTGCTAAAGCTAACTCTCTTCTCTGCTCTCATCCTTCTAGACCTATCTGTGAACCATCAGATCCTCCTCTCCACCCTCTCCGAGTTGGGCATCTCCGGCGCGGCTCACTCTTGGATTGCGTCCTACCTGACAGGTCGCTCCTACCAGGTGGGGTGGCGAGAATCCATCTCCGCACCACGTGCTCTCACCACTGGTGTCCCCCAGGGCTCAGTTCTAGGCCCTCTCCTATTCTCGCTATACACCAAGTCACTTGGCTCTGTCATATCCTCACATAGTCACTCCTATCATTGATACGCAGACGACACACAATTAATCTTCTCCTTTCCCCTTTCTGATAAGCAGGTGGCAAATTGCATCTCTGCATGTCTGGCAGACATATCAGTGTGGATGATGGATCACCACCTCAAGCTGAACCTCGGCAAGACGGAGCTACTCTTCCTCCCGGGGAAGGACTGCCCGTTCCATGATCTCGCCATCACGGTTGACAACTCCATTGTGTCCTCCTCCCAGAGTGCTAAGAGCCACACTCCACTGGCTTCCAGTTGAAGCTCGCATCTGCTACAAGACCATGGTGCTTGCCTACGAAGCTGTGAGGGGAACGGCACCTCCGTACCTTCAGGCTCTGATCAGGCCCTACACCCAAAGAAGGGCACTGCGTTCATCCACCTCTGGCCTGCTCGCCTCCCTACCTCTGCGAAAGCACAGTTCCCGCTCAGCCCAGTCAAAACTGTTCGCTGCTCTGGCACCCCAATGGTGGAACAAGCTCCCTCACGACGCCAGGACAGCGGAGTCAATCACCACCTTCCGGAGACACCTGAAACCCCACCTCTAAGTAATACCTGGGATAGGATAAAGTAATCCTTCTAACCCCCCCCCTTAAAAGATTTAGATGTACTATTGTAAAGTGGTTGTTCCACTGGATATCATAAGGTGAATGCACCAATTTGTAAGTCGCTCTGGATAAGAGCGTCTGCTAAATGACGTAAATGTAACCTGTCAGCTGGGGTTACGTGTGTCACACACACACACGTTAGGACCTCAGGAATGAGAGGGGGAAGGGAAGACCACACACCCCACACAGAAACAGACACACACACACAGAAACAGACAGACACACAGCTGCCAGCATGAGCTAACCCAGGGGACTGTCACAGACATGAACACACTGTTCCGGAGAAACAGAGGGTTGTGTGTGTTTATGAGAGAGCACTCAGCCACAGCTCACACACACAGGTCACACACACACACACACACACACAGGTCTCTCACACACACACACACAGGTCTCTCACACACACACACACACAGGTCTCTCACACACACACAGGTCTCTCACACACACACACACACAGGTCTCTCACACACACACACACAGGTCTCTCACACACACACACACAGGTCTCTCACACACACACACACACAGGTCTCTCACACACACACACACAGGTCACACACACACACACACACACAGGTCTCTCACACACACACACACACAGGTCTCTCACACACACACACACAGGTCTCTCACACACACACAGGTCTCTACACACACACACAGGTCTCACACACACACACACAGGTCTCACACACACACACAGGTCTCACACACACACACACAGGTCTCTCAAACACACACACAGGTCTCTCACACACACACAGGTCTCTCACACACACACACACACAGGTCTCTCACACACACACAGGTCTCTCACACACCAAGTCTCACACACACACAGTCACACACACGGTCTCACACACACACACACACACACACACACACAGGTCCACACACACACAGTCACACACACACACACAGGTCACACACACACAGGTCACACACACACACAGGTTCACACACACACACACAGGTCTCACACACACACACACACACAGGTCTCACACACACACACAGGTCTCACACACACACACAGGTCTCACACACACACACACACACACACACACACACACACACACACACACACACACACACACACACACACACACACACACACACACACACACACACACACACACACACACACACACACACACACACACACACACACACAGGTCTCACACACACACACACACACACACAGGTCTCACACACACACACAGGTCTCACACACACACACAGGTCTCACACACACACACACACAGGTCTCACACACACACACACAGGTCTCACACACACACACACAGGTCTCACACACACACACAGGTCTCACGCACACACACAGGTCTCACACACACACACAGGTCTCACACACACACACAGGTCTCACACACACACACAGGTCTCACACACACACACAGGTCTCACACACACACACATACACAGCTTTGGGTTGTGGTGTATTAAGCTGGGCATGATGACAGGAAGAGGATCCAGGGATCATGGAAGGTTGTGGAACACACACACACACACACACACACATACCTCTCTGTTTGGGCATGAGGCTGACTAGACTACATGATAAACAAAGAGCTCATCCATACAGTGTGTTGTCCCAGGCCAGATGGAGCACTTCCTGTCAATCACTACAACACATGATGGTCTTACAAGAGAATGTCCACTGGTCGGGATGTGTAGAGTTGTATGGCTGGTCATGAAAGTGTGTGTGTGTGTGTGTGTGTTCTCCAGTTACATAAGCTGTGAGGACCATGTCCAACAGTCTCCATGCTCTAATGACAAACTTGCATCACCTCTAGTCCAGCCACACCAATGTTCTCTACATAAAACCCACAACTGTATGCATACACACACACTCATAGATCATTGGGTGAAATCTAGTCAGGGAGGGCCAATGTTGACTCTCGCTGTTCAAACACACACAGCCCTGCCTGTTTCCCCACAGACTGCACAATGTTTGTGCTCATAAAGGAACAGGGACTATGATACACTGTGAAGTTTGTGTGAAGTTTGTTGTTTAGCTGCATTTTCTCTCCCTCTTTCATTAGCTATGTGTCTGTCTGGAACATCAATTACAATCCCTACAATCCCCCTTTCTCTAGCGAAGGCAAGCCCCCACACACACACACACACACACACACACAGGACCTACTTCTTGCTGGCCTCACACACGTCTGTAATGTTGGAGAAGAGGTGGTGGTGCTCGGTCTTGGTCATGGTGTCACTGAGCTCCGCTGAGTTCTGGAACATCCGGATCAGAACCTCCAGACTGTGGAGGTAGGAGTGTTCTGACGATATCAACTCAAATATGGCCTGACACAGAGAACGAGAGACAGAACGAGAGAGAGAGAGAACGAGAGAGAGAGAGAGAGAGAGAGAGAGAGAGAGAACAAGAGAGAGAACGAGAGAGAGAGAGAACGAGAGAGAGAGAGAACGAGAGAGAGAACGAGAGAACGAGAGAGAGAGAGAGAACGAGAGAGAGAACGAGAGAACGAGAGAGAGAACGAGAGAGAGGACGAGAGAGAGAACGAGAGAGAGAGAGAACGAGAGAGAGAACGAGAGAGAGAACGAGAGAGAGAGAGAGAGAGAACGAGAGAGAGAGAGAGAGAGAACGAGAGAGAGAGAGAGAGAGAGAGAGAGAACGAGAGAGAGAGAGAGAGAGAGAGAGAGAGAGAGAGAGAGAGAACGAGAGAGAGAGAGAGAGAGAGAACAAGAGAGAGAACGAGAGAGAGAACAAGAGAGAGAGAACGAGAGAGAGAACGAGAGAGAGAGAGAGAGAGAGAGAGAGAGAGAGAGAGAGAGAGAGAGAGAGAGAGAACAAGAGAGAGGGTAATTACAGGGATGCTAACTGGTGAGGGCTCAAAAAGGAGAATTTTTTTTGCACAGAAGCAAGTGAAAAATCTGTGTAAACTGCAAGAAAATGTGCCTATTTTCAACTGGTATGATCAACGTTGTGATACCAGGCCTAATATGAGAATATCAAGTAGTATCGTGACAGTACTGGGTCTGCCCCGCCACTGGGCTCTGTTTCTCCTCTATAGCAGTGGTACTCCGAGGCTGAATGATAGAGAAGCCGAGTCAGACTGGCCTGCCGGTCCCATCTGGAGAGAATAAAAATACCTATCCACTCCAATATCTAAACACGTAACAGAAACCCCAGCCCTGTCTGCTCGCCCCAGCCCCGTCTGCTCGGCCCAGCCCCGTCTGCTCGCCCAGCCCCGTCTGCTCGCCCCAGCTCCCCAGCCCCGTCTGCTCGCCCCAGCTCCCCAGCCCCGTCTGCTCGCCCCAGCTCCCCAGCCCCGTCTGCTCGCCCCAGCCCCGTCTGCTCGCCCCAGCCCCGTCTGCTCGCCCCAGCCCCGTCTGCTCGCAGCCCGTCTGCTCGCCCCAGCTCCCCAGCCCCGTCTGCTCGCAGCTCCCCAGCCCCGTCTGCTCGCCCAGCCCCCAGCCCCGTCTGCTCGCCCCAGCCCCCCAGCCCCGTCTGCTCGCCCCAGCCCCCCAGCCCCGTCTGCTCGCCCCAGCCCCGTCTGCTCGCCCCAGCACCGTCTGCTCGCCCCAGTTCCCCATCAGAGCTAAATAACATTTTAAAACTGATGGAGATATGCAGAAAGAACAGAGAGAGAAGCTCCTGAGTAGAATAATGGCTGGTTAGGGGATGAGACTGGCTGCTCACAGCTGAGTAGAATAATGGCTGGTTAGGGGATGAGACTGGCTGCTCACAGCTGAGTAGAATAATGGCTGGTTAGGGGATGAGACTGGCTGCTCACAGCTGAGTAGAATAATGGCTGGTTAGGGGATGAGACTGGCTGCTCACAGCTGAGTAGAATAATGGCTGGTTAGGGGATGAGACTGGCTGCTCACAGCTGAGTAGAATAATGGCTGGTTAGGGGATGAGACTGGCTGCTCACAGCTGAGTAGAATAATGGCTGGTTAGGGGATGAGACTGGCTGCTCACAGCTGAGTAGAATAATGGCTGGTTAGGGGATGAGACTGGCTGCTCACAGCTGAGTAGAATAATGGCTGGTTAGGGGATGAGTCTGGCTGCTCACAGCTGAGTAGAATAATGGCTGGTTAGGGGATGAGACTGGCTGCTCACAGCTGAGTAGAATAATGGCTGGTTAGGGCATGAGACTAGCTGCTCACAGCTGAGTAGAATAATGGCTGGTTAGGGGATGAGACTGGCTGCTCACAGCTGAGTAGAATAATGGCTGGTTAGGGGATGAGACTGGCTGCTCACAGCTGAGTAGAATAATGGCTGGTTAGGGGATGAGACTGGCTGCTCACAGCTGAGTAGAATAATGGCTGGTTAGGGGATGAGACTGGCTGCTCACAGCTGAGTAGAATAATGGCTGGTTAGGGGATGAGACTGGCTGCTCACAGCTGAGTAGAATAATGGCTGGTTAGGGGATGAGACTGGCTGCTCACAGCTGAGTAGAATAATGGCTGGTTAGGGCATGAGACTGGCTGCTCACAGCTGAGTAGAATAATGGCTGGTTAGGGCATGAGACTGGCTGCTCACAGCTGAGTAGAATAATGGCTGGTTAGGGCATGAGACTGGCTGCTCACAGCTGAGTAGAATAATGGCTGGTTAGGGGATGAGTCTGGCTGCTCACAGCTGAGTAGAATAATGGCTGGTTAGGGGATGAGACTGGCTGCTCACAGCTGAGTAGAATAATGGCTGGTTAGGGGATGAGACTGGCTGCTCACAGCTGAGTAGAATAATGGCTGGTTAGGGGATGAGACTGGCTGCTCACAGGTGAGTAGAATAATGGCTGGTTAGGGGATGAGTCTGGCTGCTCACAGCTGAGTAGAATAATGGCTGGTTAGGGCATGAGACTGGCTGCTCACAGCTGTCACACATGATATTGGGTGAAACACTCATTCTGATATGACATATCTGCCATCATGAACTCTGATATTTTATTAGTAAGATATGTAGACATGCATTCTGTGCCCAGTCATTCGTTTAGAGAGAGATGGCAGTAATCACACAGGGAGAAGATCTGTTCACACCTTTTATAGCTCCATTTTTATCTAACCTTCATTTAAATAGGCAAGTCAGTTAAGAACAAATTCTTATTTACAATGACGGCCATCCCCGGCCAAACCCGGACGACGCTGGGCCAATTGTGCGCCATCCTATGGAACTCCCAATCGGTAATACTCCCCATCTGCACACTTCTCTAGACATGTATTTGCTTAGACATCCATGCTATGAATTCATATGTCCCTCAACAGGTTTACTTGTCTATGGTCCATATTGTCAAGCCCTCTCCCTTTAAGAAGGGTTTACTATTGCTGTGGAAAAGGTTAGAGGGAGAGGAGTTAAGGCATGGTTTGTTAGATTGCAACAGGACCTGTCTGTGTGTGTGTGCATCCTAACCTTTCTGGAGCCAATCTGCTTGACCCTTTGTTGGAACTGTCTCTGTATGAAGAGGAAGGGGTACACACACACACACACACACACACACACACTAAGGCTGTTACCTCTTGTCTTTTCCTCTCCTCCTGGCTGAGCTTATCAGAAACTCCACTCTTCTTTACCTGCAGGAAAAACACAGTTTAGAACATAGGTTTTAGTACCAACATCAGGAAGAAACAGAATCTCTAACCACTCGGGTCTACTGACTATATTTGCCAACCGTTAGCAAAAAACAGTTGCACAACTTTAGGAATGAAAGGAATTGTTTAGAGGTGAGGCATACGTCTGTATCCATCACAGTTTAAACTCTCAGGCCTAGGTGTCTGCCTTTAGAGAAATTAGGGCTAATGTGTGTTCAGCTGTCTGTGGCAGCACACACACATTTTCTGTCTGTGAAAGCAGCAAGACAGACACACACACTGTTCATGACTCCACTTACTGCAACAAAGGAGTAGTTCTCATAACAGACCTACAGGAGCAGAATAAAGAAGACCCGTCGACCTACAGGAGCAGAATAAAGAAGACCCGTCGACCTACAGGAGCAGAATAAAGAAGACCCGTCGACCTACAGGAGCAGAATAAAGAAGACCCGTCGACCTACAGGAGCAGAATAAAGAAGACCCGTCGACCTACAGGAGCAGAATAAAGAAGACCCGTCGACCTACAGGAGCAGAATAAAGAAGACCCGTCGACCTACAGGAGCAGAATAAAGAAGACCCGTCGACCTACAGGAGCAGAATAAAGAAGACCCGTCGACCTACAGGAGCAGAATAAAGAAGACCCGTCGACCTACAGGAGCAGAATAAAGAAGACCCGTCGACCTACAGGAGCAGAATAAAGAAGACCCGTCGACCTACAGGAGCAGAATAAAGAAGACCCGTCGACCTACAGGAGCAGAATAAAGAAGACCCGTCGACCTACAGGAGCAGAATAAAGAAGACCCGTCGACCTACAGGAGCAGAATAAAGAAGACCCGTCGACCTACAGGAGCAGAATAAAGAAGACCCGTCGACCTACAGGAGCAGAATAAAGAAGACCCGTCGACCTACAGGAGCAGAATAAAGAAGACCCGTCGACCTACAGGAGCAGAATAAAGAAGACCCGTCGACCTACAGGAGCAGAATAAAGAAGACCCGTCGACCTACAGGAGCAGAATAAAGAAGACCCGTCGACCTACAGGAGCAGAATAAAGAAGACCCGATCGACCTACAGGAGCAGAATAAAGAAGACCCGTCGACCTACAGGAGCAGAATAAAGAAGACCCGTCGACCTACAGGAGCAGAATAAAGAAGACCCGTCGACCTACAGGAGCAGAATAAAGAAGACCCGTCGACCTACAGGAGCAGAATAAAGAAGACCCGTCGACCTACAGGAGCAGAATAAAGAAGACCCGTCGACCTACAGGAGCAGAATAAAGAAGACCCGTCGACCTACAGGAGCAGAATAAAGAAGACCCGTCGACCTACAGGAGCAGAATAAAGAAGACCCGTCGACCTACAGGAGCAGAATAAAGAAGACCCGTCGACCTACAGGAGCAGAATAAAGAAGACCCGTCGACCTACAGGAGCAGAATAAAGAAGACCCGTCGACCTACAGGAGCAGAATAAAGAAGACCCGTCGACCTACAGGAGCAGAATAAAGAAGACCCGTCGACCTACAGGAGCAGAATAAAGAAGACCCGTCGACCTACAGGAGCAGAATAAAGAAGACCCGTCGACCTACAGGAGCAGAATAAAGAAGACCCGTCGACCTACAGGAGCAGAATAAAGAAGACCCGTCGACCTACAGGAGCAGAATAAAGAAGACCCGTCGACCTACAGGAGCAGAATAAAGAAGACCCGTCGACCTACAGGAGCAGAATAAAGAAGACCCGTCGACCTACAGGAGCAGAATAAAGAAGACCCGTCGACCTACAGGAGCAGAATAAAGAAGACCCGTCGACCTACAGGAGCAGAATAAAGAAGACCCGTCGACCTACAGGAGCAGAATAAAGAAGACCCGTCGACCTACAGGAGCAGAATAAAGAAGACCCGTCGACCTACAGGAGCAGAATAAAGAAGACCCGTCGACCTACAGGAGCAGAATAAAGAAGACCCGTCGACCTACAGGAGCAGAATAAAGAAGACCCGTCGACCTACAGGAGCAGAATAAAGAAGACCCGTCGACCTACAGGAGCAGAATAAAGAAGACCCGTCGACCTACAGGAGCAGAATAAAGAAGACCCGATCGACCTACAGGAGCAGAATAAAGAAGACCCGTCGACCTACAGGAGCAGAATAAAGAAGACCCGTCGACCTACAGGAGCAGAATAAAGAAGACCCGTCGACCTACAGGAGCAGAATAAAGAAGACCCGTCGACCTACAGGAGCAGAATAAAGAAGACCCGTCGACCTACAGGAGCAGAATAAAGAAGACCCGTCGACCTACAGGAGCAGAATAAAGAAGACCCGTCGACCTACAGGAGCAGAATAAAGAAGACCCGTCGACCTACAGGAGCAGAATAAAGAAGACCCGTCGACCTACAGGAGCAGAATAAAGAAGACCCGTCGACCTACAGGAGCAGAATAAAGAAGACCCGTCGACCTACAGGAGCAGAATAAAGAAGACCCGTCGACCTACAGGAGCAGAATAAAGAAGACCCGTCGACCTACAGGAGCAGAATAAAGAAGACCCGTCGACCTACAGGAGCAGAATAAAGAAGACCCGTCGACCTACAGGAGCAGAATAAAGAAGACCCGTCGACCTACAGGAGCAGAATAAAGAAGACCCGTCGACCTACAGGAGCAGAATAAAGAAGACCCGTCGACCTACAGGAGCAGAATAAAGAAGACCCGTCGACCTACAGGAGCAGAATAAAGAAGACCCGTCGACCTACAGGAGCAGAATAAAGAAGACCCGTCGACCTACAGGAGCAGAATAAAGAAGACCCGTCGACCTACAGGAGCAGAATAAAGAAGACCCGTCGACCTACAGGAGCAGAATAAAGAAGACCCGTCGACCTACAGGAGCAGAATAAAGAAGACCCGTCGACCTACAGGAGCAGAATAAAGAAGACCCGTCGACCTACAGGAGCAGAATAAAGAAGACCCGTCGACCTACAGGAGCAGAATAAAGAAGACCCGTCGACCTACAGGAGCAGAATAAAGAAGACCCGTCGACCTACAGGAGCAGAATAAAGAAGACCCGTCGACCTACAGGAGCAGAATAAAGAAGACCCGTCGACCTACAGGAGCAGAATAAAGAAGACCCGTCGACCTACAGGAGCAGAATAAAGAAGACCCGTCGACCTACAGGAGCAGAATAAAGAAGACCCGTCGACCTACAGGAGCAGAATAAAGAAGACCCGTCGACCTACAGGAGCAGAATAAAGAAGACCCGTCGACCTACAGGAGCAGAATAAAGAAGACCCGTCGACCTACAGGAGCAGAATAAAGAAGACCCGTCGACCTACAGGAGCAGAATAAAGAAGACCCGTCGACCTACAGGAGCAGAATAAAGAAGACCCGTCGACCTACAGGAGCAGAATAAAGAAGACCCGTCGACCTACAGGAGCAGAATAAAGAAGACCCGTCGACCTACAGGAGCAGAATAAAGAAGACCCGTCGACCTACAGGAGCAGAATAAAGAAGACCCGTCGACCTACAGGAGCAGAATAAAGAAGACCCGTCGACCTACAGGAGCAGAATAAAGAAGACCCGTCGACCTACAGGAGCAGAATAAAGAAGACCCGTCGACCTACAGGAGCAGAATAAAGAAGACCCGTCGACCTACAGGAGCAGAATAAAGAAGACCCGTCGACCTACAGGAGCAGAATAAAGAAGACCCGTCGACCTACAGGAGCAGAATAAAGAAGACCCGTCGACCTACAGGAGCAGAATAAAGAAGACCCGTCGACCTACAGGAGCAGAATAAAGAAGACCCGTCGACCTACAGGAGCAGAATAAAGAAGACCCGTCGACCTACAGGAGCAGAATAAAGAAGACCCGTCGACCTACAGGAGCAGAATAAAGAAGACCCGTCGACCTACAGGAGCAGAATAAAGAAGACCCGTCGACCTACAGGAGCAGAATAAAGAAGACCCGTCGACCTACAGGAGCAGAATAAAGAAGACCCGTCGACCTACAGGAGCAGAATAAAGAAGACCCGTCGACCTACAGGAGCAGAATAAAGAAGACCCGTCGACCTACAGGAGCAGAATAAAGAAGACCCGTCGACCTACAGGAGCAGAATAAAGAAGACCCGATCGACCTACAGGAGCAGAATAAAGAAGACCCGTCGACCTACAGGAGCAGAATAAAGAAGACCCGTCGACCTACAGGAGCAGAATAAAGAAGACCCGTCGACCTACAGGAGCAGAATAAAGAAGACCCGTCGACCTACAGGAGCAGAATAAAGAAGACCCGTCGACCTACAGGAGCAGAATAAAGAAGACCCGTCGACCTACAGGAGCAGAATAAAGAAGACCCGTCGACCTACAGGAGCAGAATAAAGAAGACCCGTCGACCTACAGGAGCAGAATAAAGAAGACCCGTCGACCTACAGGAGCAGAATAAAGAAGACCCGTCGACCTACAGGAGCAGAATAAAGAAGACCCGTCGACCTACAGGAGCAGAATAAAGAAGACCCGTCGACCTACAGGAGCAGAATAAAGAAGACCCGTCGACCTACAGGAGCAGAATAAAGAAGACCCGTCGACCTACAGGAGCAGAATAAAGAAGACCCGTCGACCTACAGGAGCAGAATAAAGAAGACCCGTCGACCTACAGGAGCAGAATAAAGAAGACCCGTCGACCTACAGGAGCAGAATAAAGAAGACCCGTCGACCTACAGGAGCAGAATAAAGAAGACCCGTCGACCTACAGGAGCAGAATAAAGAAGACCCGTCGACCTACAGGAGCAGAATAAAGAAGACCCGTCGACCTACAGGAGCAGAATAAAGAAGACCCGTCGACCTACAGGAGCAGAATAAAGAAGACCCGTCGACCTACAGGAGCAGAATAAAGAAGACCCGTCGACCTACAGGAGCAGAATAAAGAAGACCCGTCGACCTACAGGAGCAGAATAAAGAAGACCCGATCGACCTACAGGAGCAGAATAAAGAAGACCCGTCGACCTACAGGAGCAGAATAAAGAAGACCCGTCGACCTACAGGAGCAGAATAAAGAAGACCCGTCGACCTACAGGAGCAGAATAAAGAAGACCCGTCGACCTACAGGAGCAGAATAAAGAAGACCCGTCGACCTACAGGAGCAGAATAAAGAAGACCCGTCGACCTACAGGAGCAGAATAAAGAAGACCCGTCGACCTACAGGAGCAGAATAAAGAAGACCCGTCGACCTACAGGAGCAGAATAAAGAAGACCCGTCGACCTACAGGAGCAGAATAAAGAAGACCCGTCGACCTACAGGAGCAGAATAAAGAAGACCCGTCGACCTACAGGAGCAGAATAAAGAAGACCCGTCGACCTACAGGAGCAGAATAAAGAAGACCCGTCGACCTACAGGAGCAGAATAAAGAAGACCCGTCGACCTACAGGAGCAGAATAAAGAAGACCCGTCGACCTACAGGAGCAGAATAAAGAAGACCCGTCGACCTACAGGAGCAGAATAAAGAAGACCCGTCGACCTACAGGAGCAGAATAAAGAAGACCCGTCGACCTACAGGAGCAGAATAAAGAAGACCCGTCGACCTACAGGAGCAGAATAAAGAAGACCCGTCGACCTACAGGAGCAGAATAAAGAAGACCCGTCGACCTACAGGAGCAGAATAAAGAAGACCCGTCGACCTACAGGAGCAGAATAAAGAAGACCCGTCGACCTACAGGAGCAGAATAAAGACCTGTCGACCTACAGGAGCAGAATAAAGAAGACCTGTCGACCTACAGGAGCAGAATAAAGAAGACCCGTCGACCTACAGGAGCAGAATAAAGACCTGTCGACCTACAGAAGCAGAATAAAGTCCTGTCGACCTACAGAAGCAGAATAAAGACCTGTCGACCTACAGGAGCAGAATAAAGAAGACCTGTCGACCTACAGGAGCAGAATAAAGAAGACCTGTCGACCTACAGGAGCAGAATAAAGAAGACCTGTCGACCTACAGGAGCAGAATAAAGAAGACCTGTCGACCTACAGGAGCAGAATAAAGAAGACCTGTCGACCTACAGGAGCAGAATAAAGAAGACCTGTCGACCTACAGGAGCAGAATAAAGAAGACCTGTCGACCTACAGGAGCAGAATAAAGACCTGTCGACCTACAGGAGCAGAATAAAGACCTGTCGACCTACAGGAGCAGAATAAAGACCTGTCGACCTACAGGAGCAGAATAAAGAACACCTGTCGACCTACAGGAGCAGAATAAAGAACACCTGTCGACCTACAGGAGCAGAATAAAGAAGACCTGTCGACCTTCTGGAGCAGAATAAAGAAGACCTGTCGACCTACAGGAGCAGAATAAAGACCTGTCGACCTACAGGAGCAGAATAAAGAAGACCTGTCGACCTACAGGAGCAGAATAAAGACCTGTCGACCTACAGGAGCAGAATAAAGACCTGTCGACCTACAGGAGCAGAATAAAGACCTGTCGACCTACAGGAGCAGAATAAAGAAGACCTGTCGACCTACAGGAGCAGAATAAAGAAGACCTGTAGGAACTGAATAAAGACCTGTAGGAGCTGAATAAAGACCTGTAGACCCATAGAAGCAGAATAAAGACCTGTAGGAACTGAATAAAGACCTGTAGACCTATAGAAGCAGAATAAAGACCTGTCGACCTACAGGAGCAGAATAAAGACCTGTAGGAACTGAATAAAGACCTGTAGGAGCTGAATAAAGACCTGTAGACCCATAGAAGCAGAATAAAGACCTGTAGGAACTGAATAAAGACCTGTAGACCTATAGAAGCAGAATAAAGACCTGTAGGAGCTGAATAAAGACCTGTAGACCTATAGAAGCAGAATAAAGACCTGTAGGAGCTGAATAAAGACCTGTAGACCTATAGAAGCAGAATAAAGACCTGTAGGAGCTGAATAAAGAGCCCCAGTGTACTAGTTTAGAGAGAGAAAGGTTCCTTTCAGGGGAGTCTGGGTGTATGCACAGGATAGCTTACATGGTTGTGTGTGTGTGTGTGTGTGTGTGTGTGTGTGTAGTATCTCCCCTCCTCTAGAAACATCTGCCACTGACACAAGGCAGCATTAGAGCCAACATGTCTCCATCGCCCACTGCTCCAATCCCTGCTTCCTACCAATACTTCTCCACACCCGGTCCTTTTTCATCTTCCCCAAGCACCCTTCCACTCCTCCATGAATCAAACATTACAAGCAACCTGAATGGGAGAGAGCTGGAAATATTTTTCAAATAAATTGAGGAACTATTGCAATTCAGGAATTGAGGAACTATTGTAATTCAGGAATTGAGGAGCTATTGTAATTCGGGAACTATTGTAATTCAGGAATTGAGGACCTATTGTAATTCGGGAACTATTGTAATTCAGGAATTGAGGACCTATTGTAATTCGGGAACTATTGTATTTCAGGAATTGAAGAACTATTGTAATTCGGGAACTATTGTAATTCAGGGATTGAGGAACTATTGTAATTCAGGAACTATTGTAATTCAGGAACTATTGTAATTCAGGAACTATTGTAATTCAGGAACTATTGTAATTCAGGAACTGAGGAACTATTGTAATTCAGGAACTATTGTAATTCAGGAACTATTGTAATTCAGGAATTGAGGAACTATTGTAATTCAGGAACTATTGTAATTCAGGAACTATTGTAATTCAGGAACTATTGTAATTCAGGAATTGAGGAACTATTGTAATTCAGGAACTATTGTAATTGAGGAACTGTTGTATACAGTACCAGTCAGTAGTTTGGACACACCTACTCATTCAAGTGTTTTTCTTTATTTTTACTATGTTCTACATTGTAGAATAATAGTGAAGACATCAAAACTATGAAATAACACATATGGAATCATGTAGCAACCAAAAAAAGTGTTACACCAATCTCTCAACCATCTTCATGAGGTAGTCACCTGGAATGCATTTCAATTAACAGGTGTGAATTTCTCTCCTTAATGCGTTTTAGCCAATCAGTTGTGTTGTGACAAGGTAGGGGTGATATACAGAAGATGGTCTATTACCAAATAGGGCTAAGTCCATATTATTGTAACAACAGATCAAAAAAGCAAAGAGAAACAACAGTCCATCATTACTTTAAGGCATGGTCAGAAAAAATGGTCAGAAAATATGGTCAGAAACGTTTATTCAAGTGCAGTCGCAAAAACCATCAAGCGCTATGATGAAACTGGCTCTCATGAGGACCGCCACAGGAAAGGAAGACCCAGAGTTACCTCTGCTGCAGAGGAGAAGTTCATTAGAGTTACCAGCATCAGAAATTACAGCCCAAATAAATGCTTCACAGTAACAGACATCTCAACATCAACTGTTCAGAGGAGACAGTGTGAATCAGGCCTTCATGGTCGAATTGCTGTTTGTACTAAAGGGCACCAACAAGAAGAAGAGACTTGCTTAGGCCAAGAAACACGAGCAATGGACATTAGACCGGTGGAAATCTGTCCTTTGGTCGGATGAGTCCAAATTTGAGAGTTTTTGTTCCAACTGCCGTGTCTTTGTGATACGCAGAGTAGGTGAACGGATGATCTCAGCATGTGTGGTTCCCACCGTGAAGCTTGGAGGAGGTGTGATGGTGTGGGTGCTTTGCTGGTGACACTTTCAGTGATTTATTTAGAATATAAGACACACTTAACCAGCATGGCTACTACAGTATTCTACGCTTAATGGAACTATCATTTGTTTTTCAACAGGACAATGACCCAACACACCTCCAGGGTGTGTAAGGGCTATTTGTCCAAGAAAGAGAGTGATGGAGTGCTGCACCAGATGAACTGGCCTGCAAACACCTGACCTCAACCCATTTGAGATGGTTTGGGATGAGTTGGACTGCAGACTGAAGGAAAAGCAGCCAACAAGTGCTCAGCATGTGTGGGAACTCCTTCAAGACTGTTGGAAAAGCATTCCAGTGAAGCTGGTTGAGAGAATGCCAAATAGGACTCTCTTCTGTATACCACATCTACCTTGTCACGACACAACTGATTGGCTCAAACGCATTAAGGAAAGAAATTCCACAAATTAACAACGCACACCTATTAATTGCAATGCATTCCAGGTGACTACCTCATGAAGCTGGTTGTTAGAATTCCAAAAGTGTACAAAGCTGTCATCAAGGCAAAGGGTGGCTACTTTGAAGAATCTCAAATATAAAATATATTTTAATTTGTTTAACACATTTTTTGGTTACTACATGATTCCATATGTGTTATTTCATTGTTTTGATGTCTTCACTATTATTGTACAATGTAGAAAATAGTAAAAATAAAATAAAAACCCTTGAATGAGTAGGTGTCCAAACTTTTGACTTGTACTGTATATGTTACTGCTCAACTAAAACAATCTCAGTCGACCAACAGCCTAAAGACCAAACAATGGACCAGTCGACTAAATGGGGTCAGGCCTACTAGGGTTGTCACGATATCAGGATGGTGATACGACAATACCTGATTTTCCCATGGCAACAAGGAAAACACGAAGCAGACTAGTCCTTTAAAAACCTGCTGTATGTAACATATAGTGTGTTATAACAAGGAAAACACCAAGCAGACTAGTCCTTTAAAAACCTGCTGTATGTAACATATAGTGTGTTATAACAAGGAAAACACCAAGCAGACTAGTCCTTTAAAAACCTGCTGTATGTAACATATAGTGTGTTATAACAAGGAAAACACCAAGCAGACTAGTCCTTTAAAAACCTGCTGTATGTAACATATAGTGTGTTATAACAAGGAAAACACCAAGCAGACTAGTCCTTTAAAAACCTGCTGTATGTAACATATAGTGTGTTATAACAAGGAAAACACCAAGCAGACTAGTCCTTTAAAAACCTGCTGTATGTAACATATAGTGTGTTATAACAAGGAAAACACCAAGCAGACTAGTCCTTTAAAAACCTGCTGTATGTAACATATAGTGTGTTATAACAAGGAAAACACCAAGCAGACTAGTCCTTTAAAAACCTGCTGTATGTAACATATAGTGTGTTATAACAAGGAAAACACCAAGCAGACTAGTCCTTTAAAAACCTGCTGTATGTAACATATAGTGTGTTATAACAAGGAAAACACCAAGCAGACTAGTCCTTTAAAAACCTGCTGTATGTAACATATAGTGTGTTATAACAAGGAAAACACCAAGCAGACTAGTCCTTTAAAAACCTGCTGTATGTAACATATAGTGTGTTATAACAAGGAAAACACCAAGCAGACTAGTCCTTTAAAAACCTGCTGTATGTAACATATAGTGTGTTATAACAAGGAAAACACCAAGCAGACTAGTCCTTTAAAAACCTGCTGTATGTAACATATAGTGTGTTATAACAAGGAAAACACCAAGCAGACTAGTCCTTTAAAAACCTGCTGTATGTAACATATAGTGTGTTATAACAAGGAAAACACCAAGCAGACTAGTCCTTTAAAAACCTGCTGTATGTAACATATAGTGTGTTATAACAAGGAAAACACCAAGCAGACTAGTCCTTTAAAAACCTGCTGTATGTAACATATAGTGTGTTATAACAAGGAAAACACCAAGCAGACTAGTCCTTTAAAAACCTGCTGTATGTAACATATAGTGTGTTATAACAAGGAAAACACCAAGCAGACTAGTCCTTTAAAAACCTGCTGTATGTAACATATAGTGTGTTATAACAAGGAAAACACCAAGCAGACTAGTCCTTTAAAAACCTGCTGTATGTAACATATAGTGTGTTATAACAAGGAAAACACCAAGCAGACTAGTCCTTTAAAAACCTGCTGTATGTAACATATAGTGTGTTATAACAAGGAAAACACCAAGCAGACTAGTCCTTTAAAAACCTGCTGTATGTAACATATAGTGTGTTATAACAAGGAAAACACCAAGCAGACTAGTCCTTTAAAAACCTGCTGTATGTAACATATAGTGTGTTATAACAAGGAAAACACCAAGCAGACTAGTCCTTTAAAAACCTGCTGTATGTAACATATAGTGTGTTATAACAAGGAAAAGAAACGTGATTCTGGGTGAAACTCTTGAGGCTGCTTGTTACTAACATTATGAGTGTTTTCCTCAGGAAATGGAGTCTGCTTGGTGTTTTCTTTCCTTGCTGCGATACCTCGGAGTATTGTGATACTGGTATCGTGACAACCCCAATGGAGACCTTTGCAAACACATCCAGACTAGGACACAAAACGCACACGCCAACAGCCAAACGACTACAGCCAAAACTGCCAACAGCTTGCCAAGTTTGTTCTATTGTGCAAGACAAATTCCCTTTAAAAGGCAATCAACTTCTATTTATCTATCTACGGCCTTGCACGTCCTTAGTGTCCTAGCAACCACCTTCCCGACCACGACAACTGAACTTCGCCCTGCTTTTGGAGTTTCCCTGAGAACACAGAGGGACAGGTGTAACCGTGACAACAGAAACGCGGTATTCACTCAATAGGGAGGGAGTGGTAAGAGGTTGACCGTAGGCATGAATCTATCATTGTCTTACCCTTACTCCCCTGTCCTATCCTTAACCGGGGGGGGGGTTAAACCTCTCATCTAAGAGTATGGTGTCAACACTCTTAGATACACCACTTCCCCTGTCCCTACTGTTACTGGAAACTTCTAGGAAACAGAGGAGAGTCTGACAGATGTTACTGGAAACTAGAGACTTCTAGGAAACAGAGGAGAGTCTGATACTACAGGTGTTACTGGAAACTAGAGACTTCTAGGAAACAGAGGAGAGTCTGATACTACAGGTGTTACTGGAAACTAGAGACTTCTAGGAAACAGAGGAGAGTCTGACAGGTGTTACTGGAAACTAGAGACTTCTAGGAAACAGAGGAGAGTCTGATACTACAGGTGTTACTGGAAACTAGAGACTTCTAGGAAACAGAGGAGAGTCTGATACTACAGGTGTTACTGGAAACTAGAGACTTCTAGGAAACAGAGGAGAGTCTGATACTACAGGTGTTACTGGAAACTAGAGACTTCTAGGAAACAGAGGAGAGTCTGATACTACAGGTGTTACTGGAAACTAGAGACTTCTAGGAAACAGAGGAGAGTCTGATACTACAGGTGTTACTGGAAACTAGAGACTTCTAGGAAACAGAGGAGAGTCTGAACCAATGTGATAGCTACTACAAAACACTACAGCCTGCCCTGTCGCATCAAACACAGGTCTCTCCCTCTCCCTCTCCCTCCCTCCTTCTCCCTCCCTCTCCCTCCCTGATTGAAGTCACCACACTGCACTCTAGGGAGAACATGTTTAACATTGTTTCATTGAGAAACATTTCTGTTTTTTGCCAAAAAGGTGGCGCCATGCCGGGTGGTGCTCTGTCTGCTGCCCCAGATCTTCCTCCCTTCCTCTCAGTCTGCTGCCCCAGATCTTCCTCCCTTCCTCAGTCTGCTGCCCCAGATCCTTCTCCCTTCCTCTCAGTCTGCTGCCCCAGATCTTCCTCCCTTCCTCTCAGTCTGCTGCCCCAGATCTTCCTCCCAGTCTGCTGCCCCAGATCTTCCTCCCTTCCTCTCAGTCTGCTGCCCCAGATCTTCCTCCCTTCCTCTCAGTCTGCTGCCCCAGATCTTTCTCCCTTCCTCTCAGTCTGCTGCCCCAGATCTTTCTCCCTTCCTCTCAGTCTGCTGCCCCAGATCTTTCTCCCTTCCTCTCAGTCTGCTGCCCCAGATCTTCCTCCCTTCCTCTCAGTCTGCTGCCCCAGATCTTCCTCCCTTCCTCTCAGTCTGCTGCAGATCTTCTCCCTTCCTCTCAGTCTGCTGCCCCAGATCTTTCTCCCTTCCTCTCAGTCTGCTGCCCCAGATCTTTCTCCCTTCCTCTCAGTCTGCTGCCCCAGATCTTTCTCCCTTCCTCTCAGTCTGCTGCCCCAGATCCTTCTCCCTTCCTCTCAGTCTGCTGCCCCAGATCTTTCTCCCTTCCTCTCAGTCTGCTGCCCCAGATCTTTCTCCCTTCCTCTGTCTGCTGCCCCAGATCTTTCTCCCTTCCTCTGTCTGCTGCCCCAGATCTTTCTCCCTTCCTCTCAGTCTGCTGCCCCAGATCTTTCTCCCTTCCTCTCAGTCTGCTGCCCCAGATCCTTCTCCCTTCCTCTCAGTCTGCTGCCCCAGATCTTTCTCCCTTCCTCTCTGTCTGCTGCCCCAGATCTTTCTCCCTTCCTCTCAGTCTGCTGCCCCAGATCTTCCTCCCTTCCTCTCAGTCTGCTGCCCCAGATCTTTCTCCCTTCCTCTCAGTCTGCTGCCCCAGATCTTTCTCCCTTCCTCTCTGTCTGCTGCCCCAGATCTTTCTCCCTTCCTCTCAGTCTGCTGCCCCAGATCCTTCTCCCTTCCTCTCAGTCTGCTGCCCCAGATCTTTCTCCCTTCCTCTCCTCCTCTCAGTCTGCTGCCCCAGATCCTTCTCCCTTCCTCTCAGTCTGCTGCCCCAGATCTTTCTCCCTTCCTCTCAGTCTGCTGCCCCAGATCTTTCTCCCTTCCTCTGTCTGCTGCCCCAGATCTTTCTCCCTTCCTCTCAGTCTGCTGCCCCAGATCTTTCTCCCTTCCTCTCAGTCTGCTGCCCCAGATCTTTCTCCCTTCCTCTCAGTCTGCTGCCCCAGATCTTTCTCCCTTCCTCTCAGTCTGCTGCCCCAGATCCTTCTCCCTTCCTCTCAGTCTGCTGCCCCAGATCTTTCTCCCTTCCTCTCTGTCTGCTGCCCCAGATCTTTCTCCCTTCCTCTCAGTCTGCTGCCCCAGATCTTCCTCCCTTCCTCTCAGTCTGCTGCCCCAGATCTTTCTCCCTTCCTCTCAGTCTGCTGCCCCAGATCTTTCTCCCTTCCTCTCAGTCTGCTGCCCCAGATCCTTCTCCCTTCCTCTCAGTCTGCTGCCCCAGATCTTTCTCCCTTCCTCTCCTCCTCTCAGTCTGCTGCCCCAGATCCTTCTCCCTTCCTCTCCTGCTCCCTCACAAACCTGCTCCCTCACAAACCTTCTCCCTCACCTTCCTATCCTGCTCCCTCACCCTCCCTCTTCCCTCCCTATCCCTGTTTTAATTCCCTATCTAGACCGAGAGTAATGAAGAGACAGGGAGAGACAGAGAGACAGTCACAGACAGAGTAGGAGAAAGAGAGAGAGAGATGGAGGATGGGTAAGGAATGCAGCCAGACCAGATGTGACAACATCCCTCACAGCACTGGCAGTCCATTTCCCAACAAGGCCCTGTGTTTGTCTCTGTACTGTATGAGAGGCACTGCACCACGATTCACTGTGTGTGCGTGTGTGTGTGTGTGTGTGTGTGTGTCTCACCACACTGAGTTGGCTCCAGGAGGTGCGTATGGGTCTGTACTGCATCACGATGCGGTCATCAGGTTTGGCCTCTCTGGACTGGTCCTCATCAGAGTCATTGTGAAGAGCTTTCTCCTGGTAGTTCTGATACAGTTCCTCCTCTGGATCATCACATCACATCAAAATCACACATCACATGCATCACATCAGGTCACATCACACACACACATCACATCGCATCACACACACGCATCACAACCCACACACAGCACACACAGACAGACAGACAGACAGACAGACAGACAGACAGACAGACAGACAGACAGACAGACAGACAGACAGACAGACAGACAGACAGACAGACAGACAGACAGACAGACAGACAGACAGACAGACAGACAGACAGACAGACAGACAGACAGACAGACAGACAGACAGGTAGGTAGGTTGAGGGTGGATCACAATAGTACAGTCCCCATTGACAGCAAGACCTCAGACATGTGTACAGAAAGTCACAGTCATCACCAGTTCATATACAGAGAGACAGAGACAGAGACAGAGACGTACCACTCACCTTCACTGTCAAATGTCCTCTGTGTGATCAGTACTGGCTTCTTATCAGGACTCTGAGACACAGAACAAGACCCCATGTCAATATTAATAACAGACCCAGGATCAGCTCTCCCTGCCCCAGCCGTACTGTATATTAACACTATGAACTGAGCAGTCAACACAATATCCCAAATGATGCTTTATTAGCCACATCTGGTTATGAATTACATTATAAACCCACATCTGTCACATTCTAAATGACGGGTGTAAGTAGGTCTCCCCTGCCTAATTACAGAGCAGTGGGCTGAAGAGTGTGTGTTGTAATCATAGGCCTTCACTACTAGCATGACTTCACACAGGAGTCTCCTGATAAAGTTCAAGCTAGCTGCGGACTTTGGTCCTGATCTTAACTTCAGGAGAATAATTCATCAAACGTGAATCCATCTCCTGATCTTAACTTCAGGAGAATAATCCATCAAACGTGAATCCATCAGGCAGATGAGTGTTAGTAAACTGTACAGTGTGACTGCAAGGTAAGAGACAGTAATATCCAGGCACATGGGGCAAAGCAAGGAGAGAACGGTATCATGACATAGCAGTTAATAGTAATGACAATTTCCTGGAAAATAATGGCTGAATACATGTCAACTTACCTTGTTCTTCTTCCCAGGGCTGGTAGGTCTCTCCTTGACCTCCTGTAGTCCTTTGAGTACAGGTTGGGACAAACGATGGCTCTTCGGGTCTACAGGTTGAGACAAACGATGGCTCTTCGGGTCTACAGGTTGGGACAAACGATGGCTCTTCGGGTCTACAGGTTGGGACAAACGATGGCTCTTCGGGTCTACAGGTTGGGACAAACGATGGCTCTTCGGGTCTACAGGTTGGGACAAACGATGGCTCTTCGGGTCTACAGGTTGGGACAAACGATGGCTCTTCGGGTCTACAGGTTGGGACAAACGATGGCTCTTCGGGTCTACAGGTTGGGACAAACGATGGCTCTTCGGGTCTACAGGTTGGGACAAACGATGGCTCTTCGGGTCTACAGGTTGGGACAAACGATGGCTCTTCGGGTCTACAGGTTGGGACAAACGATGGCTCTTCGGGTCTACAGGTTGGGACAAACGATGGCTCTTCGGGTCTACAGGTTGGGACAAACGATGGCTCTTCGGGTCTACAGGTTGGGACAAACGATGGCTCTTCGGGTCTACAGGTTGGGACAAACGATGGCTCTTCGGGTCTACAGGTTGGGACAAACGATGGCTCTTCGGGTCTACAGGTTGGGACAAACGATGGCTCTTCGGGTCTACAGGTTGGGACAAACGATGGCTCTTCGGGTCTACAGGTTGGGACAAACGATGGCTCTTCGGGTCTACAGGTTGGGACAAACGATGGCTCTTCGGGTCTACAGGTTGGGACAAACGATGGCTCTTCGGGTCTACAGGTTGGGACAAACGATGGCTCTTCGGGTCTACAGGTGGTATTTCCATTTCCACTCCACTCACCACTGCTCTCCTGTACGAGGTAGACCTCAACCCTCTCTTCAGAGTCCCAGGGCTCTCATCCTGGTCTGTCCCCCCTCCCCCGGACCCTATGCCAGTGGAGAAGAAGGATCCAGTCTCCACCATGCTGAGGGCTCGCAGGGCCCGCTTGGTCGGATCCAGGCCCAGCAGACCCCCCATGCCGTGGCTCTGTACCCCAGCAGGAGAGGCCTTGCTCAGGGATGCCAGCCCTTTGGGGATCAGCTGCTGTGTGCCCATCTTCAGGGCAGCTGCACTGTGGGTGCTGAGGACAATGGAGGGAGGAGGAGATAGGGAGATGGAGGGAGAGAGGGTGGGAGTGGGGGAGGAAGAGAAGGTGGGAGTGGGGGAATGAGAGGGGGAAGGAAAGGGGGCAGACATGTCAGCAGAGGAGGGGCTGTGGGGTGTGGGGGGGTCAGAAGGGGTGGAGATGAGGGAAGAGAGGGAGTGGATACTGGAGGTGGAGCTGTGGGATGGGGTAGGGGTGTGGAGACTAGGGGGAGAGGGGCTGGGGTTAGGGGGAGAGGGGACAGGAGTTAAGGGGTGGTAGGAAGAAGGGGAGGACTGGTTATGGTGGTGGTTGTTATTGGGGGAGGCAGGGGGAGAGGGGTGATTGGAGGAGGCAGAGTCCGGCGGTGAAGGGCTCGTCCCAAACACTATCTGGTCCCTGTGAGCGGTGAGGGTGAACGGGCTGGATAGTCGATTCTGGGTGTCCAGCAGCGGCTTGTCCGACCACACATTGTCAACACTCCCACCGTGGCATGGCTTACTGTTCAATGACAGCGACTTATCATCCTCCGATTTGAACTTGGACAGAGAGAAATGTCCTTTGGACAGATGTCCAATGCTTATACTCCTGACTACCCGTGTTTTCCTGGTGGGTTGGTTGAGAACGTGCTTCAGAATGACCGTCCCTCCTCCCGGCGTAGCCACCAGTGTCTCTGCAGGCTGGCTCAGGGTAAAGCTGCACTTACTGTCCTCTACGGGGAAGTCAGTCATGTGGACTCCGTCTATCTGGTAGCTGAGGGGCCGGGCCTTTAGCTTGCTGGGGCCAGTGTGATTGGCTGAGCGCCGCTTCCACAGCGGGGTGATGTTACTGTTGGACAGATCCACATCGTTCCCGCCCTCCATGGTGCGTCAATCACTCTTCTTTTCTTTGTCACTGCGGAGTCTCTCGTCTGACCCAACTGGTCCAACCCCGAAGAGAACTGCAATAACCCCTGGTTGTAAACACACAGAGAGAGAGACACAGAGAGAGAGAGAGAGAGAGAGAGAGAGAGAGAGAGAGACAGAGAGACAGAGAGAGAGCGAGACAGAGCGAGACAGAGAGAGAGAGAGAGACAGAGAGAGAGAGAGACAGAGAGACAGAGAGACAGAGAGAGAGACAGAGAGAGAGACAGAGAGAGAGACAGAGAGAGAGACAGAGAGAGAGACAGAGAGAGAGAGATCTATCAAAATCAAAGCTGGAGGGGTTGCAGGGTGAGTCCTAACTTTTCAGGGTTAGGTCTGTCTGAGGTCACTCCTTAGTTCTTGAAAACTCTAGGCAGCATTCTGCCTTTGTACAGTTCTCAGCCATTCGCTTTGCCCATGACAGCCTCCTGTGAACTACAATTCCGACACTGTGTTTTAACGTTTCGAAACGTCGTTAATAATCGCTTGCGATATGGCTTTCGAAACATATATATGGCCCTTATCTTTAATCAGCGAGAAGGAATCCTTAAAATATTTTCAAAATACAAGTTTTGCACAAATCCATACAGCTATGGGTGCCTCCATCCAATGAAACGACACTTTCCACGTTATGCTCACACACAGGTGGTCGCCTCGTCTTCCGTAGACACGCGCTGTCCGCGGGGGAACCAGTGCTTGACCTGGGCCAGAGCGACCTACCGGCACTTCTAATTTTGGGGAATTGCGTACCGGCTCCTCTTTAAAACAGAATACAATAAATTAGCCCAGATTGACGCGCAAAAAAAATTGACCAAAAACGGAATGAAGGAGAGAACTGCATTGAATAGCAATTGAGAGTGGGCATTAATTGTCTGATTCCGCTTTGTTCACGTTTATTTGCGCAGATTGAAAATGTACCCGCCTGGATGCGCATGATACACTGTTCCAAATGGTCAAATGAGGGTTTATAAAGTCATAGAAATTAGTTTCTTAATGTAATTCATTAAGGCACATTTAAATATGATCAATCAGTTAAAAATCGACATATCACCCATGATCATAATCAGTGCGTGCCAGTGAGATGTTGCCTGAGGAGAGAGAGCTGGACATTTCAGCAGCAGGTATAACATAATGACAGACAGCAGACTAACTTCATAGCCAATTCAAAACATAACTGCCAACAAGTTATCTTGCTAGTTAACTGTAGCTAACTAAGCATTAATGTCTTAGTCGCCTTTCCAGCGGCACTGTAGAGCCTAAATACATCTGCACCGTTGGAAACCTGGGATTCCCCTCTATTAAACAGCAGCCATGTCATTGTGACATCATTAGAAACAGCCTAAATGACAAACAACTTGCTGTGCCTAGATCTCCCCTGAAACACCAATATTTCAGCCTTATATATAAACATGTCTAGCTAGATAACCTTGCCTTGATCCATGATTAATTGAATAAGGGAATAATTTTATAAAGACAAAAGTATTTGGTTGTAATGTTGTAATATTTTATATGAAGGGTGGGAACCATCCTCCAGGATAGCTACTGGGTGTGCAGGCTTTTGTTCCAGCCCTGGTCTAACTACATCGTAGCGTAAACATCAGCTGCTCAACAGGACCTTGATAAGCAGACTCAGGTCTGGATCAAAAGCCAAGCCTGCACCCCCAGGAGCTGTCCAGATGGAGGGTTGACCACATTGACAACATGTGACTAACAGCACGGCTGTAAACTACTGAAGTAGTTGTTTTGGGTATCTGTACTTTACTATGTATATTTTTTTGACAACTTTTACTCCACTACATCTCATATGTATATACTGTATTCTATACTACGCTCTCATTCACTTTAATAATGTTTACATATCTTGCATTACTCATCTCATATGTATATACTGTTTTTCTATACTATTCTACTGTATCTTAGTCCGTTCCACTCAGACATCGCTCGTTCATATGTATATATTCTTAATTCATTCCTACTTAGATTTGTGTGTAATGGGTATATGTTGTGTAATTTGTTAGATATTACCTGTTAGATATTACTGCACTGTTGGAGCTAGAAACACAAGCATTTTACTACACCCGCAATAACATCTGCTAAACATGTGTATGTGACAAATACCATTTGATTTACATTCCTAAAGAAAATAATGTACTTTTTACTCCTTACATTTTCCCTGAAACCCAAAAGTACTCGTTACATGTTTAATGCTTAGCAAGACAGGAAATTGTCAAATTAATGCACTTACCAAGACAACATCCCTGGTCATCCCTACTTCCTCTGATCTGGCGGACTCACTAAACAGAGAACATCCCTGGTCGTCCCTACTGCCTCTGATCTGGAGGACTCACTAAACAGAGAACATCCCTGGTCATCCCTACTGCCTCTGACCTGGCGGACTCACTAAACAGAGAACATCCCTGGTCGTCCCTACTGCCTCTGATCTGGAGGACTCACTAAACAGAGAACATCCCTGGTCATCCCTACTGCCTCTGATCTGGTGGACTCACTAAACACAAATGCTTCAATTGTGAATTTTGTCTGAGTGTTGAACTGTGCCCCTGTCAATCCGTACATTTAAAAAAAAACTAGAAAATCGTGTTGTCTGGTTTGCTCTAATATAAGGAATTTGAAATGATTTGTACATTTACTTTTGAAACTGAAGTATATTTAAAACCAAATACTTGTAGACTTTTACTCAAGTAGTATTTTACTGGGTGACTTTCACTTTTACTTTTAGGGTAGCTTTACTTTTACTCAGGTATGAAAATGGTGTACTTTTTCCACCACTGACTAACAGTGCATTTGTACTTTGTGGGGGGTTAAGTGCCTTGATCGAGGGAACAATGGCAGGAGATGGTAGGTCTACATGGATCAGTCACTGCAGCTTTCCAGTGTCAATAATTCGTACCTTTTCCATGTAGGCTATAATAATAGTCATGGACAATTGATTAAAAGTCAAGGAAAATGTGTATAAACCCTTAATTGAATAATCAGAGGTCTCTATGGCATAATGTTATCTGTGAATTTCGGTGAACATAGTCAAATGGACTGAATTGGGAAAAGACACCTGCACTTATTTCATCCCAAACCAAGCGCTGGTGGGAACACTATCTCTAACTCTATCAATGTGTGTGGATCAATTTTACTTTTTACTCAATTATTTCTCACTGATATGAAAGACAAGGTCCTTATTCTTCCAAAACCATACCGCAAACGATGCAAGTTAATGTTCAGACCGAGCGTCCGAATAAGCCTTCATCCACTAACTGTTAGTGTAATCATTACACTGTTATGGAACTGGGTCAAGGGCTAGGTCGGTCCTTTACCACTGCACCAGCTGCCGAATAACCATGAAAACTATTGGACCATATACAACCCTGATACAGTAACAGACACACATGCGGAGGAAAGTTTGAACCTAAATTATTTAAAAAAAAAGGTCCAAACGAGTTGAGGTCTAGTTAAAAACGATGCAGCAGAACACGTTCAGACAACACATTGGAAAAGTGTCTATGCAGAGAAGTAGTCTGGATATTGTAACCAAGTAGAAGTAGTCTGGATATTGTAACCAAGTAGAAGTAGTCTGGATATTGTAACCAAGTGGAAGTAGTCTGGATATTGTAACCAAGTAGCTTAGCCACAGGGAGAAACAATGTTGCTGGCGAGTTCCCACCATTCAGCTATAAAAGACCGGTTCCTTCAGCGAACATAATCTTCCAGTAACCCGTGATGGAGAACAGACTTACTTTCTATTGATTCGTCGTTTCCCTGTAAAACCTCGCCATGGTGCCTGTGTCCTGGAGTTGTCAATATAACATGGAAAGTTTATGCTTGAGGTAAACGGTTCATTTTGTGCAGAAATCGTTGTCCCATCAGTAGTCCGGTGACCGTCGGCTGTCTCCTACATGTCAGTGTGTTCTCTCCGAGAGTGACCCGAGGTGAGTGTTCAGCAGGAGACTAACAGTGAGGAGGAGGAATGCCGATTGCCAAACGGGACAGAAGTTTACCCAAATTCACGTGACGTTAAGTGCACTACAAATCCGACCGACTTGAACTTGTACTATGTCAACTAAAGAGAAGCAAAGCAATAGCCCTGCTTCTAAACATTCTGACAAAACAGGAGAAGAAAACGTCCTAAATGATGTCGACATATAGCTCAACAAAATCAGTGTCCATTTGGGAGTAGTTTGTAAAGTGAAGTGTTGGGACTAGTTGACAATCCGGACTGGTTCGGTGGTGTAGCGCCTCCCCGTGGTTCGTTAGAGTGATGCCACAGTAGACCACAAGATGTCTAGAGTAGACGTGTTTCTACTAATACATAACACTTTGCCTACACAGATTCCAATGACAATGGTAACTCAATACTTCTGAGTAACAAATATATGTTACAATCTTATCTAATATGCGTTTGAAATACTGTAGGCTAGATCTACACTAGCTCTTGAGAACCCAAGGGGGGCTGTCATGCCAAATAGTGTCCCCCGGCCAAATAGTGTCCCCCGGCCAAATAATGTCCCCCGGCCAAATAGTGTCCCCCGGCCAAATAGTGTCCCCCGGCCAAATAGTGTCCCTCTCTTAATTTAAAGGGGAAAGGGGGGATACCTAGTCAGTTGTACAACTGAATGCCTTCAACTGAAATGTGTCTTCCGGTTTAACCCAACCCCTCTAACACGTTTTATTTGCCATTTCGACATGGATTTAACAAGGTACCAAAAAGTAGTTAGAATTAATGTTTTAATTTTATTAGCTAAACAAAACTTGTTTAATTAAACAGCGAAACTGTCGCGAAAATCAGGCTTGTTTCCATAGCGATGATGAAAATTACGTCATTTAGGCTGTAACGATCTCCAAAATTCTAATCATTATGTCGTCACGTCGTTGATATAGCAACGGACGCTAATATCGAATCCCGTTATGACGTAGTGTAGGAAAGTATTTGGCCTGGGGACATTATTTGGAATGACAGGCCCAAGGTGGCTTTAGAGCCAGTACCTGTCTTGGATTCTCAGCTGCTGGTATGGAGGACAGTCTGTTTTAACGTTTAAACATGTTATTCATCTTTGCTAGTGATAGGGTTTTGCTGTTTGTTGTCACTTATTAAGCATCCTAAGTATTTCATATTTTTTTGTTGTCCACTTTAAAGGATTGCTGTAGATCATGAGTTATTCTTTTTCCTATTGCTATTACTTTTTTTTTTTTTCCACATTCATTTTATATCCTGGGATTATTGAGTATTCTGGAAATATTTGTTAGCAAAGGGGGCACTGAGTTTTCAATATTGGTCAGGTAGATCAGTAGTTGAATAAGTTTAGTTTATATTCATGTTTACCAATACCTGTTACAGTTTGGGTCCTGTGTAATTCTTTCTGCAAGCGGTTCAATAGCCACTGCAAACAGGAGGGAGACAGGGAACAGCCCAGTCTTGTGCCCCTTTCCAATGCAATTTAATCAGATAACGTATTATTCGTGTATATTTTTGCTTTACATGTATTACTTCAGCTGGAAAGTTAAAAGCTTCCAAAGTTTTGAATATAAAAGGCCATTCAAGATAGTCGGACGCATTTTTGACATCAACAGCCGTTATTGATGAATCTATCTTGTTTCTTTCTGCATATTGTATTAAACTGAAACATGTTTTTGTATTTGTTTAAGTGTCCTGTTTTTAATAAACCCTATTTGATTGATATGTATCAAGTCTGGTAAGACTTTTGCCATTCTATTGCTTATAAGCTTTGTTATTATTTTACTGTCACTTTGGGTCTATAATCAGCAGGGGATTTTCCTGGTTTTAATATAACTGAAATAGCTGCTTGATACATGGAACTAGGAGGTATTGAATTGAGTGACATGTTATCATTAGAGTAAATAGTGTGGCGACTTTGTCCCAAAATGTTGAATAGAATTCTGTGTCACACCCTGATCTGTTTCACCTGTCTTTGTGATTGTCTCCAACCCCCTCCAGGTGTCGCCTATCTTCCCCATTATGTTCTCTGTCTGTCTGTTGCCAGTTTGTCGTGTTTGTTAAGTCAACCAGCGTTTTAGGTCTCAGCTCATGCTTTTCCCTGTTACGGCTGTTGAAAGGAGGGGACCAAAGCGCAGCGTGGTGAGTGTTCATTATATTTATTTAGACAATGAAAACACTAGAACAAAGAAACAAACCGAAAACAGCCAAACAGTTCCGTCAGGTCACAGAATAACAAAACAGAAAATAACTACCCACCAAACACAGGTGGGGAAAAGGCTGCCTGAAATAGAGAAATAAACCGTCTCTCAGGTCAGGGCGTGACATTCCCAGTCTCTCTTTTTATCGCCCTCCTGGTTTTGACCCTTGCCTGTCCTGACTCTGAGCCCGCCTGCCTGAACATTCTGCCGACCTGTACCTTTGCCACATTTCTGGATTATTGACCTCTGCCTGCCGTCCGGTACCGTTGCCCCACCTCTGGTTTACTGACCCCTGCCTGCCTTGACCTGTCTATTGCCCCTGTTGAATTATTCAACCATTGTTAATGTGACATTGTCTGCATCTGGGTCTTACCTTCATACCTGATAGTACGAACTGGCCATGACTGACCCAGCAGACCTGGGCCAGCTGTGCAACCCCATCTCCTCCCAAGCAGCCTCCAGCACGAAGAATTGCTTTGTGGTATGATGGAGAGGGTCCAAATGTTGGCTGAGCGCCGTGACTGGGCGTTGGACATGCTGCTGGATCTATTCCCCGGGTTGTCTGGGGGGGCAGCCTGCCACGGTGGTAACCCCACCACCCCTTCAGTAACTTGGAGGTTAGCAGCGCCGCCCCACCGGCCACTCCACCTTCCCGGGAGCCCCGTTTACCTCCCCGGAACGCTTTAATGGAGAGGCAAGCACCTGTCGGGCATTTTTTTTGCTCCGTGTGCCTCATTTTCGAGCTTCAGCCCTCCTCCTTCCCCTTGGATCACTCCAAGATAGCCTACCTCATCATTCCGGATGTCTGGGAGGGCCCTCACCTGGGCTACCACCGTATGGGAACAACAGCCGGCCATGTGCATGAGTCTGGAGGGGTTCGTGGAAGAGGTGAGGAAGGTTTTTGATGCCCCATTCTGTGGGAGAGAAGCTTCCCGGAAGCTAATCCAGCCCCGGCAGGATGCCCACAGTATGGCTGACTATGCGGTGGATTTCCACATGTTGGCAGCGGAGAGTGCATGGAACCAGGAAGCACTGTTCGACATGTTCCTGTACTGCGTCTCGGAGGAGGATAAGGACAAGCTTGCTGCTCGGGAGTTACCCACGGATCTTGACTCCCTCATTGCTTTGACCATCTGCATCGATGGGCGATTGCGGGAATGACGGATGGAGAGGATATTTGATTTTGCTCATATAGGCAGGGATTCCGCCTCCCCGACAGTCCCGTTCCCAAAGGCACCCAAGGTTCCCGACCTTCCTCGTGAGTCACCGAAGACTGCCGAGGCACTGTTTTCCGAGCCTATGCAACTAGGCAGAGCTGGGCTGTCGCCAGCTGAACGGCAACACAGGATCAACACAAGGAGCTGTCTGTATTGCAGGACTTTTGGTCATTTTGTGTCCTCTTGCCGGGTAAAAGACCAGGCTCACCGGTAGGAGCCAGTATTCTTGTGGGCCATATAGAGAACTTTTCTGCTTCCCTTACTCACACCCCTCTTCATGTCATTCTGCTGTGGGGAAACCAGTCCAAATCTCTCCGGGTCCTCATTGACTCTGGGGCCGACGAGAGCTTTTTGGCTTCTGAGCTGAACATCCCTACTCAGCCACTCTCCATTCCCATGGGTGTTAGAGCGCTGAATGGGTGCTCTATAGGTCTGGTCACCCATAACACCACTCCCATCAACCTACATGTGTCAGGGAATCACAGCAAGACCATTCAGTTCCTGCTCATCAAGTCCCCACAGATTTCCGTGGTTTTGGGATTCTCCTGGCTCCAGCGACACAATCCCCTCATTAACTAGTCTACGGGTGCTATCATGGGCTGGAGTCCGTTCTGCCACGCCCATTGTCTGAAGTTGGCGCAAACTGCCCCGGAATGTCCTCCTGGGGGCTCGGAAGTTGCTCTGGAATTTCGGAGTACCAGGACCTCTGGGAGGTGTTCAGCAAGTCCCGGGTCACTTCCCTTCCACCGCACCACCCCTATGACTGCGGGATTGATCTTCTCCTTAGCACCACGCCGCCCCGGGGACGTCTGTACTCTGTCGGGACCAGAGACCATGGCTATGGAGACCTACATGTGTCCCTCTTCCTCTCCCGCTGACGCAGGTTTCTTCTTCTTGGAGAAAAAGAACAAGACCCTGTGCATTGACTACTAGGGACTCGATGACATTACTGTGAAGAACCGTTATCCGCTACCACTAATTTCCTCGTCCTTCGATGCCCTTTTGGCCTCACCAACTCACCTGCCGTGTTCCAGGCTCTGGTGAATGATGTTCTCCGCGACATGCTGAGCCGGTTCGTCTTCGTTTATATTGATGACATCTTTGTTTTCTCCGCTCTTCCTCGAGCAAGAGGAGGAAGTCAGCAATCCCAGGTATAGGCGACAAACTGATCGCTATTGGGAAAGCCAGCCATTCCTGTTGCTTTTTTTTCTGTGTGAATGTTTTAACGGTGTCTAATATTTCTTCTTGGGTGATCTCTATTTTTAGTGATTCTTCTTTGTCTGTTGATAATTGCTTCAGAGTTGTTGAGTCTAAGAAGGCTATAGGAGCCATCCAATAGAATCCGTCCAATTGCTTAATTCTGATTTTATTGAATATACATTTTCATAGAAGCTTTTAAAATGGTAATTCATCACTTTGTTTCTAATTATCACTTTTGTATCTTTCTTTTAAAATGATACCTGGTTTAGCATGGATTGGTTCTGTGAGAGCTACCAGGTTTATTTGCCATAAAGTATTATTCTTTATTTGCGTTTAACCTGTAGTTGTTGGCTCTCTTAAAAAGTAAAATATCGTGTTCCGAAATTGTATTTATTTCTTTACATTGTAAAGATTTTCAATGGGCTTTTTCTAAGATTTTGTTTTTTAAAAAATTTCAAAATAAGATGTAACTTTAGCTGAGTATGCGATTTATCAACCAGCTATTGTATGCATTAAAGCCATCGCAAATCATACCTGGTCAGCTTTTCTGTCTACATTTGTAATGGAAAAGGTTTTTAAACATTTGTTTACGTATTTAATACATTTCTGTTGCAGAATATGTGATTTGTTCATTCCCCAAAGTGTATGTTCTATTGGTCTAATTAAACATGATAGGATGAGGAGATATCATGTTTATTATATCCAGTAAATTGTTCAGTGCATTTTAGAAAATAATGTTGTCATTTCTTGACTCTTTTCTTACTTTGAGGAGAAAGAAAGACTTTAGTTGGGGATAATAATATCCAGGTGTCCTGTCAATCATTTGTAGAGATGAACATGTTCTGCCTCTTTGGAGACTCCCTACCTTAGGTGTTACTACGTCTGTCAATCACATCGACTGTCTGATTTTAGTTCACCTGTTATAATACTTCCTGTCTGGGTTTGATCTTATATAGCTTGAATTCTGTCTAAGAATAGATGCACAATCGAGAGCATCCTGTCGGGCTGTATCACCGCCTGGTACGGCAACTGCTCCGCCCATAACCGGAAGGCTCTCCAGAGGGTACTGAGGTCTGCACAACGCATCACCCTCCAGGACACCTACACCACCCGATGTCACAGGAAGGCCAAAAAGATCAAGGACAACAACCACCCGAGCCACTGCCTGTTCACCCCGCTATCATCCAGAAGGCTAGGTCAGTACAGGTGCATCAAAGCGAGGACCGAGAGACTGAATAACAGCTTCTACCTCAAGGCCATCAGACTGTTAAACAGCCATCCCTAACATTGAGTGGCTTCTGCCAACATACAGACTCGATCTATAGCCACTTTAATAATTGGATGTAATAAATGTGTCACTTAAACAATGCCACGTTAAATAATGTTTACATACCATACATTATTCATCTCATATGTATATACTGTACTCTAAACCATCTACTGCATCTTGCCTATGCCGTTCGGCCATCACTCATTCATATATTTATATGTATATATTCTTAATCCTTCCTTTACACGTGTGTGTGTGTGTGTCATATGTGGGCCCAGGGAGAGAAGAGATGAGTGGTTATTTTGGGGTGCGATGACACCAGGTAAAAATGACGTGTGTGTAGAAAAGTTCAAGGTTGTGTGGGTGGGGAGGCATATGTGTGTGTGTGTGTGTGTGTGTGTGTGTGTGTGTGTGTGTGTGTGTGTGTGTGTGTGTGTGTGTGTGTGTTAGGTAGTTGTTGTGAAATTGTTAGATTACTTGTTAGATATTACTGCACGGTCGGAACTAGAAGCAAAAGCATTTCGCTTCACTCGCATTAACATCTGCTAACCATGTGTATGCGACCAATAAGATTTGATTTGAGAACTCTAGATGTGCCTCTGGTGAGATATACATTGAAATCAATGTGTATTTTTCACCATGTAAGGTACAATTCAACATTAGAAAACTGCCTTCTTGGTCCATGTGCTGGAATATAATGGAAAATGGTGTATTCTTATTTATCAGGATGCCTACACCTCTGCTGTTACTACAGTAGGTGGCAGTATATGCCTCTCCAACCCAGCTCCTCTTTAAATGTTAATAAAAAAATAAGGTAACTCTTGCCAGAAATCCACATCTGCTGACCATCTCTTTAAGTGTTTGAGAACCATATGCTCTCTTCCCCCCCATCATGGAGCCAGTGGACATTCCATGTCTTTCCTTTACTTGTATAGAATCAAAGTTGACCTTAGACAGAACATATATCATTAAAGAACCAAGTAAAAAATTTTGCAGACATGACATATGAGGGCGGTGGGCATTCATTAGAATGGGAGGATCATAGTATAAATACATAGTTATTGTATACATTACATATAGAATATGTGAGCAGACATTTAACAAAAAAACACATTGTATATTTCTACATTGTACGTATATTTCTACATTGTGCATACATTGTACATACATTTGAAGAAAGACTGCCTCTCAAGTACTGTGGAAGGTTTGTATTACCTTATCAATGAATTTTAAGTGTAGTGGCTGGTGGGTGTCTACTTGGGCTGGGTCCCTCCAAGAGACTGAAATGGGATGAGTGGAGGCCCCTCTCACCTCAGATAAGTGTCTGATGGCCTCCCATCATATAGCCCTTCTCCTTTCTCACCAATAAGCACCAATAAATCGTGGTTGTAACGACAAACAAGGAATAATAATGATTCAACATCCTTTCCTATTCATTTTACAACAGATTTACAAGTCATAAAAAATAGAAATACAATTACATTGTAGTATATTTAAGTCCTTCCTTTCTCTCTCTCCCCCAAACCAAATTCATCTCTCTCCACCCCCCCTTCCTATTCTCCCCTCTTTATCCTCCCCTTCCATCCTTGCCCTCTCCGACCCACCCTGGCCAAGCTCATCCCAACCTGTCTTTTCCTCCCTAACTTATTCTCAGACATTTACACCCCTATATATATATATATATATATATATATTAGTTACTCATCCATTCTCCTTCATTAACACACATTTACCCTATTCCTCCACACACCCATTCACTCCCGCCCTTCTATACATATTCATATTCAGCCTCCTTCACTCTCCAATTCATATGCCCAGACACATACCTATACGTGTATACCCCCCCACACACACACAAACAATTGTCTTACATAATATATTTCCTCTTTTATATTCACAGGTTAAATTGCTTGAATATTAGTCCATGACAAATTGTGTGGAAAACAAAACATTCCTCTCACAGCAGCCGCCCTACAGCAGCGGCCCTACAGCAGCCGTCCTACAGCAGCCGTCCTACAGCAGCGGCCCTACAGCAGCCGTCCTACAGCAGCCGTCCTACAGCAGCGGCCCTACAGCAGCGGCCCTACAGCAGCCGTCCTACAGCAGCGGCCCTACAGCAGCGGCCCTACAGCAGCCGTCCTACAGCAGCGGCCCTACAGCAGCCGCCCTACAGCAGCCGCCCTACAGCAGCGGCCCTACAGCAGCCGCCCTACAGCAGCGGCCCTACAGCAGGCCCACAGCAGCGGCCCTACAGCAGCGGCCCTACAGCAGCGGCCCTACAGCAGCCGTCCTACAGCAGCGGCCCTACAGCAGCGGCCCTACAGCAGCCGCCCTACAGCAGCCGTCCTACAGCAGCGGCCCTACAGCAGCGGCCCTACAGCAGCCGCCCACAGCAGCGGCCCTACAGCAGCAGCGGCCCTACAGCAGCGGCCCCTACAGCAGCCGGCCCTACAGCAGCGGACAGCAGCGGCCCTACAGCAGCCGTCCTACAGCAGCGGCCCTACAGCAGCGGCCCTACAGCAGCGGCCCTACAGCAGCCGTCCTACAGCAGCGGCCCTACAGCAGCGGCCCTACAGCAGCCGCCCTACAGCAGCGGCCCTACAGCAGCGGCCCTACAGCAGCGGCCCTACAGCAGCCGCCCTACAGCAGCGGCCCTACAGCAGCGGCCCTACAGCAGCGGCCCTACAGCAGCGGCCCTACAGCAGCCGCCCTACAGCAGCCGTCCTACAGCAAGCTCTCTTCAGCTCCCCAGCTTGTTGTGGTTGTGGTCTAAATTCATGGAATGCTTCTGCGTAATCATATTGCACAATGTGCTCCGCTCCCATGCTTTAACACTCCCTTTCAAAACAGACTCAAAACAATACAAATCAAACCAATTTTTATGGATTTCAATTAAGCTGACAGCTTGACAACAAATCATATTTTGTCGCCCTGTAAATAATTTTTCTGCTTCCCAGTCCCATTACAATATGCCATTTTAGAATGTGAAACCCTAGCAGGGCCACGTTCAGTTTCCAAACGTTATCAAAGTTGCAAATATAAAAGCTATGCATACAGCCGATGTAGTCCATTATTCTAGGTTTCTATCTGAACGTTCCAAAACGTTGCATCCTGCTGAACCCACCCCAGTTGAATTGTCTTTGACCCTACATGCCTGACAGTTTGCTGTAGCCTCCACTAAGTGGCGCCATTTGTCTTGTCTATTGCTAAACATCACATGCACCTCACCCACAGGAGCATGATAAACAAAAATGAAAAAAAAAAATATCCAGCCAAAATAATTGACATGAATTATACTACTAAAAATGTATCACTAATTTCCATTTATTGTGATAAGCACTTGTCCCTCCCTCTTCAACCCAGCTACCCAACAACTACCCCAGGGCCAGTACACCTGCCTTCCTCCAGCAGTCACCCTCAGGACAGCCGGGGCTTTAGATGTGGTGGGGTGCAAGAGGGGCAGAGGGAAGGTGTCTGATCTGGGAAGAGAAGAGGAGACGAGGGGACAGAGGGGACAGAGGGAAGGTGTCTGATCTGGGAAGAGAAGAGGAGACAAGGGGACAGAGGGGACAGAGGGAAGGTGTCTGATCTGGGAAGAGAAGAGGAGACGAGGGGACAGAGGGGACAGAGGGAAGGTGTCTGATCTGTGAAGAGAAGAGAAGAGGAGACGAGGGGACAGAGTGGACAGAGGGGACAGAGGGAAGGTGTCTGATCTGGGAAGAGAAGAGGAGACGGGGGGACAGAGGGGACAGAGGGAAGGTGTCTGATCTGGGAAGAGAAGAGGAGACGGGGGGACAGAGGGGACAGAGGGAAGGGATCTGATCTGGGAAGAGAAGAGGAGACGGGGGGACAGAGGGAAGGGCTCCTCTCTGGCTCCTCTCTGTATCTGGCTCCTCTCTGTATCTGGCTCCTCTCTGTATCTCTTTGTATCTGGCTCCTCTCTGTATCTGGCTCCTCTCTGTATCTGGCTCCTCTCTGTATCTGGCTCCTCTCTGTATCTCTTTGTATCTGGCTCCTCTCTGTATCTGGCTCCTCTCTGTATCTGGCTCCTCTCTGAATATGGCTCCTGTCTGTATCTGGCTCCTCTCTGTATCTGGCTCCTCTCTGTATCTGGCTCCTCTCTGTATCTGGCTCCTCTCTGTATCTCTTTGTATCTGGCTCCTCTCTGTATCTGGCTCCTCTCTGTATCTGGCTCCTCTCTGTATCTGGCTCCTGTCTGTATCTGGCTCCTCTCTGAATATGGCTCCTCTCTGAATATACCTCCTCTCTGAATATGGCTCCTCTCTGTATCTGAATCCTCTCTGAATATAGCTCCTCTCTGAATATGGCTCCTCTCTGAATATGGCTCCTCTCTGAATATGGCTCCTCTCTGAATATGGCTCCTCTCTGTATCTGAATCCTCTCTGAATATGGCTCCTCTCTGTATCTGAATCCTCTCTGAATATGGCTCCTCTCTGAATATGGCTCCTCTCTGAATATGGCTCCTCTCTGAATATGGCTCCTCTCTGAATATGGCTCCTCTCCTGTGTCTCACTTGACAGGGTTTCCTTTCCCTCTCTACCTCCTGTGACGGTAGGAAAACAATATAGACGTTTTATCTCTTTAAAATTCCCTGACTTTTGGCTCTTTAGAAAAGCTGTTAGTTGAACAATAACCTTGACATTGTTTAACAATCAGAGCTGTGGGAGCTGTGGGAGCTGTGGGAGCTGTGGGAGCTGTGGAAGCTGTGGAAGCTGTGGGAGCTGTGGAAGCTGTGGAAGCTGTGAGAGCTGTGGAAGCTGTGGGAGTTGTGGAAGCGTTGAGAGCTGTGGAAGCTGTGGGAGCTGTGAGAGCTGTGGGAAGCTGTGAGAGCTGTGGAAGCTGTGGGAGCTGTGCAAGCTGTGGGAGCTGCCTCTCGTCTTGTATACATTCATGCCCTGACCTTTTTGCTCTTTCACACACCTAAAAATAAACATGCCACTCTTTAGAGCCCACGTCAGCCATTTCAGATGTTTTTATAACAGGAAGGGTCCTATAACACTGCAAGGGGGGGCTTCTCTCCTCAACCCATCCCCTAATGGGAGGGGGGGCAGGCTTCTCTCCTCAACTAATCCCCAAATGGGAGGGGGGGCTTCTCTCCTCAACTAATCCCCTAATGGGAGGGGGGGCAGGCTTCTCTCCTCAACTCGTCCCCTAATGGGAGGGGGGGGACAGGCTTCTCTCCTCAACTAATCCCCTAATGGGAGGGGGGGACAGGCTTCTCTCCTCAACTAATCCCCTAATGGGAGGGGGGGACAGGCTTCTCTCTACAACTTGTTCCCTTACAGGAGGGGGGCAGGCTTCTCTCCTCAACTCGTCCCCTAATGGGGGGGGGCAGGCTTCTCTTCTCAACTAGTCCCCTTATAGGAGGGGGGGGGGCTTCTCTCCTCAACTAATCCCCTAATGGGAGGGGGGGCAGGCTTCTCTCCTCAACTCGTTCCCTAATGGGGGGGGGGACAGGCTTCTCTCCTCAACTCGTCCCCTAATGGGGGGGGGGACAGGCTTCTCTCCTCAACTGATCCCCTAATGGGGGGGGGGACAGGCTTCTCTCTTCAACTCGTTCCCTTACAGGGGGGGGGGACAGGCTTCTCTCAACTCGTTCCCTAATGGGGGGGGACAGGCTTCTCTCCTCAACTCGTTCCCTAATAGGAGGGGGGGGGCAGGCTTCTCTCCTCAACTCATCCCCTAATGGGAGGGGGGGACAGGCTTCTCTCCTCAACTCGTTCCCTAATGGGGGGGGGACAGGCTTCTCTCCTCAACTCGTTCCCCTAATGGGGGGGGGGGACAGGCTTCTCTCCTCAACTCGTTCCCTAATGGGGGGGGACAGGCTTCTCTCCTCAACTCGTCCCCTAATGGGGGGGGGACAGGCTTCTCTCAACTCGTTCCCTAATGGGGGGGGACAGGCTTCTCTCCTCAACTCGTCCCTAATGGGGGGGGGACAGGCTTCTCTCCTCAACTCGTTCCCTAATGGGGGGGGGTGACAGGCTTCTCTCCTCAATTCGTTCCCTAATGGGGGGGGACAGGCTTCTCTCCTCAACTCGTCCCCTAATGGGGGGGGGGACAGGCTTCTCTCCTCAACTCATCCCCTAATGGGAGGGGGGCAGGCTTCTCTCTACAACTTGTTCCCTTATAGGAGGGGGGGCAGGCTTCTCTCCTCAACTAATCCCCTAATGGGAGGGGGGGGCAGGCTTCTCTCCTCAACTCGTCCCCTAATGAGAGGGGGGAGGGGGGGGCAGGCTTCTCTCCTCAACCCGTCCCCTTATGTGAGGGGCAGTGGCGGTTCTAGACCATTTCAACTGGGGGGGGCCAAGCTGGGGCATAAGGGGGGCCATAAGGGGTTCCAAAATTGTTGTCACAGGGGCACTTGCCCCCCCCCCAGAACCGCTAGTGGGGGGGGCAGGCTTCTCTCCTCAACTCGTCCCCTTATGATTCCTTTTGAGCCCCCTCTCTCACGATGAAGTGTCACAACCTTGCATTCATCAAAGTGTGTGTGGGATCATTTGTCTCAATTACCCCTCCTCTTCCCAGATACCTACCCTCTGTCCCCTCTGTCCCCTCTGTCCCCCGTCTCCTCTTCTCTTCCCAGATCAGATCCCTTCCCTCTGTCCCCTCTGTCCCCCGTCTCCTCTTCTCTTCCCAGATCAGATCCCTTCCCTCTGTCCCCTCTGTCCCCTCTGTCCCCCGTCTCCTCTTCTCTTCCCAGATCAGATCCCTTCCCTCTGTCCCCTCTGTCCCCTCTGTCCCCTCGTCTCCTCTTCTCTTCCCAGATCAGATCCCTTCCCTCTGTCCCCTCTGTCCCCTCTGTCCCCCCGTCTCCTCTTCTCTTCCCAGATCAGATCCCTTCCCTCTGTCCCCTCTGTCCCCTCGTCTTGATATCCCTTCCCTCGGTACCCTCATCTCCTCTTCTCTTCCCAGATCAGATCCCTTCCCTCTGTCCCCTCTGTTCCCTCTGTCCCCTCGTCTCCTCTTCTCTTCCCAGATCAGATCCCTTCCCTCTGTCCCCTCGTCTCCTCTTCTCTTCCCAGATCAGATCCCTTCCCTCTGTCCCCTCTGTCCCCTCGTCTCCTCTTCTCTTCCCAGATCAGATCCCTTCCCTCTGTACCCTCATCTCCTCTTCTCTTCCCAGATCAGATCCCTTCCCTCTGTCCCCTCTGTCCCCTCGTCTCCTCTTCTCTTCCCAGATCAGATCCCTTCCCTCTGTACCCTCATCTCCTCTTCTCTTCCCAGATGAATGTAAATGTAAATGTAATTTAAGCTATAAGGCACGAGGGGGTGTGGTATATGGCTAATATACCACGTCTAAGGGCGGTTCTTAAGCACGACGCAACGCAGAGTGCCTGGATACAGCCCTTAGCCATGGTATATTGGCCATATACCACAAACCCCCGAGGTGCCTTATTGCTATTATAAACTGGTTACCAACGTAATTAGAGCAGTAAAAATACATGTATACCCGTGGTATACAGTCTGATATACCACGACTGTCAGCCAACCAGCATTCAGGGCTTGAACCACCCAGTTTAAAATGTACTATAATATCACTGCAGAGACTGAGGGGGGAAAAGGTGGTCTACAGTCTGTAGTGGTAGTGATATATTATGTTACAAAATAGTAACTTATTCTGTAGTTGAGAACTTAGTCTCAGTCATTTACAGGACAGACGATCAGAGAGTCATTATCGTTAAAACTAAAGAAGCAGGGGTAGAGTCCCTCAGTCATTTACAGGACAGACGATCAGAGTCATTATCGTTAAAACTAAAAAAGCAGGGGTAGAGTCCCTCAGTCATTTACAGGACAGACGATCAGAGTCATTATCGTTAAAACTAAAGAAGCAGAGGTAGAGTCTCACAGTGAAAGTGCAGCCAGTGAAAGAGTAGATACGGGATCCTGGCCTCCACATTGTAAAATGAGACCTCCCCTTCTTCATAATCCACAAACACCCCCACCTTCTGGAGCTTCTCTCTCAGGTAGAGCTGGACAACTGGTTCATTAAAAACCCTGTACTCATCCCCATTCCACAGCCCTACAGCTCAGTGTCCATTCTCAGAACTTCTTATAGGAATCCCAGTCCTGTTGATGGACCCTCTTATCACCCCTAGAATCCATCCAGCCTTCTCCTTCACCTGCACCTCATAGTAGAATCTCCATGAGGAGAATCCCTCCTGTCCTCACACACTGCCAGAACTATTGAACCTTATATCTCTGTCTCGCCTGTTTCCCGTCCTCAGACAGGATGAGTTTGGGTTGTGTTGTGTTAGGATCCAGAGTCCCATCTACTGCATTCTGCTCAGTTCGTCACACAACTTAATCTCTTAATGGAGAGTCTCCTTCATAGAAAACACAGCTCACCTCCAAGTCCCCCACACACAGACTTCTGTGAACACTGATCACAGACCAGTCCTTGATGTGTGGAAGAGATGGAGGGGGTCATTAGTGAGAGAGAACTTCTCCACCTCAAGGGTTTCCTGATCAGCCATCCAGCCCGTCTATCAGCTGCTTTCTGCTTCTCCTCAATCCCCTCAATAAGCTCACCCCGGCTTGTCTGAATGGAGCACACTAGAGCTGTGGAGACCTCCACACTGTCTGCTATCTCCTGCTCTGCATCTCTCTTGCTGAGCTCTTTTGAGTGCTCTATCTCCTTAACCTTCATTAGTCATTGACTTGGGTGACTGAAGTCTTTGACACGTTTTTGGGCCTTCCTCTGACACCGCCTAGTATATAGGTCCTGGATGGCAAGAAGCTTGGCCCCAGTGAAGTACTGGGCCATACGCACTACCCTCTGCAGCCGGGCAGTTTCCATACCAGGCGGTGATGCAACTGGTCAGGATGCTCTCAATGGTGCAGCTGTATAACTTTTTGAGGATCTGAGGACCCATGCCAAATCTTTTCAGTCTCCTGAGGGGGAATAGGCTTTATTTTGCCCTCTTTACGACTGTCTTGATGTGTTTGGATAGTTTGCTGGTGATGTAGACACCAAGGAATGTGAAACTTTCGAACCGCTCCACTACAGCCCCATTGATGTTAATGGGGGCCTGTTCGGCCCTCCTTTTCCTGTAGTCCACGATCACCTCCTTTGCCTAGATCATGTTGAGGGAGAGGTTGTTGTCCTGGCCCCACACTGCCACATCTCTGACCTCTTCCCTATAGACTGTCTCATCGTTGTCGGAGGTGAGAGGTGTTGGGATAGAGCCTGAATTTTATGTCATGTTAACTTTCCTATACCTTCTGTGTCACTGTATTGTTGACGTTATGGTATGAAACACCTTCTGGGGCAGTAATTCAGAAGTTTGGATGAATGAGGTGCCCAAAGTAAACTGCCTATTACTCAGTATTACTTAGTATTGGATAGAAAACACTCTAACGTTTCCAAAACTGTTAAAATAATGTCTGTGAGTATAACAGAACTGATATGGCAGGCGAAAAACCCGAGGACAATCCATCCACACATTTGTTTTTTCAGCTCACCACTGATTACAATGGCTGGGAATGGGAATATAAAAGGAATACCTCCCAGATTGCAGTTCCTAGGGCTTCCACTAGATGTCAACAGTCTTTAGAAAGAGTTTCAGGCTTGTTTTTTGAAAAATGAGCAAAAATTTGTAGTTTTTCTAAGTGGTTCCCATTTTGGCTGTAGTGTTTGTTAGGCGTTCCAGGGAGGGCTCGCACTTCGTTATTTGTCTCCGGTAATGGTCTCCGGTATTCTCCGTCTTAAATTTGATCATTTATTTACATATTAGGGTACCTGAGGATTGATTAGGAACATTGTTTGATATGTTTGGAAGAAGTTTATTGGTAACTTATGGGATTCATTTGTATGCATTTTGAACGAGGGAAACCGGTGGATTACTGAGTCAAGCGCGCCAATGAAACTGACTTTGGGATATAAAGAAGGTCTTTATCGAACAAAAGGACCATTTATTATGTAGCTGGGACCCTTGTGATTGCAACCAGATGAAGATCTTCAAAGGTAAGTGTTTATTTTATCGCTATTTCTGACTTTCGTGACGCCTCTGCTTGGTTGGAAATGTATGTAATGCTTTTGTGTGCGGGGCGCTGTCCTCAGATAATCGCATGCTGTGCTTTTGCCGTAAAGCTTTTTTGAAATCTGACAAAGCGGCTGGATTAACAAGAAGTTAAGCTTTTAACTGATGTATAACACTTGTATTTTCATGAATGTTTAATATTACGATTTTTGTCATTTGAATTCTGCGCTTTGCAATTTCACCGGATGTTGGCCAGGTGGGACGATAGCGTCCCAATGATCCGCAAGACGTTTTAATCACTGCCTTCTTGAAAACACATCTCTCTTGTAAAATAGATGTTTAAACCCCAGGAAGAGTTGCTGCTGCCTTGGCAGGAACTAATGGGGATCCATAATAAATACACATACGAATTAAAGCAAGTCCAGCAGATATTGTCATTTAATTCAGTGACTTCTCATTGTAAATAATGTTCTAATAATAAACGTGTTTTATCTCTTAGGAAAAGCAACAAGTGTTTATGATCCACACATACACTACAGTTCAAAAGTTTGGTGTCACTTAGAAATGTCCTTGTTTTTTATAGAAAAGCTATTTTATTGTCCATTAAAACAACATCAATTGTTCAGAAATACAGTGTTGTCGTATCTTTGGGGTACCATTAAACTGAAGACATGTTTATCAATTAACTCCCTGTAATTATTATCACGCGATTAAACTGATTAATCGTTTAATTGTAATTAACTAGGAGATCGGGGCACCAAGGAAAATATTCAGATTACAAAGCTATAATTTTCCTAATATAACTTTCCTATATTCTAACATTATATATTATATTCTGTTATAGTATAGGCCGATTATCTTCTGGTTTAAATGGTGTATTTTACCTCGCGTCCAGTCTCATTCCAAACGTCGTAAATTGTTGTATCTGCACGAACCCAGTCTTTACTAAAATCATCCATACATCAATTGTCTTAAAATCATTTATTTACTAAACTCAGTAATTCACAGAAAGTAGACAAACAGTAATTATCATCACAAAGAATTGGTAGAGTAATGTGCCCTAGTGGCTAACAGGCATGGCTGGTGTCTTGTAGAACAATGGGTCATAAAATGTTCAGCTGAGGAGGTACACAGAGTTCATTAATATTAACAATTGACAATTGAACGCTCACTCATTCGGGAACAATTGCAATCAATATATATTTACGCTCAGTGTGTCGTCGGGATCCTTGTTGGAGCGTCGTTCTGTTGAAGAGTTTTCTCTCTCTCTCTCTCTCTCTCTCTCTCTCTCTCTCTCTCTCTCTCTCGGTTAGAATGGATCTTTCAAAGCGACATTCATTAATGTCGTTATAGAATGGATGTTTCGTTGGTCTTCGCGTTCAATGATATAATTTACTTAGCTGCAGACTAATAATTAATATCAAAGACTTGTTCTTATTCTGTCGGTATCAATAGTCTAAAAGTTAAAATTGGTATAGTTCACTTTCAGTAGAGTACTTGGATGGTCAAACCTATTGGCCAACTCGCAATGGAGTGGAGGCCGGGTCTCGAGAAATGTAAATCAGGGTATAGTTTTATAGTGAACATGTCACATGACGCCTGGTCCTGTCTGTGTCCCTGGGGGCATGCCGATGACTGAGTTATGCTTGGTACAGAAATATAATTCTATCACATTAACATCAGTACATAGCATCTCAATGTATTACAAATAGCTTTATCCTTATTAATACATTCTATACAACCATGTGGATGCAAGTCTCAAGGCTGAGGCTATTATATAAACCGTTTTATGGTAATATGGCTATATTGTCTCTTCTGAGTATCACAAAATTGTACCAAGCGGACCAGTTCGTAGCTGGATTCTTCACCAATCTTCCATACCTTCTCCAGAACACAAAGGTCGCTTGGCTCCCCAATTCTGTGAGTTGGAAGAATTTCCTGTGTCTCTCTATGGGCCATGTGGCAAGAGATTCTCCTCTTATAGTTTTTACAACCCTTTCACACAGGGCCTGGGTGGGGGAAGGTAGGTTGGGGGATGGTGCAAGGGGGGAGGGGGTCAACTGTCCTCCCTGTACTCAAAGAGGCCAACGTCATGACAGTGTAGACATTGTTAATGTTGTAAATTACTATTGGAGCTGGAAATGGCAGATTTTTTTAAAGAATATCTACATAGGCGTACAGAGGCCCATTATCAGCAACCCTCACTCCTGTGTACCAATGGCACATTGTGTTAGCTAATCCAAGTTTATCATTTTAAAAGGCTAATTGATCATTAGAAAACCCTTTTGCAATTAATTATGTTAGCACAGCTGAAAACGATTGTGCTGATTAAAGAAGCAATACAACTGGGCTTCTTTAGTCTAGCTGAGTATCTCTAGCATCAGCATTTGTGGCTCAAAATGGCCAGAAACAAATAACTTTTTTCTGAAACTCGTCAGTGTATTCTTGTTCTGAGAAATGAAGGCTATTCCATGCGAGAAATTGCCAAGAAACTGAAGATCTCGTACAATGCTGTGTACTACTCCCTTCACAGAACAGCGCAAACTGGCTCTAACCAGAATAGAAAGAGTGGGAGGCCCCGGTGCACAACTGAGCAAGAGGACAAGTACATTAGAGTGTCTAGTTTGAGAAACAGATGCCTCACAAGTCCTCAACTGGCAGCTTCATTAAATAGTACTCGCAAAACACCAGTCTCAAAGTCAAAAGTGAAGAGGCGACTCCGGGATGCTGGCCTTCCACATCTAACCATGGGGTTGTTCAATGACAGACATGCATTTGTTTAAAACCAATCACGAGATGTTTTATATTTCAGAGAGACAATCAATCACATTTTGTTATAAAACTAGATACAGTATTCTGTATCTCACTTTCACTGCAAGGTTTTACACAGTCAAATGTGCAAAATAATAAAATGTTTAATAAAGAACTATACTCCATTAAGAGATGAAGTTGTGTGATGATGAAACTGAGGAGGATAAAGTAGATGTGACTCTGGATCCTAACACAACACACCCCAAACTCATCCTGTCTGAGGACGGGAAAACAGGTGAGTTATGAAGACGGAATTAAAAACAACATTCTGGAATGCCCAGAGAGGTTTGATACAGCTGTCAAGGCTTCGGGAAAGAAGGACTTATCCTCAGGGAGATTCTACTATACGAGTTGCAGGTTAAGGGGAAAACCAGGTGGGCTTCAGGAGTGACTAGAGAGTCCATCAACAGAAAATAGGTCATAGGATCAAGTCCTGTGAATGGATATTGGACTGTGGGGCTGTGGAATGGGGATGAATGAAAGGCTTCCATGGAACTTCATGTCCAGCTCTCACTGAGAGAGAAGGCCCAGAAGGTGCGGGTGTTTATGGGTTATGAAGAAGGGGAGGTGTCCTTTTACAATGTGGAGGCCAGGTCCCGTATCTACTCTTTCACTGGCTGCACCTTTAAGGAGAGACTCTACCCACTCCTCTGTACAGGCGATAACACTGATAGGAAAAACTCAGTGGTCATCTGTCCTGTAAATCTCTCAGAATGAGATTACTCCACTTAGTTTAATACACGATAGAGTTGCATGTTCTTCAATACATAAATAAATATATATATACTGCTCCAAAAATAAAGGGAACACTTAAACAACACAATGTAACTCCAAGTCAATCACACTTCTGTGAAATCAAACTGTCCACTTAGGAAGCAACACTGATTGACAATATATTTCACATGCTGTTGTGCAAATGGAATAGACAACAGGTGGAAATTATAGGCAATTAGCAAGACACCCCCAATAAAGGAGTGGTTCTGCAGGTGGTGACCACAGACCACTTCTCAGTTCCTATGCTTCCTGGCTGATGTTTTGGTCACTTTTGAATGCTGGCGGTGCTTTCACTCTAGTGGTAGCATGAGACGGAGTCTACAACCCACACAAGTGGCTCAGGTAGTGCATCTCATCCAGGATGGCACATCAATGCGAGCTGTGGCAAGAAGGTTTGCTGTGTCTGTCAGCGTAGTGTCCAGAGCATGGAGGCGCTACCAGGAGACAGGCCAGTACATCAGGAGACGTGGAGGAGGCCGTAGGAGGGCAACAACCCAGCAGCAGGACCGCTACCTCCGCCATTGTGCAAGGAGGAGCAAGAGGAGCACTGCCAGAGCCCTGCAAAATGACCTCTAGCAGGCCACAAATGTGCATGTGTCTGCTCAAACGGTCAGAAACAGACTCCATGAGGGTGGTATGAGGGCCCGACGTCCACAGGTGGGGGTTGTGCTTACAGCCCAACACCGTGCAGGACGTTTGGCATTTGCCAGAGAACACCAAGATTGGCAAATTCGCCACTGGCGCCCTGTGCTCTTCACAGATGAAAGCAGGTTCACACTGAGCACATGTGACAGATGTGACAGAGTCTGGAGATGCCGTGGAGAACGTTCTGCTGCCTGCAACATCCTCCAGCATGACCGGTTTGGCGGTGGGTCAGTCATGGTGTGGGGTGGCATTTCTTTGGGGGGCCGCACAGCCCTCCATGTGCTCGCCAGAGGTAGCCTGACTGCCATTAGGTACCGAGATGAGATCCTCAGACCCCTTGTGAGACCAAATGCTGGTGCGGTTGGCCCTGGGTTCCTCCTAATGCAAGACAATGCTAGACCTCATGTGGCTGGAGTGTGTCAGCAGCTCCTGCAAGAGGAATGCATTGATGCTATGGACTGGCCCGCCCGTTCCCCAGACCTGAATCCAATTGAGCACATCTGGGACATCATGTCTCGCTCCATCCACCAACGCCACGTTGCACCACAGACTGTCCAGGAGTTGGCGGATGCTTTAGTCCAGGTCTGGGAGGAGATCCCTCAGGAGACCATCCGCCACCTCATCAGGAGCATGTCCAGGCGTTGTAGGGAGGTCATACAGGCACGTGGAGGCCACACACACTACTGAGCCTCATTTTGACTTGTTTTAAGGACATTACATCAAAGTTGGATCAGCCTGTAGTGTGGTTTTCCACTTTAATTTTGAGTGTGACTCCAAATCCAGACCTCCATGGGTTGATAAATTGGATTTCCATTGATTATTTTTTGTGTGATTTTGTTGTCAGCACATTCAACTATGTAAAGAAAAAAGTATTTAATAAGATTATTTCATTCATTCAGATCTAGGATGTGTTATTTTAGTGTTCCCTTTATTTTTTGAGCAGTGTATATATACACAGTATATACTAGAGATGCATGTGTTTCTGTAATGAAATGTTCATGATCTAATTCAAATTGAATGTATGCCTTTGGAGGAGTGGTCTACAGAGGAGAATGTAACTCAGATTATTTGTCCACAAACAAGGAACTAGACAATGCATCAGTGTTAAAAGACTATGTGTCAGGAATGTTGAGGTCAGATGACTATTCAGTAGGTTAATCACTGGACAACAATAAAACCCACAGAGTAAGTGCAGGAGGTTGGACAGGAAGTCACATAAAAATGATAGTCAGATCCAACTGTCCCAGACCAAAGGCAATAGAAGAAAATAGAAGCTGTGTTTATGACACCATCATCCCGATTTTATAGACATTACAATCCTCAGTCATCCCTCTTTATCTCTTTCTCTCATTTCTGGTCTCACTCCAACTTTTCTGTCTATTTCCCTATTATTTCTCCTTATATGTCTCCCTCTCTTTTCCTCTCCCCCCTCTTTCTGCAGTGAGTGACTCACCTGTGTATAATTCACCTACCCAGTAACTCTCTTATGAAACATAGAGGCGGAGCTGCCACTCCGGGTTCTGAGTGAAACATGGAGGCGGCGCCTCTGGTTCTGAGTGTCTCTGCAAGTTGTTTTTCTCTTCTCTCTCCTTCTGTACAACAACACTCTCTCTACCTCCAATAATCAGATCCACCCCCTCAATTTCCTCCTTTCCCCCTCCCGCTTCTCTCTCCTTCTATACTCTGACTCACTCCTCATTGTATTCCTCCTGACTCAACACTGCTGATTGCCTGTGTCCCTACTGCCCCTGTCTTTCTTCCTCAGAAAGAGAGACAGAGACAGAGACAGAGAGAGAGAGAGAGACAGACAGAGAGACAGAGAGGGAGAGAGAGAGACAGAGAGAGAGAGAGACAGAGAGAGAGAGAGAGAGAGAGAGAGAGAGAGAGAGAGAGAGAGAGAGAGAGAGAGAGAGAGAGAGAGAGAGAGCGTAGCAGAGGACTATATAACAGAACCGTAGAGAGTACCAAACACTTTTTATGACAGAGAAGTATTACATATTAATCACATCATGAACACACTCCCTTTGTGTAAACGGTTCATTCTATGCATTGGTTTCTGGTCATACCCTCACTGTACCCTACTACAGTACATCCATGTATACATATCTAACTCACTCACAGTATAGTACAGTCCTACAGTACCCTACTACAGTACATCCACGTATACATATCTAACTCACTCACAGTATAGTACCCTACTACAGTACATCCATGTATACATATCTAACTCACAGTATAGTACAGTCCTACAGTACCCTACTACAGTACATCCACGTATACATATCTAACTCACTCACAGTATAGTCCTATAGTACCCTACTACAGTACATCCATGTATACATATCTAACTCACAGTATAGTACAGTCCTACAGTACCCTACTACAGTACATCCACGTATACATATCTAACTCACTCACAGTACAGTCCTACAGTACCCTACTACAGTACATCCACGTATATACATCTAACTCACAGTATAGTACAGTCCTACAGTACCCTACTACAGTACATCCATGTATACATATCTAACTCACTCACAGTATAGTACAGTCCTACAGTACCCTACTACAGTACATCCATGTATATACATCTAACTCACTCACAGTATAGTCCTATAGTACCCTACTACAGTACATCCATGTATACATATCTAACTCACAGTATAGTACAGTCCTACAGTACCCTACTACAGTACATCCATGTATATACATCTAACTCACATTATAGTACAGTCCTACAGTACCCTACTACAGTATCCATGTATACATATCTAACTCACTCACAGTATAGTACAGTCCTACAGTACCCTACTACAGTACATCCATGTATATACATCTAACTCACTCACAGTATAGTACAGTCCTACAGTACCCTACTACAGTACATCCATGTATACATATCTAACTCACAGTATAGTACAGTCCCACAGTACCCTACTACAGTATCCATGTATTCACATGAGTGCAGACAGAGCGCACACGCAGGGGAAATCTGCTGCACATATGCAGATTTGAACCCCAGCTTGTCGTCACGGTTACCGTCCCTGAGCCATCTGCTGATTGACTGACGTCAGTGAGCTGACCTGTGATTGACTCCTCACAAGGGGTCTCCTATTGGCTGGGCGCTCCGGGAATGATGCCACTTCCCCACATGCGGGTTCCATGCAGTTCTTGACCCAGCTTCTGTATGCATTACCGCAGGGTGTATCTCAATAGTCTCAAAGTGGATTCCTTTCCTTGTCTCCTTGTTTCCTTGTCTCGTTGGGTTATCATGCATTGATCTGAAAAAGACACGATGGGTGAGAGCAGGATGAGTGGAAGTCTAGCAGCTGTGTGGTGGGTGTGCTTCCACCTGTCCAGGTATTCTAGATCAGTGCAAACAAAAGGAAAGGTGACTAGGAGACGAGGCCATTACAGAACAGTGAAATTCACCCATGGTGAAATGAACACTTATGTTATGTATGCTGTTGGCCTGAGCAGGGCCCACTCACGCTGGAGGAAACAGGATATGACATCATCAGTGGTGATTCAATGATGGGGTGAATGGACTCGTACTACAAGCACATTTCACACACATTTTTACTGCGTTAATTATAGTGATACATTTCCTCCACTGTAAGAATTTATATGAGAGGGAAATGGCCTGTTGCCCTCATTGTAATAGATTGGGAGTCATTTTCTTAATTCTGTATTGGAACCAGTAGGGGGCATGTGTGAGACTTTGTACAAAAAATGCTAAGGCGTGAATGAGAGTCAGAGAGAGAGAGAGACAAACACACACACACGCATACACACACGCACGCAAGCACGCACACACACACTCACTTATAAAAAATGTACGATTATTATAACTGTTTTACATTATAACATATACACATGAAAACGACAGCATACAGACACACGAACATCAACTGCGTCCCACCTGCCCAGACCTACCTGTCCAGTCCCACCTGCCCAGACTTACCTGTCCAGTCCTACCTGTCCAGTCCCACCTGCCCAGATACACCTGTCCAGTTCCACCTGTCCAGTCCCACCTGCCCAGACCTACCTGTCCAGTCCCACCTGTCCAGTCTTACCTGTCCAGTCCTACCTGTCCAGTCCTACCTGTCCAGTCCTACCTGCCCAGATACACCTGTCCAGTCCCACCTGCCCAGACCCACCTGCCCAGTTTACCTGTCCAGTCCCACCTGCCCAGACTCGCCTGTCCAGACATACCTCTCCAGTTCCTTGTCCAGTCCCACTTGCCCAGACCCACCTGTCCAGTGCCACCTGCCCAGACTCACCTGTCCAGACCTACCTGTCCAGTCCTACCTGTCCAGGCTCACCTGCCCAGAACCACCTGTCCAAACTTACCTGCCCAGACCTACCTGTCCAGTCCCACCTGCCCAGACCCACCTGTCCAGACCCACCTGCCCAGTCCCACCTGTCCAGTCCACCTGTCCAGTCCCACCTGCCCAGTCCCACCTGCCCAGTCCAACATGTCCAGTCCTACCTGTCCAGTCCTCACCTGCCCAGTCCAACCTGTCCAGTCCCACCTGCCCAGACTCACCTGTCCAGTCCCACCTGCCCAGTCCAACCTGTCCAGTCCCACCTGCCCAGACTCACCTGTCCAGTCCCACCTGCCCAGAGCCGCCTGTCCAGTCCCACCTGCCCAGACAACCTGTCCAGTCCCACCTGCCCAGACCCACCTGCCCAGATCCACCTGCCCAGACCCACCTGCCCAGACTCACCTGCCCAGACTCACCTGCCCAGACTTACCTGTCCAGACTCACCTGCCCAGAACTTCCTGTCCAGACTCACCTGTCCAGACTCGCCTGTCCAGACTCGCCTGTCCAGACTCGCCTGCCCAGACTCGCCTGTCCAGACTCGCCTGTCCAGACTCGCCTGTCCAGACTCGCCTGCCCAGACCCGCCTGTCCAGACCCACCTGTCCAGACTCACCTGTCCAGACTCACCTGCCCAGACTCACCTGTCCAGACCAACCTGTCCAGACCCACCTGTCCAGAGCCACCTGCCCAGACTCACCTGCCCAGACTCACCTGCCCAGACCCACATGTCCAGACCCACCTGTCCAGACCCACCTGCTCACAACCCCATCTCCTGAGCCTGCATCAGTCTCCATCACATGTCCTCAAACTGCATAATTTTTTTTCTCTCCGTTTCCCACGCACTTTCAACATTTAGATAATAAAGCATTTGACCTTTCCATTGTGTTAACTATGGAGAAGTAGTTGATTTCCAGTTGTGAAGTATATGTTTTTCCAGATGAAAGAAGAGAGAAGTATCATCCAACCCAGCGGGAAGCTCACTGCATCATTTACATTTACGTCATTTAGCAGACGTTCTTATCCAGAGCGACTTACAAATTGGTGCATTCACCTTATAATATCCAGTGGAACAACCACTTTACAATAGTGCAGGCATCATCATATGCCATGTCTTGAAATATGCAGACAGGCGGATTAAAAGCCACATTTTCTGAATTCATAGCATTCCCAGAAGGCATGGATTATTGAGTCATTGTTAGGTTTACACTTAAGACATTTTATTTGACCTTCATTTAACTAGGCAAGTCAGTTAATAAGAACAAATTCTTATTTTCAATGACGGCCTAGGAACAGTGAGTTAACTGCCTTGTTCAGGGGCAGAATGACTGATTTTTACCTTTTCAGCTGGGGGATTCAATCTTGCAACCTTTCGGTTACAAGTCCAACACTCTAACCACTAGGCTACCTGCCTCTAAGCGCTAGGCTACCTGCCTCTAACCGCTAGGCTACCTGCCTCTAACTGCTAGGCTACCTGCCTCTAACCGCTAGGCTACCTGCCTCTAGCTACCTGCCTCTAACCGCTAGGCTACCTGCCTCTAACCGCTAGGCTACCTGCCTCTAACCGCTAGGCTACCTGCCTCTAACCGCTAGCCTACCTGCCTCTAACCGCTAGCCTACCTGCCTCTAACCGCTAGCCTACCTGCCACCCCATAACTGCCATTGTGCTGTATCATTTTTACATTTTGTCTCTTGTATAATACATTCTATTAGAATTACTGGATTAAGCGTACATTTTCGTTAACTGTAATTTTAATAGTTATGTTCCAACATTCCCTCCATTTTGTGCTAATGCCAGTTATTTTGAAGTCTTGGTTCCAACAGTAAAACAAAAAAAAATCTAATAGTCAGTGGGATAGGTTTTGTATAGCTTACCTATCATATGAAGAGAGGGGGGAGGGAGGGAGGGTGAAAGTAAGAAACATAAGGGCAGAGTTCACTTGCAGTGCCATGCCAGCATTAGTGACAGGACACGTCTGTTTCATGCCTCACATTCCATTTCATTTACAGCTTCAAACAGCTTCTGTAACAACAGACATACAGCACTAAACTAAATAACTGAACAATGCACCCTAACACAACTCCACAAAATACCATTCAACAATATGTAACTAAATTATGCTAGGCAGCAAAATACTCAATAATTCACAGTTTAAGGCAGGCATTTTTGGGGATAATTTTGGGATCAATTGATGTTGTTTTTTAAATCAAGTTCAAAAACATTCAGTACTGTTCCGCCATTTGTATAACCGTCATAACTAAAAACCTACCTACTTTATCTTCATCAAGAGTCTCTGATTATCTTCCCAGCATGGCTGACAGAAGGGGCCACACTCTCACACTGTAGTGATCGGATTCATTCCCTCACCAACATGGCTGCCCAGCTTTTGTTTATTGACGTTACCCCCTCACCGTGAGAGGGTCGCCTGCTGTCCCCCCATCCATTTCTCATCCACTCTGCTGAATCCTCATGTCAACAAATTACTCTTCTCAAAGCTGCTTAACCAACCGCTTAATTACAAACTGAATTTGGCTGTCGCCCGGCGCATCAACCCCCCACCCCAACATCCCCGCACTTAGAAGTTGGCCGTAGACACTGATTTTAGGTCAGTTTGGCATTTCCACCCCTTTTGGTTTCAGAGAGGATTGGAAGAGGCTAAGCAGATTCTGGATCTGTACCTGAGGGCCAACTTCTCCCCGTAACCTCTCCCAGCCCCCCTCCTCTGGGGTCACCAGCCTGTCTGTGACAAGCCCTGGGATCCCCTCAGCGTTCTACAGACCGCAGGACTTATGAATTGTGATCTCCTGACGCTGGATCAGAACAGTGAGAATAAATGAATGAATGAACAAAAAAAATGTATTAATGAAGGAATGAGGAAATAGGTTTAATGTCCTTCAAGAGGAAATGAGACATGTGTAGTGTTTATTTACTCTCTGACGTTTCAAAGATGATATCATCAACTCAATTGTTTCACAACTTTTCTTCCGCATCACTGCATTCTTCTCTCTCATTACATCGACTGGAAAATAAATATGAGAGGAGGAAATGTGACAACAAAGAAGAGTCTGGTTCTACCTGTCAGTCATGGGACAGTAAACTGGCTGACATTTTAACAGGGCTATATAAAGACTGAACCTAATGTGGGAGGAGAGAGCTGGAGTGTTTTACCAGGATGGTTAATCCTCAATGTTCCCTTAGTTTAGCCTGATTTCATACACTCAGAAAAAAAGCTGCTATCTAAAACCTAAAAGGGTGCTTTGGCTGTCCCCATAGGAGAATACTTTGAAGAAACCTTAGTGATTCAAGGTAGAACCCTTTTGGTTCCAGGTAAAAACCCTTTTGGGTTCCATGTAGAACCCTTTTCACTGAGGGTTCTACCCGAAACCAGAAAGGGTTCTACCTGGAAACAAAATCGGTTCTACTATGGAGACACCCGAAGAACCCTTTTGGAACTCTTTTTTTTCTGAGAGTGTAGACTAGACGTAACATAGTAAATTAAAATCCGGGACACTCAAATTAGTATGATATGTTTTGTTTGGTATGGTTATACAAGACAGAAGGTTACTTAAGGCAAAAACAAAAGGAGAGTGGTTGGTCAGGGTGGATTTTAATTTACTACAGTATGTTACGTCTACCCCTGAGTCCAGGTTGCTTAGTTTGGATCCTCTCAAGAAAGTTATCCTGGCCGCCAACACCTCTGCATAATAAATGTATTTGTGCAAAGTGCTACATTATCCAAATTAATGGATTGATCATTGATCGATGATTAACGTGGGAAAATGGCTCCTGTTCATGTGAGAAAATAAACACTTTTGATCACACTGCCAGTTGTCATCAGAAGTAAAGATATCACTTAGCCTACTGTCTGATCACAATTTACACAATATTCATTTCAAGATTTAGTTGAGATTTAGGGTTTTGTGAATGATTTGTCCCAAATACAATGCTATTAGTTTTTGAAATATTTAGGAGTAACTTATATATTGCCATCCATTCATGAAACTGACTGCAGTTCTTTGTTAAGTGTTGCAGTGATTTCACTCGCTGTAGTAGGTGACGTGTATAGTGTTGAGTCATCCGCATACATTACTCAGAGCCAGTGTCAGGTCATTAGTAATGTAAGGGGCCTAGCCAGCTGCCCTGAGGAATGCCTGATTCTACCTAGATTATGTTGGAGAGGCTTCCATTAAAGAACACCTTCTGTGTTCTGTTTGACAGGCAACTCTTTATCCACAATATCACAGGGGGTGTAAAGTCATAACACATACGTTTTTCCAGCAACAGACTATGATAGATAATATCAAAAGCCGCACTGAAGTCTAACAAAACAGCTCAAACAATCTTTTGATTATCAATTTCTCTGCCAATCATCAGTCATTTGTGTAAGTGCCATGCATGTTGAATGCCCCTTCCCTGTAAGCATGCTGAAAGTATGTTGTTAATTTATTTACTGTAAAATAACATTGCATCTGGTCAAACACCATTTTTTCCCGAAGGTTTACTAACGGTTGGTAACTGGCTGATTGGTTGGCTATTTACTATTCTTGGGTAGCAGAATTACTTTTGCTTCCCTTCAGGCTTGAGGACAGAATGACTTTTGCTTCCCTTCAGGCTCGAGGACAGAATGACTTTTGCTTCCCTCCATGCCTGAGGGCAAACACTTTTTTGTAAGCTTAGATTGAAGAGCTGGCAAATAGGAGTGGCAATATTGTCCTCTATCATCCTCAGTAATTTTTCATCCAAGTTATCTGACCTAGGTGGCTTGTCCTTGTTGGCAGACAGCAAAAAAATTTACCTCTTCCACACTCACTATATGGAATTCAAAATTACAATGCTTGTTTTTCACAATTTGGTCAGTTATACTTGGATGTGTAGGTTTGACGTTTGTTGCTGGCATGTCATGCCTAAATTTGCTAATCTTGCCAATGAAAAAATAATTCAAGTAGTTTGCAATATCACTGGGTTTTGTGATGAATGAACCATCTGATTCAATGAATGATGGAGCCCAGTTTGCCTTTTCGCCCAAAATGTCATTTAAGGTGCTCCAAAGCTTTTTACTATCATTCTTTATATCCTTTATTTTTGTTTCATAGTGTAGTTCTTATTTTTGTTCTGTTTAGTCACATGATTTCTCAATTTGGAGTAGGTTTGATAATCGGTTACACAGTCAGACTTATTTTTTAAGAGTTTTTATCTCAATTGTCTTAATGGGTGCATGCTTATTAGTAACTGGAGTAAATGTGTAAAGTGCAGTGTCTGGTTGCTCCTCTTTGCACACCACAGACCAGCATACACTCTTTATATCATCAACATAGGAATCACTACAAAACCTTTTGTAGGACCTCTTATACACTATATTAGGCCCAGCCTTTGAAACTTTGGTTTTCCTAGATACAGTATGGGTACCATATTGTGATCACTACATCCAATGGATTTGGATACTGATTTACAGCATATCTTTGCAGCATTAGTAAAGATGTGATCAATACATGAGGATGATTTAATTCCTTTGCTGTTTGTAACTACCCTGGTAGGTTGACTGATAACCTGAACCAGGTTGCAGCCACTGGTTACAGTTTAAAGCTTTTTCTAGAATGTGCAGCTTGAAGAAATCCAGTCAATATTTAGCTCACCCAGAAAATATACCTCTCTATTGATAGCACATACGTTATCAAGCATTTCACTCATATTATCCAGATACTGACTGTTAGCACTCGGTGGTCAACAGCAGTTTTCAGGGGGTTTAGGTGAGGCAGATGAACCTGTAGCCATATTACTTCAACAATATTTGACATAAGATCCTCTAAGCTTTACTGGAATGTGGCTCTGAATATCGACCGCAACACCATCCCCGTTGGCATTTCTGTATTTTCTGTAGATGTTTTAACCATGTATTTCTACCACTGTATCATCAAAGTTATTATCTAAGTGAGTTTCACAGATAGTCAGTATATGAATGTCATCTGTTACTAGCAAGTTATCTATTTCATTAACCATGTTTCTTAAGCTACATATGTTTTTATGGGCTATTTTTATCACTTTTCTGGGATTATTTTGATTATTTTACTGAGCGGCTTATCAGAAGTAGACATGCCAGTGATATTTACAGTATGTTGGAGCTGATAGTACAGGATGAGCTGCACACAGTGGACTTCCTACGAGGACACACCTCCTCAGTACTAACAGTATAACTCTGGTTCATAGACATAGGATTACTGCATACAATAGCTATAGGATCGACAGAGGCATTCAGTGGACTTAGAGGGACATAAATTAGGTTACTTACATTATGACTTCCAGCACTCCTGGGACAACTACAGCACTACAACAACTCAGCGACACAAAGGCAGGGATTATCTGAGCAGGACTTGCGTCATTGAATTAGCCTAGTGGTTAGAGCATTTGACTTGTAACCGAAAGGTTGCAAGATCAAATCTCTGAGCTGACAAGGTAAAAATCTGTCATTCAACTCCTGAACATGGCTGTTAACCCACTGTTCCTTGACCATCATTGAAAATAAGAATTTGTTCTTAACTGACTTGCCTAGTTAAATAAAGCTAAAAAAGCCTTGAAACGCATGGACAGGAGCCAAGATGACTCTGTCATTCCTGTAGAGCATCTTTTGTTTCCAGAAGGTGTCAAAGTTATCTATAAAGTTATACCAACAGAGCTACAGTAATCTTTAGGCCAGATGTGTAATGCCAGTAGCCTGCTGAATCTCTCACAGCCGCGGCACAACGATGGTACCGGGCCTGAAATAATTTACCTATTTTTTTGGAAACTTTCAGAGCTAGAATCAGTTATTTAAAATCAATTTTCAGCAGTTCGAAGCTAGCCCTCCTAATGTCGCTTGACCCCACATGGATTATGCCAGCACCAGCCCACGGCATCTGTCGTAGAATGGTAGGAAGCAGTATTATGTCCTGTACTCGTGCTCTAAGGTAGCAATGTGTTCTTGCCCCCTGGGAACCGAGGTGTTTCTCACCATAGAGCTGCCGATGATGACACCTGGTGCTACGACTGAGGAGGATATGGCCGCTCTTTCGCCTCAAGTGGCCTCGCAGCACCCCCGACGATCGATGGGCGTCGAGACCCGAAGCACCCGAGCCAGCTGTAGAATCCTCAGACATTCTCATGGTCCGATGAGGGGAGAGCTCTGAAGATCTGAAACCGAGTTAGAAGCAACCGGAGAGGGAGACAGAACAGAAGACGAAGGCACAGGTACTTTTGGATCTGATCTTGAAGAGGAAGCCCCCAGGGATGAAGGCGCTGGTACCTCTTGATCCAGGGTGGTGAAACTGTTTGATGTCTGTGTCCGGTCCGGGCTTCCCGGAAAAGAATACCAGGTTCAGTGTCACAGAGGAGGAACCCAGGTTAGACACACTGACAGAACCAGACAAACAGGGTAATTCTTCACAGATGAAAAGCCACACAGGGCCGGCTCCAGGCATAAGCGACAGTTGGGGTCTGAACTTACTGTTGATAGTTAGAATAATAGAATATTCAAGGTACATTTCTTTGTGCATCAGTTATTTTTCTCTTGTTATGTCAGTCAGTGACAGTCACTCAATTAGCCATGTCAACGAACACATTTTAGATCTAGCTATCTAAACTTGTAGTAATCACTGCCGAATACCAACCGGTCATGCAGGACACGTGCCCAGGGGCCCTCACCTCCAGGGGACCCCCATTGATTTTGTTAGTCACTCTCCCTCAGATATCTTTAACAGGGCATAAACATGGCAAAATGTGTAGAATTGCAAGAAATTAGCTTTAAAACTGAAAAATAAAATCTCCATCCAATGGCAAAATGGGTAGAATTGCAGGAAATTAGTTGTAAAACTGCAAAACATTTCTCTGAACCCCATGACAAAACCAATAGAATTGCAAATGTTTGTCTTAAAATGTTTTTTTTTAAATGAAATGATGAAAGTGTAGAATTGCAGGAAATTCTATTTATACTTTTAGTGCAGTGGGTTAAATCAGGGTCACAGATGTTTATTGGTAGTCTTAAACAACTCTACTTTGAAACAAAAGTATACACCTCACACACATGATTATGGGTATAAAGAAAATAAGACACCAGTACCATGTCAGATATAGAGTTGAAATGTATTACATTTTGAGTTTGCTTCCCAATATTACACTTATATAGATCACAGAAAACCAACATAGAAACATCGGATTTTTTTGCCAAAAGAAATGACAAGTTTATTCCTTATGGTTATTATGAAAAATATGAATAACATTCCACCCATGAGGCCAATTTCAAAATCTAGAATGACTTTTTGAATCCCTTTTATTAGAGTACCCAGATACTGTAGTGTAATACTTGACACCATCACAGCCTGATCTTTAGAGTGATCCTCATTAGTCTCTACATAGGCTGATGTAGAGGTGGGTACTTGCAGCTTGATGCTGCTGGAGAGAAAACTAATATTTATACTGTATAAGCGGGATAAATGACTGGATGTGGATGAGATGGGAGAGATGAACTGTCCTGGATGTGGATAAGATGGGAGAGATGGACTGTCCTGGATGTGGATAAGATGGGAGAGATGGACTGTCCTGGATGTGGATAAGATGGGAGAGGTGGACTGTCCTGGATGTGGGTAAGATGGGAGAGGTGGAGTGTCCTGGATGTGGATAAGATGGGAGATATGGACTTTCCAGGATGTGGATAAGATGGGAGAGATGGACTGTCCTGGATGTGGATAAGATGGGAGATATGGACTGTCCTGGATGTGGATAAGATGGGATATATGGACTATCCTGGATGTGGATAAGATGGGATATATGGACTATCCTGGATGTGGATAAGATGGGATATATGGACTATCCTGGATGTGGATAAGATGGGAGAGATGGACTGTCCTGGATGTCGATAAGATGGACTGTCCTGTTTTCCTGCTTTATGCAGCGATTCATTTCTGTATTTATAGTTCTGGTTGGAAGAATATGTGGGAGTACTGGAGAGAGAGTGCGATAGTGTATCTGTGTGTGTGTGTGTGTGTGTGTGTGTGTGTGTGTGTGTGTGTGTGTGTGTGTGTGTGTGTGTGTGTGTGTGTGTGTGTGTGTGTGTGTGTGTGTGTGTGTGTGTGTGATCTTCCACTATCTCCATAGACAGCCACAGTCTCAGATGAGTTTGGACCTGGAGGAAGTACAGAGGTATGAGAAAAACACACACACACACACAGACACCAGAGCAAAACATATATATATATATATTATACTCTATACATCCTCCTCTACACTCAGTCCCGGTTCACCTAACACCCCCTTTCTCTAAACCAGGAGAAACAGTAATCCAAACATTCCAACAAGAAGCAGAGATAACATCATTTCCTTCCTGATAGATAGCTCTGGGCCTGCAATGGAGTGTGACCGTGGGAAAGAGGCTCCCATACGCTGAGAGATTTAACATCTACAATCTCTCTTTGTGTGTGTGTGTGTGTGTGTGTGTGTGTGTGTGTGTGTGTGTGTGTGTGTGTGTGTGTGTGTGTGTGTGTGTGTGTGACTATATACCCAAGACCACTAAATAATACATGTGTAAACCCCTCTCATCCATCAGTCTTCATTGAATTTCAATAGCCATATAAAACGTTTTAATAACACAGTCCTATTAGACCAGTCCCATCGAGGTAGTGAACGTTTTAGCAGGATACTAGCACTTCACGACTGGCTACGTGACCACTGTAGCTCCTTGGCGGTAACTTTTGTAGACAATTTTTACACCTTTTTTGGAAGATGGGACCCTCCCTAATCATCTGGGTACATGGATCCTGTCCAAACACTACAAGGCAATGATGAGGCATTGACTGATCAAATCAATCTCTTCAAATGTATTTACTTCCATTAAATCGCAGCGATATCATTTCACCACAGCATCTCATGTTCATACTGTAAGGGGGTATTGTAAATAGTAATTCTGTTAGCTCCACCTATGCTATTAATAGTTTGATATCAAGCTATCATTTTCCCTCATGTGCTCATAAGCGTAGGGATATTGTCAATAATGTTGTGCACATTTACCTGAATTCTACTATTAACTCTGTGACTTTGAATCCAATCAGGAAGCCCATTGCAGCTCATCCAGTTCTACTGACTCTTGTATCACCATGGATACTCCGGCTGTTTGGCCTGTTACATATAAATGTGCAAAGCTTGACATCTAAACTCGACTGTCTGAACGTCTGGGTGCATGACACTAGCCCAGACGTTGTGGTTATCTCAGAGAACTGGGTGAATAATTTGATTATGGATAAGGACTTTGCCAATGCGGACTATAACGTTTTCAGATGTGAAATAAAGTGGGGGAGGGGGGTGGGTATTTATGTAAGACCTTTCTCTTGTGGTATCATGCTGTCTTAGCATCTCTGTCCACAAAATGTGTGAGCTTTTGGTTATAAAACTGTCCATAAGCCAAAATACGTGTATATTTTTTTGCTGCTGTCTACCGCCCACCAGCCACTTCGATGGAGGTTGTTGGTATTATTTCTGACTATTTAAAACCCTTTCTGGTATCTGAACTGGTTGTGTTAGGAGATCTAAGAGGAAGCTGGTTTGATGTTGATGATTGATGTTTTTTCCTGTGTGCCAAATACGCCAGATATTGTTGTTGTTGTGGGGAAGGTCAGGGGTAGAGGGCTCATTTCGGAAGTGGCCTGCTCATTGGACGGCTACGTGGAGCAGTCCTTTGCGGACAAGCTGCTAAAATACCAGCCCCGTGTGGCACGCTGGGACAGCCTCGGGTGGAGGTGCAAGCTGCTAAAATACCAGCCCCGTGTGGCACGCTGGGACAGCCTCGGGTGAAGGTGCAAGCTGCTAAAATACCAGCCCCGTGTGAAGGTGCAAGCTGCTAAAATACCAGCCCCGTGTGGCACGCTGGGACAGCCTCGGGTGGAGGTGCAAGCTGCTAAAATACCAGCCCCGTGTGGCACGCTGGGACAGCCTCGGGTGAAGGTGCAAGCTGCTAAAATACCAGCCCCGTGTGGCACGCTGGGACAGCCTCGGGTGGAGGTGGAGCTGCTAAAATACCAGCCCCGTGTGGCACGCTGGGACAGCCTCGGGTGGAGGTGCAAGCTGCTAAAATACCAGCCCCGTGTGGCACGCTGGGACAGCCTGGGGTGGAGGTGCAAGCTGCTAAAATACCAGCCCCGTGTGGCACGCTGGGACAGCCTCGGGTGGAGGTGCAAGCTGCTAAAATACCAGCCCCGTGTGGCACGCTGGGACAGCCTCGGGTGGAGGTGCAAGCTGCTAAAATACCAGCCCCGTGTGGCACGCTGGGACAGCCTCGGGTGAAGGTGCAAGCTGCTAAAATACCAGCCCCGTGTGGCACGCTGGGACAGCCTCGGGTGGAGGTGCAAGCTGCTAAAATACCAGCCCCGTGTGGCACGCTGGGACAGCCTCGGGTGAAGGTGCAAGCTGCTAAAATACCAGCCCCGTGTGGCACGCTGGGACAGCCTGGGGTGGAGGTGCAAGCTGCTAAAATACCAGCCCCGTGTGGCACGCTGGGACAGCCTGGGGTGGAGGTGCAAGCTGCTAAAATACCAGCCCCGTGTGGCACGCTGGGACAGCCTCGGGTGGAGGTGCAAGCTGCTAAAATACCAGCCCCGTGTGGCACGCTGGGACAGCCTCGGGTGGAGGTGGAGCTGCTAAAATACCAGCCCCGTGTGGCACGCTGGGACAGCCTCGGGTGGAGGTGGAGCTGCTAAAATACCAGCCCCGTGTGGCACGCTGGGACAGCCTCGGGATGGAGGTGCAAGCTGGTGGAGCTGATATTTGGCAGTACACAGGCTTGTACACTACTCAGTACACTACTGATTATTACAAACCATTTCTGGTACCTGAACTAGTTGTGTTAGGAGATCTACATCTTGATTGGCTTTCACACGCCTCAGATCAGTTTAGGAATATGTCTGGAGTTCAATTTGACTCAGCTGATAACGAATGTAAAAAATCTAGCAAACTTCTCATTGATTGACCTTATCCTGACTGTCCCCATAAGTATTTGGCTAGTGGTGTTGTTGTAAATGATATCAGCGACCACTGGCCTATTGCTTGCATTAGAGATACCAAATGGAAAAACTCCGAACATTGCATAAAAAAATCTTGCCCCAGGCATTCCTTCATGATCTATTATTCAGAGGTGTTTTCTACTAGCTGCATACCAAACCCTGTTTTGGCACTTTCATTTTTCTCATCCATTTTTACCTCTCTGGCTGATAAACATGCCCCTTTCAACCGAGTCAAAAAACAAACTAATCCATGGTACTCTCCTGTACTCTCAGACCTCCTCTTGATAAGAAATCAAGCCTGGGCCAAGGCTAGACAAACTGGCTCGTTAGCTGATTGGCAGCTATTTAGGCAATTGAGAAATAAGTGCAATGCCTCAGTTAAACAGGCCAAATCAAACTACTTCCTTAGCGCTATGGCAGACTGTTAGTGATCCCTCTAAATTCTGGAAAATCATTAATTCCCTGCCTAAGCAAGTAGTTTTAGTCAGCATTTAATGTCAGCTGGTTTCGTATTAGAAATGGTCATCATACTGGTATTGGCCAGGCAGTTGACTGTTCTTCTCACATACAGCCTCTAGTTGCTTCGATGAAGGATCAGTCAAACTCACGTAACTTTTTTGGCAACTCACAGAAAAATATGTTCTCGTTGCCTTATTAGCTATTGACACAAAAAAAAAGTAATTAGTGGCTGACAATTTGGACCCGTCTTTGCTCGAGCATGCAGCGCCGCTCATTGCTGGCTCAGTAACATAAATGTTTTATTTAACTTTAGTATCAGGAATTTTTCTAAAAGTGTGGAAAGCGGCTTTGGTACTACAGCTCCATAAGGGCGGGAATAGTGGTGATCTCGATAATTCTCGGCTCATTTCCAGACTCCCTTGTCTTGCGTAAATACTAGAGAAATAGATCAACCAACAGCTATGCTATTTTCTGTAAATGGTGTTCTTAATGTTAATCAATCTGAATTCAGACCTAAACAGAGCTCCACTATGGCTACCATGCTTGTTGTAAATTATATTGTAAATACCTTAGATGATATAAATAATTGTACTGCCATGTTTGTAGACTTTTGATACTGTAAACCATGTTATTCTGTTGAATAAACAGTTCTCTATAGGGTAATGTAGACCATGTTATTCTGTTGAATAAACTGTTCTCTCTAGGGTAATGTAGACCATGTTATTCTGTTGAATAAGCTGTTCTCTCTAGGGTAATGTAGACCATGTTATTCTGTTGAATAAGCTGTTCTCTATAGGGTAATGTAGACCATGTTATTCTGTTGAATAAGCTGTTCTCTATAGGGTAATGTAGACCATGTTATTCTGTTGAATAAGCTGTTCTCTATAGGGTAATGTAGACCATGTTATTATGTTGAATAAGCTGTTCTCTATAGGGTAATGTAGACCATGTTATTCTGTTGAATAAGCTGTTCTCTATAGGGTAATGTAGACCATGTTATTCTGTTGAATAAGCTGTTCTCTATAGGGTAATGTAGACCATGTTATTCTGTTGAATAAGCTGTTCTCTATAGGGTAATGTAGACCATGTTATTCTGTTGAATAGGCTGTTCTCTATAGGGTAATGTAGACCATGTTATTATGTTGAATAAACTGTTCTCTATAGGGTAATATAAACCATGTTATTATGTTGAATAAACTGTTTTCTATAGGGTAATGTAGACCATGTTATGCTGTTGAATAAGCTGTTCTCTATAGGGTAATGTAGACCATGTTATTATGTTGAATAAACTGTTCTCTATAGGGTAATGTAGACCATGTTATTCTGTTGAATAAACTGTTCTCTATAGGGTAATGTAGACCATGTTATGCTGTTGAATAAGCTGTTCTCTATAGGGTAATGTAGACCATGTTATTCTGTTGAATAAACTGTTCTCTATAGGGTAATGTAGACCATGTTATTATGTTGAATAAACTGTTCTCTATAGGGTAATATAAACCATGTTATTCTGTTGAATAAGCTGTTCTCTATAGGGTAATGTAGACCATGTTATTCTGTTGAATAAGCTGTTCTCTATAGGGTAATATAAACCATGTTATTATGTTGAATAGGCTGTTCTCTATAGGGTAATATAAACCATGTTATTATGTTGAATAAACTGTTCTCTATAGGGTAATGTAGACCATGTTATTCTGTTGAATAAGCTGTTCTCTATAGGGTAATATAAACCATGTTATTATGTTGAATAAACTGTTCTCTATAGGGTAATGTAGACCATGTTATGCTGTTGAATAAACTGTTCTCTATAGGGTAATGTAGACCATGTTATGCTGTTGAATAAACTGTGCTGATAGTGTCGGGTACTGATGCTTGCTGATGGTTTCATAAATATCTCAATGACAGAAGTCGTGCCATTAAGGTAGATGGGGTCAAATCTGAGTTCCTAGAGTTACATAAACGGGTGCCCCAAGGTTCGATACTCTGCCCACTACTGTTTACAATCTATATAAATAACAATGGCAATGTTGTAAAAAATTTAATATTAATTTGTATGAAGATGATACAGTGTTGTATTCCATTGCTCCATCGGTTGGCCAAGCCTTTTCCCATTTGAAGTCTGATTTTCAACCACAGCAGAGGTCACTACTGGATCCAAAGTTAGTGCTGAATAAAAACAAAACAAAATGCATGCTTTAGTCTAGGTCCCATTACCCAAATGTAAATCAATTGCTAATGACTAGTTTGAATGGTACACACATTGAGCAAGTTCCTTCCAACCAATATCTTGGTTTCTGTCTTGATGACAAACTGTCATTTAAAAAACATGTCACTGAGAAGTTGAAGTTCAGTTTCTTTTACAGATTCAAGCATGTCTGACTTTAGTTAATAGGAAGGAAATTGTCCAGGCCACTTTTACGTCTAATTTAGATTCTGGGGATATTATCTATACGCCTGCAGCAGCAACTATACTTAAACCACTAGATGCTGTTTTCCATTGGGCCCTTAGGTTTATTACTGGTGATGGTTCTAGAACTCACCATTGGGCCCTTAGGTTTATTACTGGTGATGGTTCTAGAACTCACCATTGGGCCCTTAGGTTTATTACCGGTGATGATTCTAGAACTCACCATTGGGCCCTTAGGTTTATTACCGGTGATGATTCTAGAACTCACCATTGGGCCCTTAGGTTTATTACTGGTGATGATTCTAGAACTCACCATTGGGCCCTTAGGTTTATTACTGGTGATGGTTCTAGAACTCACCATTGTTCCCTTAGGTTTATTACCGGTGATGATTCTAGAACTCACCATTGGGCCCTTAGGTTTATTACTGGTGATGATTCTAGAACTCACTATTGGGCCTTTAGGTTTATTACTGGTGATGATTCTAGAACTCACCATTGGGCCCTGAGGTTAATTACTGGTGATGATTCTAGAACTCACCATTGGGCCCTGAGGTTTATTACCGGTGATGATTCTAGAACTCACTATTGGGCCTTTAGGGTTATTACTGGTGATGATTCTAGAACTCACTATTGGGCCTTTAGGGTTATTACTGGTGATGGTTCTAGAACTCACTATTGGGCCTTTAGGGTTATTACTGGTGATGGTTCTAGAAGTCACCATTATGTTTTATATCAAAAAGTCAGTTGGGCCTCTTTGTATGTAAGGAGAGAGCAGAATTTTCTTGTGTTTATCTACAAAGAAGTATTGCATGAACTGCCTATGTTCCTATCATCATTAGTTCCATTTAGACTTAAAATGTCCAAACCGGGTCTCAGGCTTGGATAACACAGGAGGCCCTTTCGGTGTCCACAGAGTTGGCTGAAGCTGATTTTACTTTTTATGTGGAACAACTTCCAGAGCTCTCTGAAATGAGATGTTCTGAAACCCCTTGGCCAGTTCAGAGTCATGATCATAGACCTCTATGTTGGTACATGTGTCTGTTATTCTTAATATGTTTTGTAATTGTGTACATTGTATATTATATGTGTTTGATGTATTTATGCACAGCTCAGTATGACTTTCCTGTCAAAATAGACCAATGATAATAGTGTACAGTTGAAGTCGGAAGTTTACATTCACCTTAGCCAAATACATTTAAACTCAGTTTTTCACAATTCCTGACATTTAATCCTAGTAAAAATTCAGTCTTTAGGTCAATTAGGATCACCACTTTATTTTATGAATGTGAAATGTCAGAATAAATGTAGAGAGAATTATTTATTTCAGCTTTTATTTCTTTCATCACATTCCTAGTGGGTCAGAAGTTTACATACACTCAATTACGATTTGGTAGCATTGCCTTTAAATTGTTTAACTTGGGTCAAACGTTTCGGGTAGCCTTCCACAAGCTTCCCACAATAAGTTGGGTGAATTTTGGCCCATTCCTCCTGACTGAGCTGGTGTAACTGAGTCAGGTTTGTAGGCCTCCTTGCTCGCACATGCTTTTTCAGTTCTGCCCACAAACTTTCTACAGGATTGAGGTCAGGACTTTGTGATGGCCACTCCAATACCTTGACTTTGTTGTCCTTAAGCCATTTTGCCACAACTTTGGAAGTATGCTTGGGGTCATTTTCCATTTGGAAGACCCATATGCGACCAAGCTTTAACTTCCTGACTGATGTCTTGAGATGTTACTTCCATATATCGACATAATTTTCCTTCCCTGTGATGCCATCTATTTTTGTGAAGTGCACCAGTCCCTACTGCAGCAAAGCACCCCCACAACATGATGCTGCCACCCCTGTGCTTCACGGTTGGGATGATGTTCTTCGGCTTGCAAGCCTCCCCCTTTTTCCTCCAAACATAACAATGGTCATTATGGCCAAACAGTTCTATTTTTGTTTCATCAGACCAAAGGACATTTCTCCAAAAAGTACAATCTTTGTCCCAATGTGCAGTTGCAAAATGTAGTCTGGCTTTTTTATGGCGGTTTTGGAGCAGTGGCTTCTTCCTTGCTGATCGGCCTTTCAGGTTATGTCGATATAGGACTTGTTTTACTGTGGATATAGATGTTTTTGTACCTGTTTCCTCCAGCATCTTCACAAGGTCCTTTGTTGTTATTCTGGGATTGATTTGCACTTTTCTCACCAAAGTACGCTCATCTCTAGGAGACAGAACGCTTCTCCTTCCTGAGCGGTATGACAGCTGCGTGGTCCCATGGTGTTTATACTTGTGTACTATTGTTTGTACAGATGAACGTGGTACCTTCAGGCATTTGGAAATTGCTCCCAGGGATTAACCAGTCTTGTGGAGGTCTACAATTTATTTTCTGAGGTCTTGGCTGATTTATTTAGATTTTCCCATAATGTAAAGCAAAGAGACACAGAGTTTGAAGGTAAGCCTTGAAATACATCTACAGGTACACCTCCAATTGACTCAAATTATGTCAAATAGCCTATCTGAAGCTTCTAAAGCCATGACATCATTTTCTGGAGTTTTCCAAGCTGTTTAAAGGCACAGTCAGCTTAGTGTATGTAAACTTCTGACCCACTGGAATTGTGATACAGTGAATTATAAGTTAAATAATCTGTCTGTAAACAATTGTTCGAAAAATTACTTGTGTCATGCACAAAGTAGATGTCCTAACCGACTTGACAAAACTATAGTTTGTTAACAAGAAATTTGTGGAGTGGTTGAAAAACGAGTTTTAATGACTCCAACCTAAGTGTACGTAAACTTCCGACTTCAACTTCTGACTTCAACACACATAGTCTCAGTGAGGCCAATTGCTGCCCGATGGAGAACTGTGCACTCTAACCATCAGTCTCCAGATGTTTCTGGCTACCTAACAAACATATTGTATACTCTGGGAAGTATTCACAGTCTCACCCCAAGAGAGTGCAGCAAAACACACACACACACACACACACACACACACACACACACACACACACACACACACACACACACACACACACACACACACACACACACACACACACACACACACACACAGAGAATCAAATCAAATGGTATTTGTCACATACACGTGTTTAGCAGATGTTATTGTGGGTGTAGTGAAATGCATGTGTTTCTAGCTCCAACAGTGCAGTAATATCTAACAAGTAATATCTAACAACTTACACAACATATACCCAATACACACAAATCTAAGTAAAGGAATGGAATTAAGAATATATCAATATTCGTACGAACAATGTCAGAGAGGCATAGACTAAGATACAGTAGGTAGTATACAATACAGTGTATACATATGAGATGAGTAATGCAAAATATGTGAAAATTATTATATATATATACATTTACATTTTAGTCATTTAGCAGACGCTCTTATCCAGAGCGACTTACAGTAGTGAATGCATACATTTCATACATTTTTTCCCCGTATAACAGAAACATATTCATACATAGCCCACCCCGTCCTCATCACGACTCCTATGTGAGTCAGACTAAAAGAGAGCGAGAGATGGGGAGAGGGGAGAGAAGATAGATAGAAAGAGAGAGAAGAGAGAGAGAGCTCTGCCCTAGGATTGTAATTACATAAAAGTAAAGATGGAGGGTAGAGGAGGACAAGGAAAGAGTATCTGAGAGATAAGAAGAAGAGAGTGGGTTGGAGGTCAAGCAGGAGTTCTGTTATGAGGCTGATTGTGATTGACGAACGACACTGGGTCTATAGGGTTTTGCGCTAAGGGTTGTCACGGTAACAGCTGTGTATGTGTGTGTGTGTGTGTGTGTGTGTGTGTGTGTGTGTGTGTGTGTGTCGTTGTTGATGTGTTTGTGTGTGGCTGTTCCCAAGTGAATTAGCTAAGATTAAAGAGGTAGGCCAGGGGCCACACATCTGTATGAGCGGTGGCTGAGGGTTAAAAAGGTGTGCATCCAGTAAGCATCCCACACCCCCCCCCACACACACACACACACACACACACACACACACACACACACACACACACACACACACACACACACACACACACACCGACACACAGACACACTAACTAACCACTCACACCTCGAGGCCCAATTGCTGAATCATGCCACAGATAACCTTCAGCTATTTTCTCTCTCCCTCTGCATCTCCATCTCCCTCCGTTCCTCTCTCTCTCTCCCTCTGCATCTCCCTCCGTTCCTCTCTCTCTCCATCTCCCTCCGTTCCTCTCTCTCTCTCCCTCTGCATCTCCATCTCCCTCCTTTCCTCTCTCTCTCTCCCTCTGCATCTCCATCTCCCTCCGTTCCTCTCTCTCTCCATCTCCCTCCTTTCCTCTCTCTTTCCATCTCCCTTTTTTCCTCTCTCTTTCTCCCTCTCCCTCTGCCTCTCCATCTCCCTCCTTTCCTTTCCTCTCTCTCTCCCTCTCCCTCTTCCTCTCCACCTCCCTCCTTTCCTCTCTCTCTCTACCTCTTTCCTCCCACGCCTCCCAGCGCTTGTCTGTTTCACCAGCTCTTGCCTTCCTGAGCGGGGCCAGAACCCAGAATTCAGCTGAATGACAGCTATGCTGAACGCACCACTTCCCTGACAACATTCACATCTCTCATCCTCTCTTCTCTCCTCTGATCTCCGCTATCTCACCAGTCTTTAACCTTCCACTCTTTCCTGACCACTCTCTTCACACCCCCTGACCTCTCTCACCCCTCCTGACCTCTCTCACCCCTCCTGACCTCTCTTCACCTCTCCTGACCTCTCTTACATTTTACATTTTAGTCATTTAGCAGACGCTCTTATCCAGAGCAACTTACAAATTGGTGCATTCACCTTATAATATCCAGTGGAACAACCACTTTACAATAGTGCATCTAAATCTTTTAAGGGGGGGGTTAGAAGGATTACTTTATCCTATCCCAGGTATTCCTTGAAGAGGTGGGGTTTCAGGTGTCTCCGGAAGGTGGTGATTGACTCCGCTGTCCTGGCGTCGTGAGGGAGCTTGTTCCACCATTGGGGTGCCAGAGCAGCGAACAGTTTTGACTGGGCTGAGCGGGAACTGTGCTTCCTCAGAGGTAGGGAGGCGAGCAGGCCAGAGGTGGATGAACGGAGTGCCCTCGTTTGGGTGTAGGGCCTGATCAGAGCCTGAAGGTACGGAGGTGCCGTTCCCCTCACAGCTCCGTAGGCAAGCACCATGGTCTTGTAGCGGATGCGAGCTTCGACTGGAAGCCAGTGGAGAGAGCGGAGGAGCGGGGTGACGTGAGAGAACTTGGGAAGGTTGAACACCAGACGGGCTGCGGCGTTCTGGGTGAGTTGTAGGGGTTTAATGGCACAGGCAGGGAGCCCAGCCAACAGCGAGTTGCAATAATCCAGACGGGAGATGACAAGTGCCTGGATTAGGACCTGCGCCGCTTCCTGTGTGAGGCAGGGTCGTACTCTGCGAATGTTGTAGAGCATGAACCTACAGGATCGGGTCACCGCCTTGATGTTGGTGGAGAACGACAGGGTGTTGTCCAGGGTCACGCCAAGGCTCTTAGCACTCTGGGAGGAGGACACAATGGAGTTGTCAACCGTGATGGCGAGATCATGGAACGGGCAGTCCTTCCCCGGGAGGAAGAGCAGCTCCGTCTTGCCGAGGTTCAGCTTGAGGTGGTGATCCGTCATCCACACTGATATGTCTGCCAGACATGCAGAGATGCGATTCGCCACCTGGTTGTCAGAAGGGGGAAAGGAGAAGATGAATTGTGTGTCATCTGCATAGCAATGATATGAGAGACCATGTGAGGATATGACAGAGCCAAGTGACTTGGTGTATAGCGAGAATAGGAGTGGGCCAAGAACAGAGCCCTGGGGGACACCAGTGGTGAGAGCACGTGGTGCGGAGACAGATTCTCGCCACGCCACCTGGTAGGAGCGACCTGTCAGGTAGGACGCAATCCAAGCGTGCGCGGTGCCGGAGATGCCCAGCTCGGAGAGGGTGGAGAGGAGGATCTGATGGTTCACGGTATCAAAGGCAGCAGATAGGTCTAGAAGGATGAGAGCAGAGGAGAGAGAGTTAGCTTTAGCAGTGCGGAGAGCCTCCGTGACACAGAGAAGAGCAGTCTCAGTTGAATGCCCAGTCTTGAAACCTGACTGATTAGGATCAAGAAGGTCATTCTGAGAGAGATAGCAAGAGAGCTGGCCAAGGACGGCGCGTTCAAGAGTTTTGGAGAGAAAGGAAAGAAGGGATACTGGTCTGTAGTTGTTGACATCGGAGGGATCGAGTGTAGGTTTTTTCAGAAGGGGGTGCAACTCTCGCTCTCTTGAAGACGGAAGGGACGTAGCCAGCGGTCAAGGATGAGTTGATGAGCGAGGTGAGGTAGGGGAGAAGGTCTCCGGAAATGGTCTGGAGAAGAGAGGAGGGGATAGGGTCAAGTGGGCAGGTTGTTGGGCGGCCGGCCGTCACAAGACGCGAGATTTCATCTGGAGAGAGAGGGGAGAAAGAGGTCAAAGCACAGGGTAGGGCAGTGTGAGCAGGACCAGCAGTGTCGTTTGACTTAGCAACGAGGATCGGATGTCGTCAACCTTCTTTTCAAAATGGTTGACGAAGTCATCCGCAGAGAGGGAGGAGGGGGGGAGGGGGAGGAGGATTCAGGAGGGAGGAGAAGGTAGCAAAGAGCTTCCTAGGATTAGAGGCAGATGCTTGGAGTTTAGAGTGGTAGAAAGTGGCTTTAGCAGCAGAGACAGAAGAGGAAAATGTAGAGAGGAGGGAGTGAAAGGATGCCAGGTCCGCAGGGGAGGCGAGTTTTCCTCCATTTCCGCTCGGCTGCCCGGAGCCCCTGTTCTGTGAGCTCGCAGTGAGTCGTCGAGCCACGGAGCAGGAGGGGAGGACCGAGCCGGCCTGGAGGATAGGGGACAGAGGAAATCAAAGGATGCAGAGAGGGAGGAGAGGAGGGTTGAGGAGGCAGAATCAGGAGATAGGTTGGAGAAGGTTTGAGCAGAGGGAAGAGATGATAGGATGGAAGAGGAGAGAGTAGCGGGAGAGAGAGAGCGAAGGTTGGGACGGCGCAATACCATCCGAGTAGGGGGAGAGTGAGAAGTGTTGGATGAGAGCGAGAGGGAAAAGGATACAAGGTAGTGGTCGGAGACTTGGAGGGAAGTTGCAATGAGATTAGTGGAAGAACAGCATCTAGTAAAGATGAGGTCAAGCGTATTGCCTGCCTTGTGAGTAGGGGGGGAAGGTGAGAGGGTGAGGTCGAAAGAGGAGAGGAGTGGAAAGAAGGAGGCAGAGAGGAATGAGTCGAAGGTAGACGTGGGGAGGTTAAAGTCACCCAGAACTGTGAGAGGTGAGCCATCCTCAGGAAAGGAACTTATCAAGGCGTCAAGCTCATTGATGAACTCTCCAAGGGAACCTGGAGGGCGATAAATGATAAGGATGTTAAGCTTGAAAGGGCTGGTAACTGTGACAGCATGGAATTCAAATGAGGAGATAGACAGATGGGTCAGGGGAGAAAGAGAGAATGTCCACTTGGGAGAGATGAGGATTCCAGTGCCACCACCCCGCTGGCTCGATGCTCTAGGGGTATGCGAGAACACGTAGTCAGACGAGGAGAGAGCAGTAGGAGTAGCAGTGTTATCTGTGGTAATCCATGTTTCCGTCAGCGCCAGGAAGTCTAGGGACTGGAGGGTAGCATAGGCTGAGATGAACTCAGCCTTGTTGGCCGCAGACCGGCAGTTCCAGAGGCTGCCGGAGACCTGGAACTCCACGTGGGTCGTGCGCGCTGGGACCACCAGGTTAGAGTGGCAGCGGCCACGCGGTGTGGAGCGTTTGTATGGCCTGTGCAGAGGAGAGAGAACAGGGATAGACAGACACATAGTAGACAAGCTACAGAAGAGGCTACGCTAATGCAAATGAGATTGGAATGACAAGTGGACTACACGTCTCGAATGTTCAGGAAGTTAAGCTTACGTTGCAAAAATGTTATTGACTAAAATGATACAGTATTGCTGGCTGGTGGAGTAGGCTAGCTAGCAGTGGCTGCGTTGTTGACTTTGAACGTGTAGCTGGCTAGGTAACCTCGGTCGTTTCAGTACTACACCTTGTCATGATACAAAGCAACTTTGTAGCTAGCTAGCTAACATAACACTAATCTTCACACCCCCTGACCTCTATCACCCCTCCTGACCTCTCTTCACCCCTCCTGACCTCTCTTCACCCCTCCTGACCGCTCGTCACCCCTCCTGACCACTCTTCACCCCTCCTGACCTCTCTTCACCCCTCCTGACCTCTCTTCACCCCTCCTGACCTCTCTTCACCCCTCCTGACCCCTCTCTTCACCTCTCCTGACCTCTCTTCACACCCCCTGACCTCTCTCACCCCTTCTGACCTCTCTCACCCCTCTTGCCCTCTCTTCACACCCCCTGACCTCTCTCTCACCCCTCCTGACCTCTCTTCACCCCTCCTGACCTCTCTTCACCCCTCCTGACCTCTCTCACCCCTCCTGACCTCTCTCACCCCTCCTGACCTCTCTTCACCTCTCCTGACCTCTCTTCACCCCTCCTGACCTCTCTTCACCCCTCCTGACCTCTCTCCACCCCTCCTGACCTCTCTCACCCCTCCTGACCTCTCTCACCCCTCCTGAACTCTCTTCACCCCTCCTGACCTCTCTCACCCCTCCTGACCTCTCTTCACCTCTCCTGACCTCTCTTCACCCCTCCTGACCTCTCTTCACCTCTCCTGACCTCTCTTCACCTCTCCTCTCTCTCTCTATTGTGTCTTCAACAGTGCTCTCTATTGGCCTCTCTAATCATATCCTCCTCCACCATGCGTTCTGTCATTTGACTTTCTGAAATCTGACCTGACCTGTTTTTCCACTGATGAACAAGTACTCTCATACAATTCAAGACACTGTTGACTATACGATTCATGACTAATTGTTACAATGGCATGTATAGGGAAAAAAAAGCCGGAGGAAAATTACTAAGCCTAAAAACCTCCAAAAACATTTCAACCAGTACCATTGACCCATGTCTGTAGAATGGTATCAAATACATCAAACACATGGTTTCTATGGTTTCTATGTGTTTGATTCCATTCCATTTGCTCCGTTCCAGCCATTATTATGAGCCGTCCTCCCCTCAGCAGCCTCCACTGAGAGAGAAGTATCAGGTCTCTTAACGTCTTTCTCTATGTTGACAGATGGTGTCACCACACAGACATTCCAGACACATGGAGTAGCAGACATCTGCAGTGGCCTGTCCAGTTACAGGAGCCCTGTCCCTGAGACACAGGCGGTTAACCAAGGAGTAATGTCACCCTACATTATGACATTGACTGAATGTTTACATTTTCTTTACATGTTAGTCATTTAACAGATGCTCATATCCAGAGTGACTTACAGTTAGTGAATTCATCTTAAGATAGATGGGTGGAACAACCACCTATCTCAGTCATAGTAAGTATATTTCTCCTCGATAAAGTGTCTATCAGCAAAGTCAGAGCTAATAAGGTGGGACAAAGTAAAGTGCGAGTGTCAGTTCACAAAAGTATTTTTCTTGTGGGGGCGGGGTAATGCTGAAGGAGGGGGTGCGAGGGGGGAGGGGGCAGGGGTCAGGCGTAAGGAGGGGGTGCGAGGGGGGAGGGGGGTGCTGTGGGATAATTTAAGATACTCTTTGAAGAGGCGGGGTTTTAGATGTTTTCAGAAGATGGGTGGGGACTCTGCTGTCTCAGTTTCACGGGGAAAGTTGGTTCCACCATTGGGGTGCCAGGACAGAGAAGAGCTTGGACTGGGCTGAGTGGGAATTGCTTTCCTGTTGGGGTAGGAGGGCCAAGAGACCAGAGGTGGCAGAACAGAGTGCATAGGTTGGGGTGTAGGTTTTGAGCATAGCTTGAAGGTAGAGAGGGGTAGTTCCTCTTGCTGCTCCGTAGGCAAGTACCAAATCAAATGAAAATCAAATCAGATGTTATTTGTCACATATATACATGGTTAGCAGATATTAATGCGAGTGTAGCTAAATGCTTGTGCTTCTGGTTCCGACAGTGCAGTAATATCTAACAAGTAATCTAACAGTTCCCCAACAACTATGTATCTAATACACTCAAACCTAAAAGGGGTGAATGAGAATATGTACATATAAATATATGGATGAGCGATGGCCAAGCGGCATAGGCAAGGCGCAATAGATTATATAAAATACAGTATATGTGTGATATGAGTAATGTAAGATATGTAAGCATTATTAAAGTGCCATTGTTTAAACTACTGATCCATTTGTTAAAGTGGCCAGTGATTGGGTCTCCATGTAGGCAGCAGCCTCTCTGAGTTAGTGATGGCTGTTTAATTAACAGTCTGATGGCCTTGAGATAGAAGCTGTTTTTCAGTCTCTCGGTTCCAGCTTTGATGCACCTGTACTGACCACGCCTTCTGGATGGTAGCGGGTGAACAGGCAGTGGCTCGAGTGGTTGTTGTCCTTGATGATCTTTTTGGCCTTCCTGTGACATTGGGTGCTGTAGGTGTCATGGAGGGCAGGTAGTTTGCCCCCGGTGATGTGCTGTGCAGACTGCACCACCCTCTGGAGACCCTTGCGGTTGAGGGCGGAGCAGTTGCCGTACCAGGCTGTGATACTGCCCGACAGGATGCTCTCGATTGTGGATCTGTAAAAGTTAGTCAGGGTTTTGTGTGACAAGCCACATTTCTTCAGCCTCCTGAGGTTGAAGAGGCGCTGTTGAGCCTTCTTCACCAAACTGTCTGTGTGGGTGGACCATTTCAGTTTGTCGTTGATGTGTATGCCGAGGAACTAAAAACTTTCCACCTTCTCCACTGCTGTCCCTTCGATTTGGATAGGGGGGGTGCTCCCTCTGCTGTTTCCTGTGGGCTGTCTGGTCATGTTGGTAATCAAGCCCTCTACCGTTGTGTCATCTGCAAACTTGATGATTGAGTTGGAGGCATGCATGGCCACGCAGTCATGGGTGAACAGGGAGTACAGGGGGGGGGGGGGCTGAGCACGCACCCAGGAGGGTCAGCGAGGTGGAAATATTGTTTCCTACCTTTACCACCTGGGGGCGGCCCGTCAGAAAGTCCAGGACCCAATTTCACAGGGCGGAGTTGTGGCCCTGGCCTCCAGCTTGATGATGAGCTTGGTGGGTACTATGGTGTTGAATGCTGAGCTTTAGTCAATCAACAGCATTCTTACATAGGTATTCCTCTTGTCCAGATGGGATAGGGCAGTGTGCAGTGTGATGGAGATTGCATCATCTGTTGACCTGTTAGGGCGGTATGCAAACTGAAGTGGGTCTAGGGTGGCCGGTAAGGTGGAGGTGACATGATCCTTGGCTCGTCTCTCAAAGCACTTCATGATGACAGAAGTGAGTGCTATGGGGCGGTAGCCATTTAGTTCAGTTATCTTTGCCTTCTTAGGTACAGGAACAATGGTGGCCATCTTGAAGCATGTAGGGACAGCAGACTTGGATAGGGAGCAATTGAATATGTCCGTAAACACACCAGCCAGCTGGTCTGTGCATGCTCTGAGGACGCAGCTAGGGATACCATCGAGGCCAGCAGCCTTGGAAGGGTTAACACATACAAATGTTTTACTCATGTCGGCCACGGAGAAGGAGGGGGGGGCTCAGTTCTTGTTAGCGGGCCGTGACGGTGGCACTGTATTATCCTCAAAGCGGGCAAAGAAGGTGTTTAGTTTGTCTGGAAGCGTGACGTCGGTGTCCATGACATGGCTGGTTTTTCCTTTTGTAGTCTGTGATTTCCTGTAGACCCCGCCACATACATCTTGTGTCTGAGCCATTGAATTGCGACTCCACTTTGTCCCTGTACCGGTATTTCGCTTGTTTGATTGCCTTGCGGAGGAAATAACGACACTTTATATTCAGCCATATTCCCAGACCTCTTTCCATGGTTATATGCGGTGGTTTTGCGCGAATGCCGCCATCCATCCACAATTTCTGGTTAGGGTAGGTTTTAATAGTCACAGTGGGTACAATATCTCCAATGCACTTCCTTATAAATTCACTCACAGAGTCAGCGTGCAGGTTGATGTTATTCTCTGAGGCTGACCGGAAACATATCCTGGTCCGTGTGATAAAAACAATCTTGAAGCGTGAATTCCGATTGGTCAGACCAGCGTTGAATGGTTCTAGTCACTGGTACATCCTGTTTGAGTTTCTGCCTATAAGACGGTATGCGCAAGATGGCGTCGTGGTTGGATTTGCCGAAGGGAGGGGAGGGCTTTGTATGCATTGAAGAAGTTAGAGTAGCAGTGGTCGAGTGTATTACCCCCACACGTAGTGCAATCGATATTCTGATAGAATTCAGGTAGTCTTGTTCTCAAATTTGCTTTGTCAAAATCCCCAGATACAATAAATGCAGCCTCAGGATATATGGTTTCCAGTTAACATAGAGTCCAATGAAGTTCCTTTAGGACCATCTTGGTGTCGGCTTGAGGAGGAATGTACACAGCTGTGACGATAACTGACGAGAATTCTCTTGGACGGTAATATGGCTTGCATTTCATTGTGAGGAATTCTAGGTCTGGAGAGCAGAAAGACTTCAGTTCCTGTATGTTGTTATGATTACACCATGAGTCGTTAATCATAAAGCATACACACTTCCCTTCCTCTTCCCAGAGAGATGTTTATCTCTGTTGGCGCGATGCATGGAGAAGCCCGGTGGCTGAACCGTTTCCGACAACATATCCCGAGAGAGCCATGTTTCCGTGAAACAGAGAATGTTACCATCTCTGATGTCTCTCTGGAAGGCAGCCCTTGCTCGAATTTTGTCTACCTTATTGTCAAGAGACTGGACATTGGCGAGTAGTATGCTCGGGAGCGGTGGGAGATGTGCACGGCTACGGAGCCTGAACAGGAGCGCGCCCCTTCTGCCCCTTCTGCGGCGCCGTTGTCTTGGGTCGGCTTCTGGGATTAGATCCATTCTCCTGGGTGGTGGTCCAAACAGAGGATCCACGTCGGGAAAAGTTGTATTCCTGGTCGTAATGTTGGTAAGTTGATGTCGCTCTTATATCCAATAGTTTTTCCCGGCTGTATGTAATAAGGCTTAAGGCTTCCCACGGGGCTTCCCACGGGGGGCCAGCACAGAAAAAAATGTATGAAATTGTATGAAATGTATGCGTTCACTACTGTAAGTCGCTCTGGATAAGAGCGTCTGCTAAATGACTAAAATGTAAATGTAAATGTTAAGGTTTCCTGGGGTAATAATGTAATAAATAATACATAAAAAACAAAGTATTGCATAGTTTCCTAAGGACTCGAAGTGAGGCGACCATCTCTGTCGGCGCCATCAGGCCCATCTACATTTTGAGACTATAATTTGTATTTATTTATTTATTTAATTTTTATTTAACTTTTATTTAACTAGGCAAGTTGGTTAAGAACAATATCTTATTTACAATGACAGCCTACCAAAAGGCAAAAATTATACTGCGGGAACAGGAGCAGGGATTAAAAATTATAATATAGGACAAAACACACATCATGAAAAGAGAGACAACCCAACACTACATAAAGAGATACCTAAGAAATGAACACAGCATGGCAGCAACACATGACAACACATCATGGTAGCAACACCACATGACAACAACATGATAGCAACACAACATGGCAGCAGCACAACATGGTTGCAGCACAAATCATGGTACTAACATTATTGAGTACAGACAACAGTACAAAGGGCAAGATGAGACAACAATACATCACGTGAAGCAGCCACAGCTGTCAGTAAGTGTCCATAATTGAGTCTTTGAATGAAGAGATGGAGATCAAACTGTCCAGTGCAGGAACAGAGATGTTGCTGACTGCTGACAGTGAATGGTAAGTGACATTGACAAGGAGCTAATGTATTTTACAAGTATAGAAGGAAGTAGAAGGAAGAAAGAAAGAAAAACAGACTTGATCCAACAGCCACCACTGGCCAATCACTGGACAGACATCCTCCCCTATGACGTCGTTCAATCTAGATCATCACAGAGAAGTGATGTCACCTTTTGTGATGTCACTCAATTTTGGAACAATCACGTCCAGCGGCAGAGTGCAGTGCCTGATTGAAGATGAGAGGGTTAAGACAATTGTATTCATTTTAAATGTAACCTTTATTTTATCAGGGAATCAAACTGAGACTAAGGTCTCTTTTACAGATGAGCTCTGAATTACAGAAATGACAGAAAATACACACATCAATATAAATACAAAATGCAAGCAGAAAGAAAATATGGTTATAATAAAAACAAACACATTGATCAGTAATAAGGTCCTCAATCAGCTTTCTGAATTACCCTAGAGGCACCAGAACATCACATTTAAGAACATGTTGAAGATTATTCCACAAATAAGGTGCAAGAAAACGTCAAATCTGATTTACTTAACTCAGTAGAAACCAAAGGAATTTCAAGAGGTAACCATCCCTCAGACCGTGGGTGGTGACTCGTATGTCTCAAGTTTAGTAAAGACATTACGAACAGTGGGACTTTTTTAGATTTTAAAACATAGCACTGTATCAACCTACTTGACATCATAGAGGGCCAAGAATGCAGTGATGAGTACTAAACTTTTAGAAAGATCACCAGCAGAGTCAGAGATGGAGTTTAAAAAGAAGCTTGATTTAACTTTCTGAATGGAGATAGTACTTCTGTTTCTCAAAGATGGCCAGTCCCATTACAGAGACAGTTTTCCTTGCTTTGGCCCAGGCATGATTTCTCATCTGATTCTCAGATAGCTCCGAAGAAAACCAAGGGTTAAACCTATATTTTACTCTAAATTGTTTAAAACAGGTGTGATTATCTGCCAGAGGAATACATATGGCGGAGAAATGTTCTAGAGCCTACTCAGGGTCAGGAATACAGGAGACAGTGGCTAAATCAGAGTAGAACATGTCATATAAAAACTATTGAGGAGAAAACTTATATTTGTAATTAAGCGAGGACTAGTATTTTTCTGTTTTGTGTCTCTAATACATACTATGGGACAATGATCATTTAGATAATATGCAAATACTCCATCTAGACAAATATTTATGGGGGTTATTAGTAAGAATTAAATCAATCAATGAGGAGTTAACAGGGTTTTTCACATTTAGCCGTGTGGGTTTTGAGATCAATTTAGTCAGATTAAAATCAATGCGGACAATCTGAAATTGATTTGAGGCCAGGGATAGCCAATCCAGATACAAATCCCCTAAAATGACCAACTCTGAGGACAGAAAAGGTGTTAAACACTCAGATAGAGCACCAATAGCATCCGCCATGGAGGCAGGGGAGCGCTAAATCCCAGCAGCAAATAAACGTGTATTCTGGTTCATGGACACATCTACAACCAGTAGCTCAAATTTCTTGGGAAAATAAATATTTAAAGATTGGAACGCCATGAAATCACATTTTACATATATTGCCAATCATCCTCCTTTCTGTAATCTGTTACATCTAAATACATTATAATCATTTAATTCAATGTCTTTATTAGGACAGAACCATTTAACCACGTTTACAAGAGAACCAGAATGTCAGGACACGAATCCTGTACCCAAATGTCAATTGTGTCCATTTTTGAAATCATACTCACAATTAGTAATTCAATTAAGTAATTCCATGCGGAAGCGTTAAAAAATTAACACCTTCATGGGACCAACTCCATTGACAACTACTACCACCGTTGCAAAGAGTTATAGGATACTATACAATGGTTGGGTCTAATCCTGAATGCTGATTGGTTAACACCTCATTCCAGACTGTGTCTATTCCACAAGTTACCACTAGCTAAATCTACGACATTAAAATGCCTATTTATTCTGTTCCACTGTCTCATCAGCCCAGCCAGGCAATTTATAAACTTGATCTTCACTATAAAAAGCATCTAGACATTATCTCACATTTCTTTTAGACTAACATTTAGTTTTCAACAGCGGAGATTTATATAAACGTTGCTGTCTGTCTTTCTGACATTTGCAACATTGTTTCAATATTCAAATTTGATCTCCAGCTGTCCCATAGTAATGAATGTGTCGGGAGTCGAGACGAGACAGACAGGCAGCGTTTCACATCCAGTCTAAATCATTAATCAGCTGGCATAATTTTTCTGGATATATATATTTTTTTATTTTACCTTTATTTAACTAGGCAAGTCAGTTAAGAACAAATTCTTATTTTCAATGACGGCCTAGGAACAGTGGGTTAACTGCCTTGTTCAGGGGCAGAACAACAGATTTGTACCTTGTCAGCTTGGGGATTTGAACTTGCAACCTTTCGGTTACTTTTTATTTTACGCTTTAACCAATAGGCTACGCTGCCACCTCCTATATAAAGAAATGTAAATTGAAAAAAGGTCAAACGAAACGAAGTGCAGCTAGTTTGCAGTCTTTCCAGCTTCAGTTTGAAGTGATTGTGTTAGCTGTGTTGTTGGCTAGCTCCTCTGAACAACAGTGTCCTGACGAGTGAGCACATTTTCTATGCCAGGTGAAATCACACCTCATTAGCTCATTGTTATGGATATTTCCAAATAAATATCACTAGAAAACAGCTTAAACAAATGCAAATGCAGCTACTTTGCTGTTCTTCTGGCTGCACTTTTTGACATGACTAAGTTAACTGTAGTTTGCTGGCTAGCGAAGGGATAAGAACGTTGACAGTCAGTATGGCAATGGAACATTTAGAACGAACAACTGGATCACATCCAAAGATACAGAACAAAAATACTGAACGACTGGGTCGCGTCTCTGGCAACCGGACTGTTCGAACGAACAACCAGCCGGCTTCGGTAGCAACTCTAGATTTGTCTGGACTATATCTTGTGGAAGGATTAAATAGTATGAATAAATGGATCAAAATAACTTTTTTTATAAAAATGTGTAAATTATTATTTGAATATGTTGGTATCCCGTTGTGTAAAAGTGATAACGCCCTCGAAGACGGTATTTGGAGGATATATCGGCACGGTTCACACCCGTGCCAATATATAATCCAAATACTGGCTTTGAGGGCATTATCGCTTAAATATAATCCTCTATTCTTAACCTGAACATTTTGAACCTGTAGCTGCAGTGTAGTGGAGCAGAAAGGAGTGATGTCATCCTTTGTGATGTCACTCATTTTGGGACAATCACTGTCTGACCAATGACAGAGTGCATTATAATGGTGCAGACAGGAGTGATGTCATCCTTTGTGAGGTAATTGGTTTCATTGTGACTGACCAGTTCCAGGTGCAGGACATGATGACATCATCCTCATATCTTATCATTGGCTAAACAGATAGACCTCACTGCTGCATTCATCCTCATCATAATAATTGTGATATTTTACATTGTCTGTTAATCGATATCCCACACTCATACATACAGACTGATACACATACACTCATACATACAGACTGATACACATACACTCATACATACAGACTGATACACATACACTCATACATACAGACTGATACACATACACTCATACATACAGACTGATACACATACACTCATACATACAGACTGATACACATACACTGATACATACAGACTGATACACATACACTTGTAAGGATTTTTTTTCTCCAGTTGAATTAGACGCTGTCAGCCAAGTCAGATTGGTGTGTGTGTGTGTGTGTGTGTGTGTGTGTGTGTGTGTGTGTGTGTGTGTGTGTGTGTGTGTGTGTGTGTGTGTGTGTGTGTGTACAAAGCCTGCAGGTCCTCTAAAACGCAAATTCATTTTTTCAGCTCATACACAGTGCTTTAGACTGATGAGTCACTACAGACACTGTCTAATTCCTTCTCTCTCTCTCTCTCTATCTCTCAATTCAATTCAATTTAAGGGCTTTATTGGCATGAGAAACATATGTTTACATTGCCAAAGCAAGTCAAATAGATAACAAACAACAGTGAAATAAACAATAAAAAATTAACATTAAACATTACACTCACAAAAGTTCCAAAAAAATAAAGACATTTCAAAGGTCATATTATGTCTATATACCGTGATGTAATGATGTGTAAATAGTTAAAGTACAAAAGGGAAAATAAACAAACATAAATATGGGTTGTATTTACAATGGTGTTTGTTCTTCACTGGTTGACCTTTTCTTGTGGCAACAGGTCCCAAATCTTGCTGCTGTGAATGAACACTGTAGTATTTCACCCAGTAGATATGGGAGTTTATCAAAATTGAATTCTTTGTGGGTCTTTGTAATATGAGGGAAATATGTGTCTCTAATATGGTCTAATATGGTCATACAGGATATAGATAGAGTGATCCCACACCCTTACACAACACTAAAAGCATGACACCTTTTCAGACTGAAACAGAAAACCATCATGACATTTGTCCAAGGGTTCTCTGCCTCCTCCAGCTTCCGGAAAGTACAAATGTAAATTTACAACAAGTAACAACTATGATTGATTACCTTAATTAAAGCCTCTTTGTTTTTTGTCCCTAACCAATGCTAATTTAGTGTTGAGCTCCAATGTGTGTAGAGCAGAGGTGTTGGAGAGGCATAAACAGGGGTCTTTGTTCACCTCCATACAATGGTGCCAGGCTGTACAGTTCCCTCACTGTCCATTCTACTGGCCCAGCAGCAGAGTGCATGTAAACCTCCTCTCCCTATGGAGAAGCACTCTCTTTCACACAGAGGCACAAGAGCCTTCTCAGTAAGGCGGTGTGAGGAGGCACTCAGAGAAGGAGAAATCAAAATGGAGACAGAAATAGCTGACTATAAACTTTACATAGCTTAGTTAAAACTTGTGTAATTTCTACAAGTCCAGAGAGTGACAATCACACAGATAGTACACACACACACACAAATTCAGTTTCCTGTCACCCGTAACAATGGTATCAGCCTGCAGCCGTGCAAACCAACCCGGTCTTATCAGTTGCAGGCTCAGACACTGTGCATGTGATTGTGTTTCTTCCATACCACTCCTCAGGAGAGGCATTAGTGAATTCACCCCACATGAAAGCACAGCTGAGACTGACTGTGTGTGTGTGTGTGTGTGTGTGTGTACACCAGGCTACTTTCCAAACAGACAGTGTGTGAGAGGAACACTTTTTCCTCATTTATTTATTTAACCTTTATTTAACTAGGCAAGTCAGTTAAGAACAATTCTTATTTACAATGGCGGTCTACCCCTGTGCGCCGCCTATGGGACTCCCAATCATGGCCGGTTGTGATGCGGCCTGCAATCGAACCAGGGTCTGTAGTGACGCCTCTAGCACTGAGATCCAGTGCCTTAGACCGCTGTGATACAGCCTGGAATCGAACCAGGGTCTGTAGCGACGCCTCTAGCACTGAGATCCAGTGCCTTAGACCGCTGTGATACAGCCTGGAATCGAACCAGGGTCTGTAGCGACGCCTCTAGCACTGAGATCCAGTGCCTTAGACCGCTGTGATACAGCCTGGAATCGAACCAGGGTCTGTAGCGACGCCTCTAGCACTGAGATCCAGTGCCTTAGACTGCTGCGCCGCTCAGGAGCCCTCATTCCTGTTACAAAATACATATCTATCAGCAAGAGTGTGTTTCATGTCTCTTCACTAACAGAAACAGTACAGGCTAGTTTGTATTTCGTATGCCTGTCTCTGTTATTCGTAAATATGAGCAGTTATCTTTGCATTTCAGGGTGAAGGAATATGTTTATCGAAGGAGATTTCTGTCTCAACGCATCACGACGACACAACAGAAAAGTTCTTCCTCTGATATTTAGCCTCGTATTATCTCCATAGTGTGCTTGTGTGAGCTGTCGTGCCCCAAACCCACACCTAGCCCTGACCACAGGTCAGTCCTCTGAGTCCCAGATCAGTAGAACAGACATTCTCATTCACAGCAACGTTCCATCATATGTATTCATTTTCATTGTTGGCAAGGGCCGTAAGTAAACACAGTTAATCTCCACCTGTTGTGTATGTGACAAGCATGTGACAAATACATTTGATTTGATGTGTTTGATCAACAGACATATTGTCTGTAGCCTTTTCTACAATGCTTGCTGTAAACCAGACGCCACACAGCTACGGGCTGTACCGTCAGAAGTGTTGTGGTGTCTGGCCAGATCTCTGTTCTCTGACTGGTTGAAACAGTGGGAGCAGTAAACCTCTCTCTGTGACCGGTGTCTGACCTCGTGACTTAAGGGTTAACGAGTGCTGCTGCGTGGAGGCGCTCAACACTAGACAAGCCCATCCGACTGTCAGACGGACACGCTGTAGACCTGGGAACAAACATGCGCACACTCACATATACACACCATAGACATGCACACTACCATATACACACCATAGACATGCACACTCTCAGACAGCCCCTCCCCCACACACACACACAGTAATTGCAGTGTAATGTTATATTGTGCTGTATGGAGTGCGTGGACGCTGTTAAAAGAGAGAGGTGCAGAACCCCCCCCCAATTAAACACAGTTTGAGTTTGTCGTTGTCATAGCAACTGAGCTTGCACCTTCTGAAATGCTGTTTCATATTAAATAGTGTTGCGTCGATCTCTCTCCCTCTTCTGAAAACAGATAAAGCCCTCAGTAAGCACTAGGCTACAGCTAAGTGTAGCCTGATCTCTCTCTCAGCATGGGGAATATATGTTAACATTGCCAAAGCAAGTGAAGTAGATAAGAAACAAAAGTGAAACAAACAAATGAACAGTGAAAAATAAAGACCTCTCTCTCTCGCTCTGAGATGACAACACAGAAAACATTACAAAGATGTAGGTCTACTAAAGTGTCAGCACGATATAAATAGAAGACCTAAAACACGATGTAGACAGAATAATCCTTATCAGGCATTATCCTCCCTAACCTTATCCAACATGATCCTCCCTTTACTTTTTCTAATATTATCCTCCCTAAACTTATCATGCATTATCCTCCCTGACTTTATCCAACATTATCATCCCTAACCGTATCCAACATGATCCTCCCTAACTTTATATAACATTATCCCCTAACCTTATCCAACATTATCCTCCATAACGTTATCCAACATTATCCTCCCTAATGTTATCCAACATTAACCTCCCTAACATTAGCCAACATTATCCTTCCTAACCTTAGCCAACATTATCCTCCCTAACTTTATCCAACATTATCCCCTAACCGTATCCAACATTATCCTCCCTAACTTTATCCAACATTATCCCCTAACCTTATCCAACATTATCCTCCCTAACTTTATCCAACATTATCCCCTAACCGTATCCAACATTATCCCCTAACATTATACCACATGATCCTCCCTGACTTTATATAACATTATCCCCCTAACCTTTTCCCGCATGATCCTCCCTAACTTTATATAACATTATCCCCCCTAACCTTATCTCACATTATCCTCCCTAACCTATTTCATGGTTGAACTAAAGCTCCTGATTGGAGTGCTGAGGAGAAAGGAAAGGAAGTCTGGTGATTTCAGAAAAAAAGAAGCATCCTTAATCTAGAAACAGGGCATGTGATTGACACACACACACACACACACACACACACACACACACACACCTACTATTATTATTGGCTGTGACACAGTGAGACTTAGTGTAGAAGTTATTCTAGAATTGTAATGTACATTGGTAGACAGGAGAGTATCAAGGTGGGAAGGAAAGATGTCTGTGTGTCTGTGTGTGTATATGTGTGAGTGCGTGTGTGAAAGGTAGACGAGAAGGTGGGAAGGACAACAAGTAGGCAAGCAGGCACTATACGACCTGTGTCCTCTTTTAGTAAGAGCCTGATGGGTCAGAGTCAGGGGGTTGAGCTGGCTGTATGGTGAGAGACTAAGAGGCTATGCAGGGGTATGGTAGTCTAGATTACTGTATAGAGAGAGGATATAGAGAGACTAGAGGATATAGAGATACTACAGGATATACAAATAATATAGTAGAGAGACTAGAGAGAGGCTATGCAGGGGTATGGTAGTCTAGATTACTGTATAGAGAGAGGATATAGAGAGACTAGAGGATATAGAGATACTACAGGATATACAAATAATATAGTAGAGAGACTAGAGAGAGGATATGCAGGGGTATGGTAGTCTAGATTACTGTATAGAGAGAGGATATAGAGAGACTAGAGGTTATAGAGATACTACAGGATATACAAATAATATAGTAGAGAGACTAGAGAGAGGATATAGAGAGACTAGAGGATATAGAGATACTACAGGATATACAAATAATATAGTAGAGAGACTAGAGAGAGGATATAGAGAGGATATAGAGAGACTAGAGGATATAGAGATACTATAGGATATACAGAGAATATAGTAGAGAGACTAGAGAGAGGATATAGAAAGGATATAGAGAGACTAGAGGATATAGAGATACTATAGGATATCCAGAGAATATAGTAGAGAGACTAGAGAGAGGATATAGAGATACTATAGGATATACAGAGACTATAGAGAGACTATGCAGGTAGAGACTAGAGAGAGGATATAGAGAGACTAGAGGATATAGAGATACTATAGGATATCCAGAGAATATAGTAGAGAGACTATAGAGAGACTATAGAGAGACTAGAGAGAGGATATAGAGAGACTAGAGGATATAGAGATACTATAGGATATACAGAGAATATAGTAGAGAGACTATAGAGAGACTATAGAGAGACTAGAGAGAGGATATAGAGAGGATATAGAGAGACTAGAGGATATAGAGATACTATAGGATATCCAGAGAATATAGTAGAGAGACTATAGAGAGACTATAGAGAGACTAGAGAGAGGATATAGAGAGGATATAGAGAGACTAGAGGATATAGAGATACTATAGGATATACAGAGAATATAGTAGAGAGACTATAGAGAGACTATAGAGAGACTAGAGAGAGGATATAGAGAGACTAGAGGATATAGAGATACTATAGGATATCCAGAGAATATAGTAGAGAGACTAGAGAGAGGATATAGAGATACTATAGGATATACAGAGACTATAGAGAGACTATAGAGAGACCTGGAGAGAGGATATAGAGAGACTAGAGGATATAGAGATACTATAGGATATCCAGAGAATATAGTAGAGAGACTATAGAGAGACTATAGAGAGACTAGAGAGAGGATATAGAGAGACTAGAGGATATAGAGATACTATAGGATATCCAGAGAATATAATAGAGAGACTAGAGAGAGAATATAGAGAGACTAGAGGATATAGAGATACTATAGGATATACAGAGAATATAGTAGAGAGACTATAGAGAGACTAGAGAGAGACTAGAGAGAGGATATAGAGAGACTAGAGGATATAGAGATACTATAGGATATACAGAGAATATAGTAGAGAGACTATAGAGAGACTAGAGAGAGACTAGAGAGAGGATATAGAGAGACTAGAGGATATAGAGATACTATAGGATATACAGAGAATATAGTAGAGAGACTAGAGAGAGACTACATAGAGACTAGAGAGAGGATATAGAGAGACTATAGGATATAGAGATACTATAGAGAGGATATAGAGAGAATATAGAGAGGACATAGAGAGAGAGAGAGGATATAGAGAGGATATAGTATAGAGAGAGAGGATATAGAGAGAATATAGAGAGGACATAGAGAGAGAGAGAGGATGTAGAGAGGGACTAGAGAGAGGATATATATATCGAGAGAGGATAGAGAGAGAATATAGAGAGGATATAGAGAGGATATAGAGAGGATATAGAGAGGATATAGAGAAGATATAGAAAGACTGGAGAGGATGTAGAGAGACTAGTGAGATAATAGAGATGATATAGAGAGAATATAGAGAGAATATAGGGAGAATATAAAGAGGATATAAAGAGAATATAGAGATAATATAGAGAGGATATAGGGAGAATATAAAGAGGATATAGAGAGAATATAGAGATAATATAGAGAGACTAGAGATATAATATAGAGAGAATATAGAGAGGATATAGGGAGAATATAAAGAGGATATAGAGAGAATATAGAGATCATATAGAGGGATAATGTAGAGATGATATAAAGAGACTAGAGAGATAATATAGAGACAATATAGAGATAATACAGAGATTATATTTCGAGAATATAGAGAGAACAGAGAATATAGAGGATATATAGAGACTAGAGAGGATATAGCGAGAATATAGAGGATATATAGAGACTAGAGAGAGCATAGAGAGATAATATAGAGTATTTAGAGATAATATAGAGAGAATATAGAGATATTATAGAGAGGATACAGAGAGACGAGAGAGAGGATATGGAGAGAGAGATGATAAAGCGACTAGAGAGAGAATATAGAGAGAATATAAAGATATTATAGAGAGACTAGAGAGATGATATAGACAGAATATAGAGAGAGTAGAGAGGATAGAGAGAGACTAGAGATAATAGAGAGGATACAAAGAGAATGTAGAGAGAATATGGAGAGAATATAGAGAGGCTAAAAGACAATATAGAGAGAATATAGAGAGGATAGAGATAGAATATAGAGAGGTTAGAGAGGATATAGAGAGACTAGAGAGATGATATAGAGAGAATATAGAGATACTAGATAGGATATAGATAGACTAGAGAGATAATATAGAGAATATAGAGAGACTAGAGAGATAATATAGAGAGAATATAGAGAGACTAGATAGGATATAGAGAGACTAGAGAGATAATATAGAGAGAATATAGAGAGACTAGAGAGATAATATAGAGAGGCTAGATAATATAGAGAATATAGAGAGCTTATAGAGAGAGACTAGGGAGATAACAGAGAGAATATGGAGAGGATGTAGACAGAATATAGAGAGACAATATCGAGAGAATGTAGAGAGGATATAGAGAGATAATACAGAGAGGATATAGAGAGACTAGAGAGATAATGTAGAGAGGCTAGATAATACAGAGGATATAGAGAATATAGAGGATATAGAGAGAATAGAGAGGATATAGAGAGAATATAGACATTATTTCGAGAGAATATAGAGATTATATATAAAGAATACAGAGAGAAGATAGAGAAAACAGAGGATATATAGAGACTAAAGAGTGGATATAAAGAGCATAGAGAGATAATGTAGAGGATTTAGAGAGAATATTGAGAGGATATAGAGATTCTATAGAGAGGATATAGATATAGTACAGAGATAATATAGAGAGGATGTAGAGATAATATAGAGATAATATAGAGAGGATATGGAGATAATATAGAGATAATATAGAGAGAATATTGAGAGGATATAGTGAGAATTCAGAGATACTATAGAGAGGATATAGATATAATACGGAGATAATATAGGGAGGATATGTTGTGGATCTTAATGTTTTTCCTCATAATCCTGGATTATCGGACCACCATTTTATTGCGTTTGCAATCGCAACAAATAATCTGCTCAGACCCCAACCAAGGAGCATTAAAAGTCGTGCTATAAATTCTCAGACAACCCAAAGATTCCTTGATGCCCTTCCAGACTCCCTCTGCCTACCCAAGGACGTCAGAGGACAAAAATCAGTTAACCACCTAACCGAGGAACTCAATTTAACCTTGCGCAATACCCTAGATGCAGTTGCACCCCTAAAAATTAAAAACATCTGTCATAAGAAACTAGCTCCCTGGTATACAGAAAATACACGAGCTCTGAAGCAAGCTTCCAGAAAATTGGAACGGAAATGGCGCCACACCAAACTGGAAGTCTTCTGACTAGCTTGGAAAGACAGTACCGAAGAGCCCTCACTGCTGCTCGATCATCCTATTTTTCCAACTTAATTGAGGAAAATAAGAACAATCCGAAATTTCTTTTTGATACTGTCGGAAAGCTAACTAAAAAGCAGCCTTCGCAAATGGAGGGTGGCTTTCACTTCAGCAGTAATAAATTTATGAACTTCTTTGAGGAAAAGATCATGATCATTAGAAAGCAAATTACGGACTCCTCTTTAAATCTGGGTATTCTTCCAAAGCTCCATTGTCCTGAGTCTACACAACTCTGCCAGGACCTAGGATCAAGGGAGATACTAAAGTGTTTTAGTACTATATCTCTTGACACAATGATGAAAATAATCATGGCCTCCAAACCCTCAAGCTGCATACTGGACCCTATTCCAACTAAACTACTGAAAGAGCTGCTTCCTGTGCTTGGCCCTCCTATGTTGAACATAATAAACGGCTCTCTATCCACCGGATGTGTACCAAGCTCACTAAAAGTGGCAGTAATAAAGCCTCTCTTGAAAAAGCCGAATCTTGACCCAGAAATTATAAAAAACTATCGGCCTATATCGAATCTTCCATTCCTATCAAAAATTTTTGAAAAAGCTGTTGCACAGCAACTCACTGCCTTCCTGAAGACAAACAATGTATACGAAACGCTTCAGTCTGGTTTTAGACCCCATCATAGCACTGAGACTGCACTTGTGAAGGTGGTAAATGACCTTTTAATGACGTCAGACCGAGGCTCTGCATCTGTCCTCGTGCTCCTAGATCTTAGTGCCGCTTTTGATACCATCGATCACCACATTCTTTTGGAGAGATTGGAAACCCAAATTGGTCTACATGGACAAGTTCTGGCCTGGTTTAAATCTTATCTGTCGGAAAGATATCAGTTTGTCTCTGTGAATGGTTTGTCCTCTGACAAATCAATTGTAAATTTCGGTGTTCCTCAAGGTTCCGTTTTAGGACCACTATTGTTTTCACTATATATTTTACCTCTTGGGGATGTCATTCGAAAACATAATGTTAAATTTCACTGCTATGCGGACGACACACAGCTGTACATTTCAATGAAACATAGTGAAGCCCCAAAATTGCCCTCGCAAGAAGCCTGTGTTTCAGACATAAAGAAGTGGATGGCTGCAAACTTTCTACTTTTAAATTCGGACAAAACAGAGATGCTTGTTCTAGGTCCCAAGAAACAAAGAGATCTTCTGTTGAATCTGACAATTAATCTGGATGGTTGTACAGTCGTCTCAAATAAAACTGTGAAGGACCTCGGCGTTACTCTGGACCCTGATCTCTCTTTCGAAGAACATATCAAGACTGTTTCAAGGACAGCTTTTTTCCATCTACGTAACATTGCAAAAATCAGAAACTTTCTGTCCAAAAATGACGCAGAAAAATTAATCCATGCTTTTGTTACTTCTAGGCTGGACTACTGCAATGCTCTACTTTCCGGCTACCCGGATAAAGCACTAAACAAACTTCAGTTAGTGCTAAATACGGCTGCTAGAATCCTGAATAGAACCCCAAAATTTGATCATATTACTCCAGTGCTAGCCTCCCTACACTGGCTTCCTGTTAAGGCAAGGGCTGATTTCAAGGTTTTACTGCTAACCTACAAAGCATTACATGGGCTTGCTCCTACCTATCTTTCCGATTTGGTCCTGCCGTACATACCTACACGTACGCTACGGTCACAAGACGCAGGCCTCCTAATTGTCCCTAGAATTTCTAAGCAAACGGCTGGAGGTAGGGCTTTCTCCTATAGAGCTCCATTTTTATGGAATGGTCTGCCTACCAATGGGAGAGACGCAGACTCAGTCTCAACCTTTAAGTCTTTACTGAAGACTTATCTCTTCAGTAGGTCCTATGATTAAGTATAGTCTGGCCCAGGAGTGTGAAGGTGAACGGAAAGGCTGGAGCAACGAACCGCCCTTGCTGTCTCTGCCTTGCCGGTTCCCCTCTTTTCCACTGGGATTCTCTGCCTCTAACCCTTTTACAGGGGCTGAGTCACTGGCTTACTGGTGTTCTTCCATGCCGTCGATGGGAGGGGTGCGTCACTTGAGTGGGTTGAGTCACTGACGTGGTCTTCCTGTCTGGGTTGGCGCCCCCCCTTGGGTTGTGCCATGGCGGAGATTGTTGTGGGCTATACTCGGCCTTGTCTTAGGACGGTAAGTTGGTGGTTGGAGACATCCCTCTAGTGGTGTAGGGGCTGTGCTTTGGCAAAGTGGGTGGGGTTATATCCTGCCTGTTTTGCCCTGTCCGGGGGTATCATTGGATGGGGCCACAGTGTCTTCTGATCCCTCCTGTCTCAGCCTCCAGTATTTATGCTGCAATAGTTTATGTGTCGGGGTGCTAGGGTCAGTCTGTTACATCTGGAGTATTTCTCTTGTCTTATCCGGTGTCCTGTGTGAATTTAAATATGCTCTCTCTAATTCTCTCTTTCTCTCTTTCTGTCTTTCTCTCGGAGGACCTGAGCCCTAGGACCATGCCTCAGGACTACCTGGTATGATGACTCCTTGCTGTCCCCAGTCCACCTGGCCGTGCTGCTGCTCCAGTTTCAACTGTTCTGCCTGCGGCTATGGAACCCTGACCTGTTCACCGGACGTGCTTGTTGCACCCTCGACAACTACTATGATTATTATTATTTGACCATGCTGGTCATTTATGAACATTTTAACATCTTGACCATGTTCTGTTATAATATCCACCCTGCACAGCCAGAAGAGGACTGGCCACCCCTCATAGCCTGGTTCCTCTCTAGGTTTCTTCCTAGGTTTTTGGCCTTTCTAGGGAGTTTTTCCTAGGGAGTTTTTCCTAGCCACCGTGCTTCTTTCACATGCATTGCTTGCTGTTTGGGGTTTTAGGCTGGGTTTCTGTACAGCACTTTGAGATATCAGCTGATGTACGAAGGGCTATATAAATAAATTTGATTTGATTTGATTTGATTTGATATATCGACATAATATGGAGATAATATAGAGATGATACAGAGAGAATAGAGAGAGGATATAGAGAGATGATACAGAGAGATGATATTGAGAGGATATAGAGAAACTAGAGATAATATAGAGAGGATATAGATATGATACAGAGATAATATAGAGAAGATATAGAGTGGATATAGAGAGAATGTCGAGAGATAATATAGAGATAATATAGAGAGACTGGAGAATATCAAATCAAAGTTTATTTGTCATGTGCGCCGAATACAACAGGTGTAGACCTTACAGTGAAATACTTACTTACAGGCTCTAACCAATAGTGCAAAAAAGGTATTAGGTGAACAATAGGTAAGTAAAGAAATAAAACAACAGTAAAAAGACAGGCTATATACAGTAGCGAGGCTACATACAGACACCGGTTAGTCAGGCTGATTGAGGTAGTATGTACATGTAGATATGGTTAAAGTGACGATGCATATATGATGAACAGAGGGCATCAGTAGCGTAAAAGAGGGGTTGGAGGGTGGTGGGTGGCAGGACACAATGCAGATAGCCTGGTTAGCCAATGTGTGGGAGCAGTGTTTGGTTGGAATATAGAGGATATATTGAGATAATATAGAGAGTCTAGACAATATAGAGATAATATAGAGATAATATAGAGTCTAGACAATATAGAGATAATATAGAGAGTCTAGACAATATAGAGATAATATAGAGAGTCTAGACAATATAGAGATAATATAGAGAGAATAGAAGGTATAAAGGGGTATGTTAGTCTAGCAGACACATGCAGACAGGGAGTTGGATTGGTGAGGAGGTAGGTGTTTTTTGTTGTAAGAATTGACCTGAGCTACACAGGTAAGAGGGTGGCAGGTCCCATTTAAGAGAATATAACCCAGATAAAGACTTCAATAGATCGATACAGAATAGAGGCAAGAATGTAGACATGGAGTACAGGCATGTGTGGCAGCAGTACTGGTGTCTGGCTGTCCGCTGTATGTGAGATTTATCTTTGCCCAGCAGGCAGTGTTGGACCATATGGTCCTTAGAGCAGAGTGTCCTAAAACCCCACACATGTCTCTCTCTGTGTGTGTGTGTGTGTGTGTGTGTGTGTGTGTGTGTGTGTGTGTGTGTGTGTGTGTGTGTGTGTGTGTGTGTGTGTGTGTGTGTGTGTGTGTGTGTGTGTGTGTGTGTGTGTGGCCATGAGAAGGAGCCATCTGCTTCCCATGCTCTATCCTGGAATGCTGGAAGACAAGACTCACAGTCAGACGAGCATCTTCACCAGAGACACTGACTCAGGGATATAAACGACTCACATTCAGACTAGCATCTTCACCAGAGACACTGACTCAGGGATATAAACGACTCCATTCAGACTAGCATCTTTACCAGAGACACTGACTCAGGGATATAAACGACTCAGACTAGCATCTTTACCAGAGACACTGACTCAGGGATATAAACAACTCTCAGTCAGACTAGCATCTTCACCAGAGACACTGACTCAGGGATATAAACGACTCACAGTCAGACTAGCATCTTCACCAGAGACGCTGACTCAGGGATATAAACGACTCACAGTCAGACTAGCATCTTCACCAGAGACGCTGACTCAGGGATATAAACGACTCAGTCAGACTAGCATCTTCACCAGAGACACTGACTCAGGGATATAAACGACTCAGTCAGACTAGCATCTTCACCAGAGACACTGACTCAGGGATATAAACGACTCAGTCAGACTAGCATCTTTACCAGAGACACTGACTCAGGGATATAAACGACTCAGTCAGACTAGCATCTTTACCAGAGACACTGGTTCAGGGATATAAACGACTCAGTCAGACTAGCATCTTTACCAGAGACACTGACTCAGGGATATAAACGACTCAGTCAGAGTAGCATCTTTACCAGAGACACTGACTCAGGGATATAAACGACTCAGTCAGACTAGCATCTTTACCAGAGACACTGACTCAGGGATATAAACGACTCAGTCAGACTAGCATCTTTACCAGAGACACTGACTACACACGCACAATAAGAACAATCACTATGAACCAGTTGACTAGATGGATCCAAAATCCCCCGAACTTCCACCTTACCCCCCCTGTCACTTCCCAGCAGAAGCTCCCGAAGCTGGGGTGGGGTTGCTTCATTAGGGGGGCTGGCTGGAGGTCCACTAAGCCCCTCTGTGCCCATATGGTCCGGAGACTTAAGCAGAGAGACAGTATCAGAAGGCAAGCCTGGGGGCTGGATAAGGGGACGGGGAGGTAGAAGTTGGAAAGGAGGAGAAAAAGGGGAGGCACATTAAAGGCAATTAGAGTGTGGGAGAGAGGCAGGGGTGCGTGTGTGTGTGTGTGTGTGTGTGTGTGTGTGTGTGTGTGTGTGTGTGTGTAAATGTGTCAGGGTAAATAAGTAAAGAGCAGTAATAATAACTGTGTCATATGATCTGCCTGCACAGTAACTCTAATGACATTAGTCTGCCTGAGAGAGGGATATCAAACCAGTCGCACGCCCCCCAGCCCCCCTCCTCCTCCCCCCACCCCTCCTCTCTCCCCTTTACTCCTCCCCCCAACCCTTCCTCTCCCCTTTACTCCTCCCCCCACCCCTTCCTCTCCCCTTTACTCCTCCCCCCACCCCTTCCTCTCCCCTTTACTCCTCCCCCAACCCTTCCTCTCCCCTTTACTCCTCCCCCCACCCCTTCCTCTCCCCTTTACTCCTCCCCCACACCCCTTCCTCTCCCCTTTACTCCTCCCCCCACCCCTTCCTCTCCCCTTTACTCCTCCCCCACCCCTTCCTCTCCCCTTTACTCCTCCCCCCACCCTTCCTCTCCCCCACCCCTTCCTCTCCCCTTTACTCCTCCCCCACCCCTTCCTCTCCCCTTTACTCCTCCCCCACCCCTTCCTCTCCCCTTTATCCTCCCCCCACCCCTTCCTCTCCCCTTTACTCCTCCCCCACCCCTTCCTCTCCCCTTTACTCCTCCCCCCACCCCTTCCTCTCCCCTTTACTCCTCCCCCACCCCTTCCTCTCCCCTTTACCTCCCCCCACCCCTTCCTCTCCCCTTTACTCCTCCCCCCACCCCTTCCTCTCCCCTTTACTCCTCCCCCCACCCCTTCCTCTCCCCTTTACCTCCCCCCACCCCTTCCTCTCCCCTTTACCTCCCCCCACCCCTTCCTCTCCCCTTTACTCCTCCCCCACCCCTTCCTCTCCCCTTTACTCCTCCCCCACCCCTTCTTCTCCCCTTTACTCCTCCCCCACCCCTTCCTCTCCCCTTTACTCCTCCCCCACCCCTTCCTCTCCCCTTTACTCCTCCCCCACCCCTTCCTCTCCCCTTTACTCCTCCCCCACCCCTTCCTCTCCCCTTTACTCCTCCCCCACCCCTTCCTCTCCCCTTTACTCCTCCCCCCACCCTTCCTCTCCCCTTTACTCCTCCCCCCACCCCTTCCTCTCCCCTTTACTCCTCCCCCCACCCCTTCCTCTCCCCTTTACTCCTCCCCCCACCCCTACCGCTCCCCTTTACTCCTTCCCCCACCTCACCCTCCTTCCCCCTCCTCTCTCCCCCTTCCTCTCCCCTTTACTCCTCCCCTCACCTCACCCTCTATCCCCCTCCTCTCACCCCAGCACCCCCTCCGCTTGCTCCCCTTCCTCTCCCCTTTACTCCTCCCCCCACCTCACCCTCTATCCCCCCTCCTCTTGCCCCCAGCACCCCCTCCTCTCGCTCCCCTTCCTCTCCCCTTTACTCCTCCCCCCAACTCACAATTCAATTCAATTCAAGGGGTTTTACTGGCATGGGAAACATATGTTAACATTGCCAAAGCAAGTGAAGTAGATAATATACAAAAGTGAAATAAACAATAAAAATGAACAGTAAACATTACACTCACAGAAGTTCCAAAAAGAATAAAGACATTACAAATGTCATAATATTTATATATACAGTGTTGTAATTATGTACAAATGGTTAAAGTACAAAAGGGACAATAAATAAGCATAAATATGGGTTATATTTACAATGGTGTTTGTTCTTCATTGGTTGACCTTTTTTTGTGGCAACAGGTCCCAAATCTTGCTGCTGTGATGGCACACTGTGGTATTTCACCCAGTAGTTTATCAAAAGCGGGTTTGTTTTTTCGAATTCTTTGTGGATCTGTGTAATCTGAGGGAAATATGTGTCTCTAATATGGTCATACATTTGGCAGGAGGTTAGGAAGTGCAGCTCAGTTTCCACCTCATTTTGTGGGCAGTGTGTACATAGCCTGTCTTCTCTTGAGAGCCAGGTATGCCTACGGCGGCCTTTCTCAATAGCAAGGCTATGCTCACTGAGTCTGTACATAGTCAAAGCTATCCTTAAGTTTGGGTCAGTCACAGTGGTCAGGTGTTCTGCCACTGTGTACTCTCTGTTTACGGCCAACTAGCATTCTAGTTTGCTCAGTTTTTTTGTTAATTCTTTCCAATGTGTCAAGTAATTATCTTTTGGTTTTCTCATGATTTAGTTGGGTCTAATTGTGTTACTGTCCTGGGGCTCTGTGGGGTGTGATTGTGTTTGTGAACAGAGCCCCAGGACCAGCTTGCTTAGGGGACTCTTCTCTAGATTAATCTCTCTGTAGGTGATGGCTTTGTTCTGGAAGGTTTGGGAATCGATTCCTTTTAGGTGTTTGTAGAATTTAACGGCTCTTTTCTGGATTTTGATAATTAGCGGGTATTGGCCTAATTCTGCTCTGAATGTATTATTTGTTATTCTACGTTGTACACAGAGGATATTTTTCTGCATGCAGAGTCTCAATTTGGTGTTTGTCCCATTTTGTGAATTCTTGGTTGGTGAGCGGACCCCAGACCTCACCACCATAAAGGGCAATGGGTTCTACAACTGATTCAAGTATTTTTAGCCAGATCCTAATTGGTATGTCAAATTTTATGTTCCTTTTGATGGCATAGAATCTTGCCTTGTCTCTCAGATCGTTCACAGCTTTGTGGAAGTTACCTGTGTTTAGGCCAAGGTATGTATAGTTTTTTGTGTGCTCTAGAGCAACAGTGTCTAGATGGAATTTGTATTTGTGGTCCTGGCAACTGGACCTTTTTTGGAACACCATTATTTTGGTGTACTGAGATTTACTGTCAGGGCCCAGGTCTGGCAGAATCTGTACAGAAGATCTAGGTGCTGCTGTAGGTCCTCCTTAGTTGGTGACAGAAGCACCAAACCATCAACAAACAGTAGACATTTGACTTCAAATTCTATTAGGGTGAGGCTGGGTGCTGCAGACTTTTTTAGTGCCCTCACCAATTCGTTGATATATATGTTGAAGAGGGTGGGGCTTAAGCTGCATCCCTGTCTTACCCCACGGCCCTGTGGGAAGAAATGTGTGTGTTTTTTGCCTATTTTAACCACACACTTGTGGTTTGTGTACATGGATTTTATAATGTCGTATGTTTTTCCCCCGACGCCACTTTCCACCAATTTGTATAGCAGATCCTCATGCCAAATTGAGTCGAAGGCTTTTTTGAAATCAACAAAGTGTGAGAAGACTTTGCCTTTGTTTTGGTTTGTTTGTTTGTCAATTAGGGTGTGCATGGTGAATACGTGGTCTGTCGTATGATAATTTGGTAAAAAGCCAATTTGAGATTTGCTCAGTACATTGTTTTCACTGAGGAAATGTACAAGTCTGCTGTTAATGATAATGCAGAGGATTTTCCCAAGGTTGCTGTTGACACATATCCCATGGTACTGTAGTTATTGGGGTCAAATTTGTCTCCACTTTAGTAGATTGGGGTGATCAGTCATTGGTTCCAAATATTGGGGAAGATGCCAGAGCTAAGGATGATGTTAAAGAGTCCAATTCTCCCAGAAGTGGTTAGAGTCTATGGATTTTTAAATTACATTGAGCTTATTTCTGATGTGCTGTTCCTTCTTTTTCCGTAGTGTATTTCTGTATTGTTTTAGTGATTCACCATAGTAAAGACTCAGGTTTTCCGGGTCTCTATGTTTTTGGTTGGACAGGTTTCTCAATTTCTTTCTTAGATTTTTGCATTCTTCATCAAACCATTTGTCATTGTTGTACATTTTCTTCGGTTTTGTATTTGAGATTTTTAGATTTGATAGGGAAGCCAAGTTTACACCTTCACTATTACAGTGGAACGTTTTGTCCAGGAAGTTGTCTAAAAGGGATTGCATTTGTTGTTGACTAATTGTTTTTTGGCAGGTTTCCAAACTACATTCCTTCCATTTATAGCATGTCTTACTATTATTCAGTTCCTTTGGCTTTGATGCCTCATGATTGAGTACTGCTCTGTTCAAGTAGACTGATTTTGCTGTGATCTGATAGGGGTGTCAGTAGACTGACTGTCAACACTCTGAGAGACTCTGGGTTGAGGTCAGTGATAAAGTAGTCTATAGTACTACTGCCAAGAGATGGGCTATAGGTGTACCTACCATAGGAGTCCCCTCGAAGCCTACCTTTGACTATGTACATACCCAGCCTGCGACAGAGCGGATTTGTGACCCGTTTTTGTTGGTTATGTTGTCATAGTTGTGCCTAGGGGGGCATATGGGGGAGGGAACGCTGTCACCTCCAGGTAGGTGTTTGTCCCCCTGTGTGCTGAGGGTGTCAGGTTCTTGTCCAGTTCTGCCATTTAGGTCGCCACAGACTAGTACATGTCCCTGGGCCTGGAAATGATTAGTTTCCCTCTCCAGGATGGAGAAGCTGTCTTCATTAAAGTGTGGGGATTCTAGTGGGGGGATATAGGTAGCACACAGGAGGACATTTTTCTCTGTAAAGATAATTTCCTTTTGAATTTCTAGCCAAATGTAAAATGTTCCTGTTTTGATTACTTTAATGGAGTGAGTTAGGTCTGCTCTATACCAAATTAGCATACCCCCTGAGTCCCTTCCCTGTTTCACACCTGGTAGTTTGGTGGATGGGACTACCAGCTCTCTGTAACCTAGAGGGCAACCAGTCGGTCCATCTCCTCTATACCAGGGTCCAGGGTCCAGGTTCCTGCTCTTTAGGCCAAAGGCAGATGACATCAGGCCTTGGATATTCCAGGATGAGATAGTGAAGGCTTTGTGTTCCATAAAGTGTCCAATGTTGTTGGTCGTGTGGTTTGGCCTCAGGCCAGTAAGTGTGAGCAGAGCTTGCTGAGCATCTGGTACATGCCATTAGCTTGGGCTAGTGTAAGGGTGGGGTTGGGCCTGTTTGCCCGCTCACGGCCTGGGCGTATATGTGTGACTTCCATGTTGAGGCCCTCTTTGCGGGGGTGGGGTGCATGGGGTGGGCAGGAGGGGCATAGGTCTGATCTGAGGGGGCCTAAATGGGGTGTGGGCATGCTTGACTTGGGCGGGTGTTGATAGGGTGGGGTGGGGTGTGGATGTGGCTGGTGGTGTTGTGGTCTGGATGTAGGTCCTCTCGGCGTGGGTCCTCTATGTGTAGGTCCAGGGGGGGGTCCCGCTGGTCTGGGAGAGTGTCTCGCTGGTCTGGGCGCGGTGTCTATTGATCCGTTGCTCCTGTGTGAAGTGTTGGGGCTGCGTTTGAGAGTGATGTCCTTTAGTGTCCGGGCGAAGGTGGGCACTGCTGCCTTGTATAGGTGGACCTGGTCATAGAGGCTGTTCAAGTCCAGGGTGGAGTGGTGGGCCAGGAAAACTTTTGGTTTTGAGGCACAGTCACGGGAAATACTTGCGTTTATGGTAGCAGGGTGGATGGTAGCAGGGTGGAAGTCTTTTCGTGGTAGCAGGGTGGAGATAACCACTTGTGCATTGGGGAAAGTAGAAGAAGCTTTTTCAATCACTCCCTTCAGTGCTGTGGCCACCCTTTCCTGCTGTGTTCTCAGGTGGTTTGTGCCTGTGTGTATTATTACGTGGCTGGGTGAACCTAGTTGGTCCTCAGACAGAAGGTCTAGGGCGCGCTGGGTGTTTGGACACCAGAGTTTAGACATACTGTGTTTGGGAATTATTATTATTTTTTGTATATATTTCCCATTTGAGTCCATAAGGAGTACAATCTGTCTTGTGTATGTCCTCGGTGTGTGTGTGTGTGTGTGTGTGTGTGTGTGTGTGTGTGTGTGTGTGTGTGTGTGGGGGGGGGGGGGGGGGGTTGTCAGGAGGGCTATCAGGGTGGCTGACAGGGGGGGGGCTCAGAGGGGTGAGATCCCCTGGGCTTGGGGTTCTTCATTTGTCTGTTCTGCTGTGATTTCAATGCTATGGTCAGGGTCTGGTGTGGACTGTTCTGCTGTGATGTCGATGCTATGGTCAGGGTCTGGTGTGGACTGTTCTGCTGTGATGTCGATGCTATGGTCAGGGTCTGGTGTGGACTGTTCTGCTGTGATTTCAATGCTATGGTCAGGGTCTGGTGTGGACTGTTCTGCTGTGATGTCGATGCTATGGTCAGGGTCTGGTGTGGACTGTTCTGCTGTGGTGTCGATGCTATGGTCAGGGTCTGGTGTGGACTGTTCTGCTGTGATGTCGATGCTATGGTCAGGGTCTGGTGTGGACTGTTCTGCTGTGATGTCGATGCTATGGTCAGGGTCTGGTGTGGACTGTTCTGCTGTGGTGTCGATGCTATGGTCAGGGTCTGGTGTGGACTGTTCTGCTGTGGTGTCGAGACTTTTGTCGGGAGTTGAGGTGGGCTGTTCTTCTGGCTTCTCTTCGGTGGTGGCCACCTCTCTAGTGGGTTGTTATCTGTTACACGCCATCCCCTTCAACCTCTCCTCTAGCAGTCTGACCCTCTCCACCATCCCCTCACCCTCTCCTCCATCCCCCTCACCCTCTCCTCCAGCAGTCTGATCCTCTCCTCCATCCCCCTCACCCTCTCCTCCAGCAGTCTGATCCTCTCCCTCCCTCCATCCCCTCACCCTCTCCTCCAGCAGTCTGATCCTCTCCCTCCATCCCCCTCACCCTCTCCTCCAGCAGTCTGATCCTCTCCCTCCCTCCATCCCCCTCACCCTCTCCTCCAGCAGTCTGATCCTCTCCCTCCATCCCCCTCACCCTCTCCTACAACAGTCTGATCCTCTCCCTCCATCCCCCTCACCCTCTCCTCCAGCAGTCTGATCCTCTCCTCCATCCCCCTCACCCTCTCCTCCAGCAGTATGATCCTCTCCACCATCCCCCTCACCCTCTCCTCCAGCAGTCTGATCCTCTCCCTCCCTCCATCCCCCTCACCCTCTCCTCCAGCAGTCTGATCCTCTCCTCCATCCCGCTCACCCTCTCCTCCAGCAGTCTGATCCTCTCCCTCCATCCCCTCACCCTCTCCTCCAGCAGTATGATCCTCTCCACCATCCCCCTCACCCTATCCTCCAGCAGTCTGATCCTCTCCTCCATCCCCCTCACCCTCTCCTCCAGCAGTCTGATCCTCTCCTCCATCCCCCTCACCCTCTACTCCAGCAGTCTGATCCTCTCCTCCAGCAGTCTGATCCTCTCCCTCCATCCCCCTCACCCTCTCCTCCAGCAGTCTGATCCTCTCCCTCCATCCCCCTCACCCTCTCCTCCAGCAGTCTGATCCTCTCCCTCCCTCCATCCCCCTCACCCTCTCATCCAGAAGTCTGATCCTCTCCCTCCATCCCCCTCACCCTCTCCTCCAGCAGTCTGATCCTCTCCCTCCATCCCCCTCACCCTCTCCTCCAGCAGTCTGATCCTCTCCCTCCCTCCATCCCCCTCACCCTCTCCTCCAGCAGTCTGATCCTCTCCCTCCCTCCATTCCCCTCACCCTCTCCTCCAGCAGTCTGATCCTCTCCCTCCATCCCCCTCACCCTCTCCTCCAGCAGTCTGATCCTCTCCCTCCATCCCCCTCACCCTCTCCTCCAGCAGTCTGATCCTCTCCCTCCCTCCATCCCCCTCACCCTCTCCTCCAGCAGTCTGATCCTCTCCCTCCATCCCCCTCACCCTCTCCTCCAGCAGTCTGATCCTCACCTCCATCCCCCTCACCCTCTCCTCCAGCAGTCTGATCCTCTCCCTCCATCCCCCCTCACCCTCTACTCCAGCAGTCTGATCCTCTCCCTCCATCCCCCTCAACCTCTACTCCAGCAGTCTGATCCTCTCCCTCCATCCCCCTCACCCTCTCCTCCAGCAGTCTGATCCTCTCCCTCCATCCCCCTCACCCTCTCCTCCAGCAGTCTGATCCTCTCCCTCCCTCCATCCCCCTCACCCTCTCATCCAGAAGTCTGATCCTCTCCCTCCATCCCCCTCACCCTCTCCTCCAGCAGTCTGATCCTCTCCCTCCATCCCCCTCACCCTCTCCTCCAGCAGTCTGATCCTCTCCCTCCCTCCATCCCCCTCACCCTCTCCTCCAGCAGTCTGATCCTCTCCCTCCATCCCCCTCACCCTCTCCTACAACAGTCTGATCCTCTCCCTCCATCCCCCTCACCCTCTCCTCCAGCAGTCTCATCCTCTCCTCCATGCCCCTCACCCTCTCCTCCAGCAGTCTGATCCTCTCCACCATCCCCCTCACCCTCTCCTCCAGCAGTCTGATCCTCTCCCTCCCTCCATCCCCCTCACCCTCTCCTCCAGCAGTATGATCCTCTCCACCATCCCCCTCACCCTCTCCTCCAGCAGTCTGATCCTCTCCCTCCATCCCCCTCACCCTCTCCTCCAGCAGTCTGATCCTCTCCACCATCCCCCTCACCCTCTCCTCCAGCAGTCTGATCCTCTCCCTCCATCCCCCTCACCCTCTCCTCCAGCAGTCTGATCCTCTCCTCCATCCCCCTCACCCTCTACTCCAGCAGTCTGATCCTCTCCTCCAGCAGTCTGATCCTCTCCCTCCATCCCCCTCACCCTCTCCTCCAGCAGTCTGATCCTCTCCTCCATCCCCCTCACCCTATCCTCCAGCAGTCTGATCCTCTCCACCATCCCCCTCACCCTCTCCTCCAGCAGTCTGATCCTCTCCACCATCCCCCCTCACCCTCTCCTCCAGCAGTCTGATCCTCTCCTCCAGCAGTCTGATCCTCTCCCTCCATCCCCCCTCACCCTCTACTCCAGCAGTCTGATCCTCTCCCTCCATCCCCCTCACCCTCTACTCCAGCAGTCTGATCCTCTCCCTCCATCCCCCTCACCCTCTCCTCCAGCAGTCTGATCCTCTCCTCCATCCCCCTCACCCTCTACTCCAGCAGTCTGATCCTCTCCTCCAGCAGTCTGATCCTCTCCCTCCATCCCCCTCACCCTCTCCTCCAGCAGTCTGATCCTCTCCTCCATCCCCCTCACCCTCTCCTCCAGCAGTCTGATCCTCTCCCTCCATCCCCCCTCACCCTCTACTCCAGCAGTCTGATCCTCTCCCTCCATCCCCCCTCACCCTCTACTCCAGCAGTCTGATCCTCTCCCTCCATCCCCCTCACCCTCTCCTCCAGCAGTCTGATCCTCTCCCTCCATCCCCCTCACCCTCTCCTCCAGCAGTCTGAACCTCTCCCTCCCTCCATCCCCCTCACCCTCTCCTCCAGCAGTCTGATCCTCTCCTCTAGTGCTCTGTTCTTCTCCTGCTCTCCTGTTTATGTTGTCCCACTACAGTCCGGAGTGCATATATGTCTCTCTCCACCTCCAGCTCCCTGGGTCTGGTTAAGGGTGTTGTTGTGCTGGACTGTTGTCTGGGTCTGGTTAAGGGGGTGTTGTTGTGCTGGACTGTTGTCTGGGTCTGGTTAAGGGGGTGTTGTTGTGTTGTACTGTTGTCTGGGTCTGGTTAAGGGGGTGTTGTTGTGCTGGACTGTTGTCTGGGTCTGGTTAAAGGGGTGTTGTTGTGCTGGACTGTTGTCTGGGTCTGGTTAAGGGGATGTTGTTGTGCTGGACTGTTGTCTGGGTCTGGTTAAGGGGGTGTTGTTGTGCTGGACTGTTGTCTGGGTCTGGTTAAGGGGGTGTTGTTGTGCTGGACTGTTGACTGGGTCTGGTTAAGGGGGTGTTGTTGTGCTGGACTGTTGTCTGGGTCTGGTTAAAGGGGTGTTGTTGTGCTGGACTGTTGTCTGGGTCTGGTTAAGAGGGTGTTGTTGTGCTGGACTGTTGTCTGGGTCTGGTTAAGGGGGTGTTGTTGTGCTGGACTGTTGACTGGGTCTGGTTAAGGGGGTGTTGTTGTGCTGGACTGTTGTCTGGGTCTGGTTAAAGGGGTGTTGTTGTGCTGGACTGTTGTCTGGGTCTGGTTAAGGGGGTGTTGTTGTGCTGGACTGTTGTCTGGGTCTGGTTAAGGGGGTGTTGTTGTGCTGGACTGTTGTCTGGGTCTGGTTAAGGGGGTGTTGTTGTGCTGGACTGTTGTCTGGGTCTGGTTAAGGGGGTGTTGTTGTGCTGGACTGTTGTCTGGGTCTGTGCTGACTGGAGTGTAATCACCTGCTGTTCCAGCTCCACCTGCCTTACCTCCAGCTGGGTGAATGTATCCTTCATTTCAATGAAGGGGTAATACTCTGTGCTGGGAGGATGACTTTCCGCTGGGGGTGGCTCGTCTGTGGGGTTATATAATGAAGAGGTCTGGGGGTTGCTGGTCTGTGGGGTTATATAATGAAGAGGTCTGGGGGTTGCTGGTCTGTGGGGTTATATAATGAAGAGGTCTGGGGGTTGCTGGTCTGTGGGGTTATATAATGAAGAGGTCTGGGGGTTGCTTGTCTGTGGGGTTATATAATGAAGAGGTCTGGGGGTTGCTCGTCTGTGCGGTTATATAATGAAGAGGTCTGGGGGTTGCTCGTCTGTGCGGTTATATAATGAAGAGGTCTGGTCTGACCCGCTCGGGGTGGGGATATCTTTCTCAAGGGAGAGCTTCTCCTGCTGAGCTAATTCTTTGATTAGGTGAAAGTCCAGCTGAAACGGTTCACCAATACTGTTTCAGACTTATAGAGATTTATATTAGCTGACTCAGAGTCCTCGTTGTCTAGTATCCTCAGTTTCCACCCCTCGTTAACAGAGGGGTAGTGTGTTAATACAGCACTGTGCCATGCCAATGGATGGTCTGGTTAATATAACACTATGCCATGCCAGGGGTTGGTCTGGTTAATATAGCACTGTGCCATGCCAGGGGATGGTCTGGTTAATATAGCACTGTGCCATGCCAGGGGATGGTCTGGTTAATATAGCACTGTGCCAGGGGATGGTCTGGTTAATATAGCACTGTGCCAGGGGATGGTCTGGTTAATATAGCACTGTGCCATGCCAGGGGATGGTCTGGTTAATATAGCACTGTGCCATGCCAGGGGATGGTCTGGTTAATATAGCACTGTGCCATGCCAGGGGATGGTCTGGTTAATATAGCACTGTGTCATGCCAGGGGATGGTCTGGTTAATATAGCACTGTGCCATGCCAGGGGATGGTCTGGTTAATATAGCACTATGCCATGCCAGGGGATGGTCTGGTTAATATAACACTGTGCCATGCCAGGGGATGGTCTGTGTTAATATAGCACTGTGCCATGCCAGGGGATGGTCTGGTTAATATAGCACTGTGCCATGCCAGGGGATGGTCTGGTTAATATAGCACTGTGCCATGCCAGGGGATGGTCTGGTTAATACAGCACTGTGCCATGCCAGGGGATGGTCTGGTTAATATAGCACTGTGCCATGCCAGAGGATGGTCTGGTTAATATAGCACTGTGCCATGCCAGGGGATGGTCTGGTTAATATAGCACTGTGCCATGCCAGGGGATGGTCTGGTTAATATAGCACTGTGTCATGCCAGGGGATGGTCTGGTTAATATAGCACTGTGCCATGCCAGGGGATGGTCTGGTTAATATAGCACTGTGTCATGCCAGGGGATGGTCTGATTAATATAGCACTGTGCCATGCCAGGGGATGGTCTGGTTAATATAGCACTGTGCCATGCCAGGGGTTGGTCTGGTTAATACAGCACTGTGCCATGCCAGGGGATGGTCTGGTTAATATAGCACTGTGCCATGCCAGGGGATGGTCTGGTTAATATAGCACTGTGTCATGCCAGGGGATGGTCTGGTTAATATAGCACTGTGCCATGCCAGGGGATGGTCTGGTTAATACAGCACTGTGTCATGCCAGGGGATGGTCTGGTTAATACAGCACTGTGCCATGCCAGGGGATGGTCTGGTTAATATAGCACTGTGTCATGCCAGGGGATGGTCTGGTTAACATAGCACTGTGCCATGCCAGGGGATGGTCTGGTTAATATAGCACTGTGCCATGCCAGGGGATGGTCTGGTTAATATAGCACTGTGCCATGCCAGGGGATGGTCTGGTTAATATAGCACTGTGCCATGCCAGGGGATGGTCTGGTTAATACAGCACTGTGCCATGCCAGGGGATGGTCTGGTTAATATAGCACTGTGTCATGCCAGGGGATGGTCTGGTTAATATAGCACTGTGCCATGCCAGGGGATGGTCTGGTTAATATAGCACTGTGCCATGCCAGGGGATGGTCTGGTTAATACAGCACTGTGCCAGGGGATGGTCTGGTTAATATAGCACTGTGCCAGGGGATGGTCTGGTTAATACAGCACTGTGCCATGCCAGGGGATGGTCTGGTTAATATAGCACTGTGCCAGGGGATGGTCTGGTTAATATAGCACTGTGCCATGCCAGGGGATGGTCTGGTTAATACAGCACTGTGCCAGGGGATGGTCTGGTTAATATAGCACTGTGCCAGGGGATGGTCTGGTTAATACAGCACTGTGCCATGCCAGGGGATGTTCTGGTTAATATAGCACTGTGCCAGGGGATGGTCTGGTTAATATAGCACTGTGCCAGGGGATGGTCTGGTTAATATAGCACTGTGCCATGCCAGGGGATGGTCTGGTTAATATAGCACTGTGCCATGCCAGGGGATGGTCTGGTTAATATAGCACTGTGTCATGCCAGGGGATGGTCTGGTTAATATAGCACTGTGCCATGCCAGGGGATGGTCTGGTTAATATAACACTGTGTCATGCTAGGGGATGGTCTGGTTAATATAGCACTGTGCCATGCCAGGGGATGGTCTGGTTAATATAGCACTGTGCCATGCCAGGGGATGGTCTGGTTAATATAGCACTGTGTCATGCCAGGGGATTGTCTGGTTAATATAGCACTGTGCCATGCCAGGGGAGGGTCTGGTTAATATAGCACTGTGCCATGCCAGGGGATGGTCTGGTTAATATAGCACTGTGCCATGCCAGGGGATGGTCTGGTTAATATAGCACTGTGCCATGCCAGGGGATGGTCTGGTTAATATAGCACTGTGCCATGCCAGGGGATGGTCTGGTTAATATAGCACTGTGCCATGCCAGGGGATGGTCTGGTTAATATAGCACTGTGCCATGCCAGGGGAGGGTCTGGTTAATATAGCACTGTGCCATGCCAGGGGATGGTCTGGTTAATATAGCACTGTGTCATGCCAGGGGATGGTCTGGTTAATATAGCACTGTGCCATGCCAGGGGATGGCCTGGTTAATATAGCACTGTGCCATGCCAGGGGATGGTCTGGTTAATACAGCACTGTGCCATGCCAGGGGATGGTCTGGTTAATACAGCCCAGTGCCATGCCAGGGGATGGTCTGGTTAATACAGCCCAGTGCCATGCCACGGGATGGTCTGGTTAATATAGCACTGTGCCATGCCAGGGGATGGTCTGGTTAATATAGCACTGTGCCATGCCAGGGGATGGTCTGGTTAATATAGCACTGTGCCATGCCAGGGGATGGTCTGGTTAATATAGCACTGTGCCAGGGGATGGCCTGTGTGGAAGATGAGGTTGCTGATGTTCCCATTTTTTATAATAGTCAGCAAAACGTGTCTCTTGATTTTCCATAAGGAGCTTCATTTTGTGATCTTTTCTTGCCTTATCATTCTTTACATACACAGGGTACTGTATTTAATTACCTCTGAACAGCTGGAGGCAACTTCTAAGGCCTCTCCATTTGGTTGGAGTAGCCTGTTTGACTCTCCTGCCATTGTTGGGCTAAAGGACTTTGACACCTCTCACTTGACACGTCAATGCTAATTGAAGTTGTATCAAGCTTGGCAGCCTTGATTTAGCATTCAGTTCTTATCACGTAATGTCATGTATTTTTCTTCTTGGCTTTAGGAAATAAAATATAGCTTCAGACTAAACATTACTCACTCAGGTCCAGGTTGGATGGTGTTTTCAGGTTTCTGTTGTTTTCCAGAGTATTTGCTGTATAGTTTTGGAATAATAATATTTCGTAGTTGTAAGCCTTCCAGGTAATTCCGTCCAAAATCAGGTTGTAGGTTTTGATTTGGAGTGAAGGTTATGTTGTAGAGGGTAGTATCCTGTATATGTCCTGGTGACATAGTGAAGGTTATGTTGTAGAGGGTAGCATCCTGTATATGTCCTGGTGACATAGTGAAGGTTATGTTGTAGAGGGTAGCATCCTGTATATGTCCTGGTGACATAGTGAAGGTTATGTTGTAGAGGGTAGTATCCTGTATATGTCCTGGTGACATAGTGAAGGTTATGTTGTAGAGGGTAGTATCCTGTATATGTCCTGGTGACATAGTGTTGTAGAGGGTAGTATCCTGTATATGTCCTGGTGACATAGTGAAGGTTATGTTGTAGAGGGTAGCATCCTGTATATGTTCCTGACAAAAAAAATCAAAGTGTATCTAACTCTAAATCTATCTTTTTTTAAGAACATGTTAGTCACTGCCAGGCCAGTTTGAGCAACACAGAGGTGCTTGTATTGGACAATGCATTTGTCTTGCACTGTTAACATGTTTGACCCGACAGGACCCAGACAGCTACATCTAAACAGAGCCAGAGAACAATACCCAACAACACAGCTGCTGCTACTACTAAGATGGCCTGAACTTTGACCTGTGACACATCCTGACTAGTCCAAATGTCCTTCAGTACCCCGGGGAAAGGCTGTAGTTGAGGTTAAAAAAAACTGAAGAGGAAGGGGGGGAGAGGAGAATGGATGATAATGAAGGAGCAAGAGAGAGACAGAGGGAGAGAAAGAGAGAGAGCAGAATGAGGGAGAGGAGAGAGAGCAGAACGAGGGAGAGGAGAGAGAGCAGAATGAGGGAGAGGGGAGAGAGCAGAATGAGGGAGAGGAGAGAGGAGAACGAGGGAGAGGAGAGAGAGCAGAATGAGGGAGAGGAGAGAGCAGAACGAGGGAGAGGAGAGAGCAGAACGAGGGAGAGGAGAGAGCAGAACGAGGGAGAGGAGAGAGAGCAGAATGAGGGAGAGGAGAGAGGAGAACGAGGGAGAAGAGAGAGAGCAGAACGAGGGAGAGAAGGAGAGAGAGCAGAATGAGGGAGAGGAGAGAGAGCAGAATGAGTGAGAGGAGAGAGGAGAACGAGGGAGAGGAGAGAGCAGAATGAGGGAGAGGAGAGAGCAGAACAAGGGAGAGGAGAGAGAGCAGAATGAGGGAGAGGAGAGAGGAGAACGAGTGAGAAGAGAGAGCAGAACGAGGGAGAGAAGGAGAGAGAGCAGAATGAGGGAGAGGAGAGAGGAGAACGAGGGAGAGGAGAGAGGAGAACGAGGGAGAGGAGAGAGAGCAGAACGAGGGAGAAGAGAGAGAGCAGAACGAGGGAGAAGAGAGAGAGCAGAATGAGGGAGAGAAGCAGAGAGAGCAGAATGAGGGAGAGGAGAGAGGAGAACGAGGGAGAGGAGAACGAGGGAAAGGAGAGAGAGCAGAACGAGGGAGAAGAGTGCAGCACACGACTCGACACTGAGTCCACCAGCAGGACAGAAAGTCTCAGTCGGAGCTGCCCTTCCTTCCTGTCAACGTTGTGATCCCCGAGACAGGAGACCATTTACACAGAGACACATCACACCCTACACACAGGCACTACACAGTCACACACAAGCAGAGACATTAACATGACACAGGCACAGAAGAGGGGCTGTGGACAGGATACAGATGAGACAGAAGACAGGCTTCATACAGAAACAGGACACTTGATATTTTCAGACCAGACATGTCACCGGGGAGGGGACGCAACAGTCTCTATATAGATTAACCAACATATTATTCTGATATGGCCTCAGTCTTTCCTGCCCAGTAATGTGGGTCAACTAACAGGAGATTCCTTGTGTCACAAGAGACTTCTTCCACAGCGCTGAACATGACATGAGCAATTTCCTTCTCATGGCCTTATATCTGAACATTTTCAGAAATCTATTCACTGAGGAGGGTCAAAAGGAGGTTATCATTATTATGTAGGGATATTATCTCCAGATCGCTCTTGCTTAAAATGCACATGTCTGTGTACTGTACATGAACACACATCAGGAAAACATCAGGTTTCAGTGAAAACAAGAGTCTGATGAGTGATGACTCAATCTGGTGTTGCAAATCAACAGAGTGTTGGTATCTGTGATGGTTTTGTTACATTGACTATCACAATACTTACTTCCTGTGGTGCCGGTGAGAGAGATAACCAAGGCTTTGTCGAGATACTCTGGTATCCTTGGGTGGGGTTTACTACAAGGCTTAGCTGTGACAGTTAATCACACTACACACCCACACCCTTGAGAAGATGCAGTGCCATTTTTTCATTTAAAACATGTCTATAAAGGACAATATTTATTGTGACATAATGAACCTCAGGAGGCTGAACAAATTTGGCTTGTCACCAAAAACCCTGACAAACTTTTACAGTTGCACAACCGAGAGCATCCTGTCTTGCAGTATCACAGCCTGGTACAGAAACTGAACCACCCTCAACCGCAAGGCTCTCCAGAGGGTAGTGCGGGCTGCAAAACACATCACCGGGGGCAAACTACCTGCCCTCCATGACACCTATAGCATCCGATGTCACAGGAAGGCCAAAAAGATCAAAGGACAACAACCACCCGAGCCACTGCCTGTTCACCCCGCTATCATCCAGAAGGCGAGGTCAGTACAGGTGCATCAAAGCAGGGACCGAGAGACTGAAAAACAGCATCTATCTCAAGACCATCAGACTGTTAAACAGCCATCAGTAACTCAGAGAGGCTGCTGCCTACATGGAGACCCAAACACTGGCCATTTTAATAACGGTATCACTAGCCAGTTTAAATAATGGCACTTTAATAATGCTTACTTATCTTACATTACTCATATCATATGTGTATACTGTATTGAGACCCAATCACTGAACCCTTTAATACATGGATCACTAGTCACTTTAAACAATGCCACTTTAATAATGTTTACATATCTTACATTACACATATATATATATATATATATATATATATCACACACACTGTATTTTATACCATCTACTGCACCTTGCCTATGCCGCTCGGCCATCGCTCATCCATATATTTATATGTACATATTCTCATTCACCCCTTTAGATGTGTGTACAAGGTAGTTGTTAGATTACTTGTTAGATATTACTGCACTGTTGGAACTAGAAGCACAAGCATTTCGCTACACTCGCATTAACATCTGCTAACCATGTGTATGTGACCAATTACATTTTTATTTGAATCATCCTGGCCTTCACTGACATCAGACTTACATCATCAGAATTAAGAGATTTCTGTTGTTAGAAGTTAAGAGGGAAAAATGTATTCATTTTGTGACTGTATGGATTCTACAAGGCGTCGTATCAAGGGACCTAAGGTACGCCAGGAAAACATTCCCCACACCAGTACACCACCACCACCTGCCTGTACCGTAGACATCAGGCAGGATGGGGCCATGGTCTCATGCTACTTACACCAAATCCTGACTCTGCCATCAGCATGACACAACGGGAACTGGGATTCGTCAGACCACGCACTGTTTTTGCATTCGTCAATTGTCCAGTGTTGGTGATTTCGTGCTCACTGGAGCCGGTTCCGTGACAGGGATCGACGGGTTGTGCGATCCGAGATACCGTTCTGGACACCACTGTTGTGCCGCGCCGTTATTTGTCTGTTCTTGGCACGCCATTCTCCTTCGACGTCTCTCATCAACGAGCTGTTTAAACAAACAGGACTGCTGCTGACTGGATGCTTTTTGTTTGCAGAACCATTCTCTGTAAAGCCTAGACACTGTCATACATGAAAAGCCCAGGAGGGCGGCTGTTTGTGAGATACTGGATTCAGCACGCCTGGCACTGACGATCATACCGCGCTCAGTCACTTAGGTGACTCGTTTTGCCCATTCTAATGTTCAATCAAACAGTAACTGAATGTCTCGATGCCTGTCTGCCTGCTTTATATAGCAAGCCACGGTCACGTGACAAACTGTCTGTAGGATTAATCCATTTTCGTGAACTGGGTGGTGTACCTAATAAACTGTACGATGAGTGTATATAGTACTAAGATTACCATTGTGTTGGATACAACAGCAGAGTCCCATCATTTCCACTGGCAGCGAAGGGAAGAAAGAGATGGACAATGACTCTCTACATCAACACCAGGTCCTCACAGCTCCCACCACCAGATACAGGCAGGAGGATATCTGTGTTTCTGATGAATTAGTGGACTCCAATATAGAGGACAACGGATTAAAACCTAGCGTCTCTCCTGCTGTGAGAAGACACAAACAGACTTATTACAGCCAGTCAGACTGACAGAATAGGGGAATATGCTAAGTACTATGTATGTGAAGTGTATGATGATAAGGGCAATGTATGTACTACAGTATGTTGAGTGTGTAGTGTACAGACTATTTCATATACAGCAGTAGCGTGTCTGAGAACATTTTCCTGCTTGGGACATTAAAGTGAATCCTATCCAGACCCACATTCTCTCAATAAACTCACTTTACAGATTTGAACTGTCATTCAAAACTGTAACACACACACACACACACACACACACACACACACACACACACACACACACACACACACACACACACACACACACACACACACACACACACACACACACACACACACACACACACACACACACACACACTTGAAGAAGGCTGCATTTCTCTTTGTAGTTGCTCTCTTTCACAAGGAAGTGAATTTAACCTGCGAACAGCTATTTACTAAAGAGATGTTACATAAACGGCTCTCTGGAGAAGCTCTGATGATGAACAAGTGAATGTGATACCGCTCTCCTCACCAACCCCCCCCATGTAGCCCAGAGACACAATCACCCCCCCCCATGTAGCCCAGAGACACCATCACCCCCCCCATGTAGCCCAGAGACACCATCACCCCCCCATGTAGCCCAGAGACACAATCACACCCCCCCATGTAGTCCAGAGACACAATCACACCCCCCCCATGTAGCCCAGAGACACAATCACCCCCCCCAATGTAGCCCAGAGACACAATCACCCCCCCCATGTAGCCCAGAGACACAATCACCCCCCCCAATGTAGCCCAGAGACACAATCACCCCCCCCAATGTAGCCCAGAGACACAATCACTCCCCCCATGTAGCCCAGAGACACAATCACCCCCCCCATGTAGCCCAGAGACACAATCACCCCCCCATGTAGCCCAGAGACACAATCACCCCCCCCATGTAGCCCAGAGACACAATCACTCCCCCCATGTAGCCCAGAGACACAATCACCCCCCCCCATGTAGCCCAGAGACACAATCACACCCCCCCCATGTAGCCCAGAGACACGATCATCCTCACAGTAGGCTCCTAAAGGTGATGTACACTCACATACTAACTGCACCCTTCACGTAGGAAGAGGCTTATGCCTACATTACACAGTATCTGACCAATGGAACAAGCCCTCAAAATGAACACTTGATTAGTCTCAACTCAGTCGTATACAGTATTAGCATACTTCCTGTCTGTAAGACAGTTCTGACATGTTATAATGACCAGTAACAGTCATACTCTTACTGCAGAACATCGAGAGCAAAGCCATAACAATGTTAGTATTGCACAAACGTTGATGTGACCAACCATAACCATTAACATGACTGCAAAAACAGGAAATGGCCTATTTTCCACACACTGAAGACTCGTCAGTCACATGGCAGAGTTTCTCAGGCTCTTTTGGGCTCACCCTGCTGCAACACATAGTAGAGGGATGAAGACATCACAACACAGAGAGAAAAGGTAAAGGAGGTCAAAAGATGAAGAGAGGGAAAATGAGAGGATGAGGGAGGAACAAAAAAAAGGGAAAATAAAATGGTGGGAAGGGAGGTGGAGGGAGAAGGATGGAGGAGCAGGGAGGTGGATTCAGGACATGTCATGACATGTTAGTGAGAATGCTGAGGGGCGGGGCAATGCCAGGAATGGAGTCACATGACCAAGCAGGCCCCAGGCGGAAGCCACGCAACCTGGAAGGCATGATGGGAAGTCCTCATACCAGAGCATCCATTAGATGGGCGGAAGCACACACACAGGTTTGTATTGCTATCCTTGTGGGGACCAAATAATTGATTCCCATCAAAATCACATTTTCCCTAACCCCTAAACTATACCTAACCCTAAAATAGTATTTTTCCTCGTGGGGACCGGCAAAATGTACCCACTTTTTTGTTTGTTTTACTAGGACTTCTGGTACCCACAAGGATTGTTTCTCACACACACACACACACACACACACACACACACACACACCTGAAAGAAGATAGAGAGCACATGACGTAACAGATACCATTTCCTCACAGACTGGAAACTGATCGCAAACAGCCAACTCTCATTCACAGACTGGAAACTGATCCCAAACAGCCACAACTCTCATTCACAGACTGGAAACTGATCCCAAACAGCCACAACTCTCATTCACAGACTGGAAACTGATCCCAAACAGCCACAACTCTCATTCACAGACTGGAAACTGATCCCAAACAGCCACAACTCTCATTCACAGACTGGAAACTGATCGCAAACAGCCACAACTCTCATTCACAGACTGGAAACTGATCCCAAACAGCCAACTCTCATTCACAGACTGGAAACTGATCCCAAACAGCCACAACTCTCATTCACAGACTGGAAACTGATCCCAAACAGCCAACTCTCACTCACAGACTGGAAACTGATCCCAAACAGCCAACTCTCATTCACAGACTGGAAACTGATCCCAAACAGCCAACTCTCATTCACAGACTGGAAACTGATCCCAAACAGCCAAGTCTCATTCACAGACTTGACATGTAAACACACACACACTCACAAAAACAAACACACACAGCAGCTAAAGGCAGGAAGGAACTTGTTTTGGCAATGTTCTCAACAGCACTCCTTCTCATAAATCTCACAGCAGAGATACTACTCTGTCATTTAAGTGAGAAACCACACCCTGGCTTCCATGATTGCACTTGCAGCCTGCCTAGAAGCAGAACAGCAGCAGTAAAGGGAAAGAGAGAATGCCTGATTTTCATAAAAGACACATGATCAGTCCAGTTATCAGATATGTCACCAAGGATTTACATGATCTGCTCAGTTCTTATAGAAACTGTAATGGTACTGTGGAACCACATAGCACAGTAGTCTGTCAGAATCTATATCACTGGGTTAGATCCAGGGCGTACTGTAACAACCATATCACTGTGTTAGATCCAGGGCGTACTATAACAACCATATCACTGGGTTAGATCCAGGGCGTACTGTAACAACTCTATATCACTGGGTTAGATCCAGGGCGTACTGTAACAACTCTATATCACTGGGTTAGATCCAGGGCGTACTGTAACAACTCTATATCTCTGGGTTAGATCCAGGGCGTACTGTAACAACCATATCACTGGGTTAGATCCAGGGCGTACTGTAACAACCATATCACTGGGTTAGAGCCAGGGCGTACTGTAACAACCATATCACTGGGTTAGATCCAGGGCGTACTGTAACAACCATATCACTGGGTTAGATCCAGGGCGTACTGTAACAACCATATCACTGGGTTAGATCCAGGGCGTACTGTAACAACCATATCACTGGGTTAGATCCAGGGCGTACTGTAACAACCATATCACTGGGTTAGATCCAGGGCGTACTGTAACAACTCTATATCACTGGGTTAGATCCAGGGCGTACTGTAACAACCATATCACTGGGTTAGATCCAGGGCGTACTGTAACAACCATATCACTGGGTTAGATCCAGGGCGTACTGTAACAACCATATCACTGGGTTAGATCCAGGGCGTACTGTAACAACCATATCACTGGGTTAGATCCAGGGCGTACTGTAACAACCATATCACTGGGTTAGATCCAGGGCGTACTGTAACAACCATATCACTGGGTTAGATCCAGGGCGTACTGTAACAACCATATCACTGGGTTAGATCCAGGGCGTACTGTAACAACCATATCACTGGGTTAGATCCAGGGCGTGGTGTAACAACTATACTGCTGGGTTTGACTCTCTGCCCAGAATAATTCATCTTGAGATACTGGGCTATGATAGGGTGGTGTCTCAGTTCTGTTTAGACAAGTCTCTCTATGTCATTGATTCCGCTATCTATCCAACTCCCTCTCCCTTGTCTGGAAAATGCCGGTTTCCAGCTCTCTCTCCCTCCCTCCTTCAAATCAGTCCTTTCTTTATCTACTTGATCACACTCATAATATGCTACTACCTCTCTCCTTCCCTCTCTCTCCTTCCCTCTCTCTCTCTCTCAGCAGTAAGTGTAGGCCGTGTGCCTCAGACATGTCTTGACAGTAAAGATGGAGGAATGGGAAAAATGAGTGATTCTGGGGCATTCCGACAAAGTCCCCCTCCTTTAGGTCTGAACTGGAACACTGATCCCTGGGCAGAACCGGGACTGGAACACTGATCCCTGGGCAGAACCCGATTAGAGTCAAGTTGCTCCTCAGAGGCTGATCCGAAGTCAGTTTTGCATTTCTCCCCCTAATAGTAAAGGTCGGGATTTGGTAATGGGTAAGATGATCCTAGAGCAACTTCTATCATTATGACCCACTTAAACCCTTTTTGATTTTCTGATGACCCATCAAATTCTAGCCACAACTCAGTCCTGAGATGAGTCTCTGACCCAATAAGAGCTAGCCATGATCCACCCACCGTTTGGGAACATCTGTCTAAGCCCATTCTCCACTACCTCTCAACTCGGCTCCAATGGGCTTTAGTGCTTTCACTATTCCGTTCAAAGTACAATTACACAGCCGAATGAGATGGTTATAAGACTGTGGTGATTAAGAAATGATTAGGAAATTAAAACAGCAATCTGAAGAAACTCACTGCCGAGAGGCTACAGCGCCCTGAGGAGAGGAATAACTACAGCCCGGCGCCCTGAGGGAGAGGAATAACTACAGCCCGGCGCCCTGAGGAGAGGAATAACTACAGCCCGGCGCCCTGAGGAGAGGAATAACTACAGCCCGGCGCCCTGAGGAGAGGAATAACTACAGCCCGGCGCCCTGAGGAGAGGAATAACTACAGCCCGGCGCCCTGGGGAGAGGAATAACTACAGCCCGGCGCCCTGAGGAGAGGAATAACTACAGCCCGGCGCCCTGAGGAGAGGAATAACTACAGCCCGGCGCCCTGAGGAGAGGAATAACTACAGCCCGGCGCCCTGAGGAGAGGAATAACTACAGCCCGGCGCCCTGGGGAGAGGAATAACTACAGCCCGGCGCCCTGAGGAGAGGAATAACTACAGCCCGGCGCCCTGAGGAGAGGAATAACTACAGCCCGGCGCCCTGGGGAGAGGAATAACTACAGCCCGGCGCCCTGAGGAGAGGAATAACTACAGCCCGGCGCCCTGAGGAGAGGAATAACTATCTGTGTGTTTGTCTTATGAGAGGGTGGGACTGTGTGTTTGTCTTATGTGAGGGTGGGACTGTGTGTTTGTCTTATGTGAGGGTGGGACTGTGTGTTTGTCTTATGTGAGGGTGGGACTGTGTGTGTGTGTGTGTTTCACAGAGTGTAAAATAACAATCCTAGTATGTGTGTTCTCACCCCAAGCAAGACTAACAGCAGAGGCATGGGTCCAGCACTGAAATGGTTGTCACTCAGGAAATGAACCCCCCCCCTCAACTATACCAAAATCAGGGTAAATCAAAGCTTAAATATTGAAAGAAGCACACTGTGAAGATATACATTTAATGTATCTTTTCCAATTAGGAATGTCAGGTAACTTACAGACAGACAGACAGAACAGACAGAAAGAGTGAAAGCGAAAGAGAGAAAGATCAGTGTGCTAACTGCACCACTACAAAACAAACCCAGAAGAAATCTCACAATAAAATGTCCATGTAGGTTTCATTTTAAACGTAGCTAGAACCTCGTAATGACAACAGACACACGAACACACACTGGACATTGGCCTCAGCATAATGCCACACACAACCTCAAAATAACCCAGCGACGTCCAGAGACAAAGAGCAACCTCTAATTCCATGTAAAACTAGAACTGCCAAATACGTCTCTCTGCAACAGATGAAACATCTCTAGACACAGATCTAGGAACAGATTTCCCTCCCCGTCATGTTGAAAGGGGATATCCCCTCGACCAGTTATCGGTTTCCGGGTCACGGAGGAGAAGACGAAAGAAAGGCTGTGGAGGACAGACTTTTGCTCAAATGAGAAAAGGCCATTGGCTAATCAAAGAGCATGACAGGACCAGGGAAGGAGAAATTCAAACCATACTACTACCATATTGCTCTAAGACAACATGGTCAGGACAATGGCAAGGCCTATACACGACATCTATGTACGGCCTAGAAGAGAGGAACTTATCACTAGAGACTGACCTCCAGCTACAGAACAAGCCCCAGGCTAAGGACACACTAGGCCACTCAAACCCCATGTCCCCCTAACCATGGCAACCACGTCACATGACCACCTCCCATGACCAGTAGGCCAATGACAATGCAAGAGTGTGTAAACCTCATGACCACTTCCTGATGGCTGAAAAGTCTAAACAAACACAGGGTCCATACAGTGGGGAAGGGCGCTCAGGATGTTAGACAACAACAACAAAAAGTACTGTGTAGAATCTGCCCCACTTCACATTATATGACAGCAGAAGACAATGTAGTGACTTGGTTGTTAAAAGGCAGAGTACTTAAGGCTACACACCGTTAAGGTATGCTAATGTTACATTAGTATCTATAACGTCCCAGTTCCAAAAACTAAAATACATTTTCTACCCTAGACGGCTCTGAGCTGTTCATACACTCAACAGAACCCTGTTCAGTAACGATGAGAGGAAGTGAAACGTTCACCCTCTGCTTTCTACAGGAAGAGAAGAATGAATAAAAGAGAAAACAGGAAGTCTCGACTACACACAGTCTAGCCCTCGCCTCTCTAAAAGGGTACATTCTTCTGCTATCAGATGTTTACACCATAGCAGGGGGTTGACGTGAGGCAGCGCAGAGGGGGAAGACCTTTCTGACAGACACTGTAATGTAGCCATACTGTAGGAGCTTGGGTTTACAGCACACACACACACACACACACACACACACACACAGTAATGTAGCCATACTGTAGGAGCTTGGGTTTACAGCACACACACACACTATAATGTAGCCATACTGTAGGAGCTTGGGTTTACAGCACACACACACACACACACACACACACACAGTAATGTAGCCATACTGTAGGAGACAGACAGACAGACAGACAGACAGACAGACAGACAGACAGAGCGAGAGAGACAGAGATCCACCCACAGCGTAGTAGCTCACGGCGACCTGTCTATCCATCCATCCGTCCGTCTATCCGTCCGTCTGATTGTGTTTTAGCCGACCAAGGCCTGAGAGGCTACAAGCCTTTCATTAAGCAAGGAGATTCACTCCAGCACAGCAATAGGTTCCAACATGTAGACTACAGGCTAAATGCTAGCCCTGTGGCTAACTGAAACTGCCATAGACAAGACTGATGAGGGTAGCAATAGGTTCCAACATGTAGACTACAGGCTAAATGCTAGCCCTGTGGCTAACTGAAACTGCCATAGACAAGACTGATGAGGGTAGCAATAGGTTCCAACATGTAGACTACAGGCTAAATGCTAGCCCTGTGGCTAACTGAAACTGCCATAGACAAGACTGATGAGGGTAGCAATAGGTTCCAACATGTAGACTACAGGCTAAATGCTAGCCCTGTGGCTAACTGAAACTGCCATAGACAAGACTGATGAGGGTAGCAAGTAACAACGTGACAAAATTGTGCAGTTAATGAGAGAGAGAAAAAAAGACAGAATAATGAATGTAAAATGCCAGGCAAACCGATACTCTTGCTCAGTCTAGAAGACACACAGCCAAACACACACCAACATCCCAGACCGACAAAAGGCACAATGTGACAATTAGATTGACAAGGCATATTCACCTCTTGTTTGTAAAGCCTGTTTATATAGTACTGGGTCCCAACCTGTTGGACAAACACTTTGGCAGGCATTGTTTGGAACTCTTGACATTTCACACACACACGAATGCCATAGCATCCCTCTAGCCTAGGGCACAAGACTGAAGTCAGAACAGGATAAATGACAAGACCTGAATCAACTACTAGGCAACATACAGACCTATAGTGAAAAGGTTTACACACACATAGTTATACACACACATACACACTCGTATCCAGAGGTGCATGCACACACACACAAATATGTACACACACATAGTTATACACACACATACACACTCGTATCCAGAGGTGCATGCACACACACACGAATATGTACACACACACAAATATGTACACACACGACCAATCTTCTTCTTGTTTCCCCTTGATCCAGATCCCACCGCACTGCAGTGGGCCAGATCCCACCGCGCTGCAGTCGGCCAGATCACACCGCGCTGCAGTCGGCCAGATCCCACCGCGCTGCAGTCGGCCAGATCCCACCGCGCTGCAGTGGGCCAGATCCCACCGCGCTGCAGTGGGCCAGATCACACCGCGCTGCAGTCGGCCAGATCACACCGCGCTGCAGTCGGCCAGATCACACCGCGCTGCAGTCGGCCAGATCCCACCGCGCTGCAGTCGGCCAGATCCCACCGGCGCTGCAGTCGGCCAGATCCCACCGCGCTGCAGTCGGCCAGATCCCACCGCGCTGCAGTGGGCCAGATCACACCGCGCTGCAGTCGGCCAGATCCCACCGCGCTGCAGTCGGCCAGATCCCACCGCGCTGCAGTCGGCCAGATCACACCGCGCTGCAGTCGGCCAGATCCCACCGCGCTGCAGTGGGCCAGATCCCACCGCGCTGCAGTGGGCCAGATCCCACCGCGCTGCAGTCGGCCAGATCCCACCGCGCTGCAGTCGGCCAGATCCCACCGCGCTGCAGTGGGCCAGATCACACCGCGCTGCAGTCGGCCAGATCCCACCGCGCTGCAGTCGGCCAGATCCCACCGCGCTGCAGTCGGCCAGATCACACCGCGCTGCAGTCGGCCAGATCCCACCGCGCTGCAGTGGGCCAGATCACACCGCGCTGCAGTGGGCCAGATCACACCGCGCTGCAGTCGGCCAGATCCCACCGCGCTGCAGTCGGCCAGATCCCCACCGCGCTGCAGTCGGCCAGATCCCACCGCGCTGCAGTGGGCCAGATCACACCGCGCTGCAGTCGGCCAGATCCCACCGCGCTGCAGTCGGCCAGATCCCACCGCGCTGCAGTCGGGCCAGATCCCACCGCGCTGCAGTGGGCCAGATCACACCGCGCTGCAGTGGGCCAGATCACACCGCGCTGCAGTCGGCCAGATCCCACCGCGCTGCAGTCGGCCAGATCCCACCGCGCTGCAGTGGGCCAGATCACACCGCGCTGCAGTCGGCCAGATCCCACCGCGCTGCAGTCGGGCCAGATCACACCGCGCTGCAGTGGGCCAGATCCCACCGCGCTGCAGTGGGCCAGATCACACCGCGCTGCAGTGGGCCAGATCACACCGCGCTGCAGTCGGGCCAGATCCCACCGCGCTGCAGTCGGGCCAGATCCCACCGCGCTGCAGTGGGCCAGATCACACCGCGCTGCAGTCGGCCAGATCACACCGCGCTGCAGTGGGCCAGATCCCACCGCGCTGCAGTCGGCCAGATCCCACCGCGCTGCAGTCGGCCAGATCACACCGCGCTGCAGTCGGCCAGATCACACCGCGCTGCAGTCGGCCAGATCCCACCGCGCTGCAGTCGGCCAGATCCCACCGCGCTGCAGTCGGCCAGATCCCACCGCGCTGCAGTCGGCCAGATCACACCGCGCTGCAGTCGGCCAGATCCCACCGCGTGACACCGCGCTGCAGTCGGCCAGATCCCACCGCGTGACACCGCGCTGCAGTCGGCCAGATCAGGGCAGGATAATGCCTGTTGGTAAACACCCCTCTAGCTCAGCCTCACTGTCCAACACATCTCCATTATTCCCACCTTCACTGCATAGTGACACCCAGACACTAGGCTGGGAGGCACTGGAACTCCCTCTCACTGGACACTTAACCTTCAGTGTTACCTTTGACCTCATTTCTACATTCTATCACTGATTAGACAGTATTGAAATAACACCATTTACAAACCCTTTTATACATTTTAGCTGTGACTGCCCCACTGCTAACCTAGAGAGAGAGCAGACTGCCCCACTGGTAACCTAGAGAGAGAGAGCAGTCTGCCCCACTGGTAACCTAGAGAGAGCAGACTGCCCCACTGCTAACCTAGAGAGAGCAGACTGCCCCACTGCTAACCTAGAGAGAGCAGACTGCCCCACTGCTAACCTAGAGAGAGAGAGCAGACTGCCCCACTGCTAACCTAGAGAGAGCAGACTGCCCCACTGCTAACCTAGAGAGAGCAGACTGCCCCACTGCTAACCTAGAGAGAGCAGACTGCCCCACTGCTAACCTAGAGAGAGCAGACTGCCCCACTGGTAACCTAGAGAGAGAGAGCAGACTGCCCCACTGCTAACCTAGAGAGAGCAGACTGCCCCACTGGTAACCTAGAGAGAGCAGACTGCCCCACTGCTAACCTAGAGAGAGCAGACTGCCCCACTGGTAACCTAGAGAGAGCAGACTGCCCCACTGCTAACCTAGAGAGAGCAGACTGCCCCACTGGTAACCTAGAGAGAGCAGACTGCCCCACTGCTAACCTAGAGAGAGCAGACTGCCCCACTGCTAACCTAGAGAGAGAGCAGACTGCCCCACTGCTAACCTAGAGAGAGCAGACTGCCCCACTGGTAACCTAAGAGAGAGCAGACTGCCCCACTGCTAACCTAGAGAGAGAGCAGACTGCCCCACTGCTAACCTAGAGAGAGCAGACTGCCCCACTGCTAACCTAGAGAGAGCAGACTGCCCCACTGCTAACCTAGAGAGAGAGAGCAGACTGCCCCACTGGTAACCTAAGAGAGAGCAGTCTGCCCCACTGCTAACCTAGAGAGAGCAGACTGCCCCACTGGTAACCTGAGAGAGAGCAGACTGCCCCACTGCTAACCTAGAGAGAGCAGACTGCCCCACTGCTAACCTAGAGAGAGAGAGCAGACTGCCCCACTGGTAACCTAGAGAGAGCAGACTGCCCCACTGCTAACCTAGAGAGAGAGAGCAGACTGCCCCACTGCTAACCTAGAGAGAGCAGACTGCCCCACTGGTAACCTAGAGAGAGAGAGCAGTCTGCCCCACTGGTAACCTAGAGAGAGCAGACTGCCCCACTGCTAACCTAGAGAGAGCAGACTGCCCCACTGGTAACCTAGAGAGAGAGAGCAGACTGCCCCACTGCTAACCTAGAGAGAGAGAGCAGACTGCCCCACTGGTAACCTAGAGAGAGAGAGCAGACTGCCCCACTGCTAACCTAGAGAGAGCAGACTGCCCCACTGCTAACCTAGAGAGAGAGAGCAGACTGCCCCACTGCTAACCTAGAGAGAGAGAGCAGTCTGCCCCACTGGTAACCTAGAGAGAGAGAGCAGACTGCCCCACTGCTAACCTAGAGAGAGAGAGCAGACTGCCCCACTGCTAACCTAGAGAGAGAGAGCAGACTGCCCCACTGGTAACCTAGAGAGAGAGAGCAGTCTGCCCCACTGGTAACCTAGAGAGAGCAGACTGCCCCACTGGTAACCTAGAGAGAGAGAGCAGACTGCCCCACTGGTAACCTAGAGAGAGAGAGCAGACTGCCCCACTGGTAACCTAGAGAGAGAGAGCAGACTGCCCCACTGGTAACCTAGAGAGAGCAGACTGCCCCACTGGTAACCTAGAGAGAGAGAGCAGACTGCCCCACTGCTAACCTAGAGAGAGCAGACTGCCCCACTGGTAACCTAGAGAGAGAGAGCAGACTGCCCCACTGGTAACCTAGAGAGAGCAGACTGCCCCACTGGTAACCTAGAGAGAGCAGTCTGCCCCACTGGTAACCTAGAGAGAGAGAGCAGACTGCCCCACTGGTAACCTAGAGAGAGAGAGCAGACTGCCCCACTGGTAACCTAGAGAGAGAGAGCAGACTGCCCCACTGCTAACCTAGAGAGAGCAGACTGCCCCACTGGTAACCTAGAGAGAGAGAGCAGACTGCCCCACTGGTAACCTAGAGAGAGCAGACTGCCCCACTGGTAACCTAGAGAGAGCAGACTGCCCCACTGCTAACCTAGAGAGAGCAGACTGCCCCACTGGTAACCTAGAGAGAGAGAGCAGACTGCCCCACTGGTAACCTAGAGAGAGCAGACTGCCCCACTGGTAACCTAGAGAGAGCAGACTGCCCCACTGGTAACCTACAGAGAGCAGACTGCCCCACTGGTAACCTAGAGAGAGCAGTCTGCCCCACTGGTAACCTAGAGAGAGCAGACTGCTCCACTGGTAACCTAGAGAGAGCAGTCTGCCCCACTGGTAACCTAGAGAGAGCAGTCTGCCCCACTGGTAACCTAGAGAGAGCAGACTGCCCCACTGGTAACCTAGAGAGAGCAGACTGCCCCACTGGTAACCTAGAGAGAGAGAGCAGACTGCCCCACTGGTAACCTAGAGAGAGCAGTCTGCCCCACTGGTAACCTAGAGAGAGCAGACTGCCCCACTGGTAACCTAGAGAGAGCAGACTGCCCCACTGGTAACCTAGCGAGAGCAGACTGCCCCACTGGTAACCTACAGAGAGCAGACTGCCCCACTGGTAACCTAGAGAGAGCAGACTGCCCCACTGGTAACCTAGAGAGAGCAGACTGCCCCACTGGTAACCTACAGAGAGCAGTCTGCCCCACTGGTAACCTACAGAGAGCAGTCTGCCCCACTGGTAACCTACAGAGAGCAGTCTGCTCCATAGTGGATTTGATTTACCTGATAGAGAATTGAAACAACACGTACAAAGAGAGAAAACAAGAATGTGTCTTAAAAAAATGCAATTTGTATTAAAAGTATTTTGAAAACAAAACAGACAGCTGTTAAAAGGCTGGTCTGAAATTAAACTTACAATCAGGTTAGATTTTTCAATGGTACATCACATTTTGTTTTAAAAACAAACAGAATTCATTTGATTAAAGTGGTCTGGAAGAAGCGTTTGGTGTGGTTAAGTCAAGTGGCTCCAGTACCTGTGGATTTCATTTTACATTTGGCCAAACCCATGAGAGAAATTGCAACAAAAAACCTTAGTTTTCAAAAAACAAAAAAGACAACCACCATTCCTTTATCAAAAGGCTTTTAGTTTCATTGTTTCTTCTTCTCCCACCCCCAAGAGATTATCCAGAGCAACAGTTAAGAACTTTGTGGATTGCCATGTTGTGGGATTCTTGTGGAGACACTGATTGGCACTGAATTTGAACAGCTGATTTGTTTTGGAAAGGCACTCGATGCAAGGGTGGTCGGGTCGCCGTCCGTCCGTCACTAAAGTAAGGTCCTCGCACACGTTGAAGGAGAATTTTTTTTTTTTTAAGAAGAGGAAAGAAAGTGGGTGACACTCATCATAACACTCCACAAAAATGCTGTCCAATTCTAACATCATTGACTCTGAAAAAGATCAACGTTGTGTGTTGTGGCCACAGAACATGACTCCATGAGGGTGGGAGAAATGTCACTGAACACTCAACTCCCCCCAAAAACAACAAGTGTGCAGCAATTAATAAAATATACATTTCTAGTCATCTCCACTTTTCATAAAAGAAATATCCATAGCGTTATAGGTCCCAGTCTCAAAGTCTTTGCCGTTGGGGATGTGTTACAGTTGAGTGTGCAAGAGGCTGGGGCTTTCTAACTCAGCTGATATCTATATCTGCCATTTATGTTGACATCAATGGTGCACATTGAGTTTGCTGCAAAGATACTCCAGCCGAGCCGGAATTCCTGAAGAGTGGCCCCCTCCCTCCCTGTGGAATTCCTCCCCTCATTCTGTCCAAGACCAGGGTGAGCCACGAAGAAGAACTCAACAGTACAGCCTCCCTGCAACACAACCTCCAAACACAACAACAAAAATATATGGTGAAATACAACGTCCGTTTGCCTTGAAAGATTCAGAGAACATCTCAACATTGCACCGGGCAAACTGTTTTCCAAGGATGCAAGTGCCAGTTTGAAATTGTAACTATTTTCCCAGAACATTCAAGTATTCTGCCATGTAAACACTGGTATCGATGAGATTTCTGTATTTTCTAAGCGTGTGTAACACATAGTAGTAGTACGACACTTTCCAATACTAATGACAGTTAACACCAAAGTATTGTTCAAAATGTTAACACCAAAGTATTGTCTGCTTTTGTCTCCAAGTTAAACTTGTTAGTTCTCGATTATTGTTGGTTTAACTTTACATTAATATTAGGAATGGCTAACTCACCATTTGCAAACTTAAAAAAAGCGATTTTTTTCCCCCTCACTCAGATTCTCCTTTTAAATAATAACACAGGACGTGCAGCACTGGTCGTCTCCACCTGGTGCTGAAGCATAATTCATCTGTCTGACAATTTCTGCAAACAGTTCGTCCACCGAGCCTTTATTTTTGGCTGAAGTTTCCATAAACGGGCAACTCCACTCATCCGCAAGCGCTTTCCCCTCCCCGGACGAGACCTCCCTCTCGCCCTCCAGGTCCACTTTATTCCCGACAAGAATCATCGGCACCCTCTCGTTCCGTTTCACTCGGATGATCTGATCCCTCATTGGTTTGATGTCTTGGAAGCTTTGTTGGTTGACCAAGCTGTAGACTAGGATGAAGCCCTGCCCGTTTTTGATGTACAGGTCTCGCATGGAGGCGAACTGTTCGGTCCCCGCCGTGTCCAGTATCTCCAGAACGGAAGGAGATGAGTCCACCTCGATCTCCTTTCGGTAGAAATCCTCTATCGTGGGATCATATTTCTCTATAAAGGATCCAGTTACGAATTGCACAGTCAATGCGGATTTTCCAACTCCGCCGGATCCGAGCACCACTACTTTGTATTCTCTCATGGTTCTGAGACCAGTCCTCTCTCGTCTCTGATTCCTCTCGAAAGCGCTCCCCGTCCGTCCGTCCGTCCGTCCGCTAGCAGCCCTGCTGTATTTCAGACCGAAGGCAGCGACGCCGTTGTGCCTCTGGACGTAGTTTTTTTTTTCTTCCCCAAATCAGCAAGTTCAGTGTGAGAGTAGTAGGCTGGGTTCCGACCGTGACCCAGCATTAGAAATGTGACATGTTGAGCTCCACCGCTTTTTGAACCTTGTGCAATGTCTGTGTTCGTGGAGTGGCCACCGCTCTCTCTCTCTCTCTCTCTCTCTCTCTCTCTCTCTCTTCCTGCGCGCGCTCCACAGAACGTAGCCAACGTGTTGACGTCACAAGCTGACGAGTTTACGCTCTGTTTTCTTAAAGGCGCAGACACACACCCTGGCCGCTGTCAGAAAGCATGAATAGGCCACAGGAAACTGACACACCTTTGGCATGCGTGCATGAATAAAGCTTGAGTCAGAACGTTTGACTCATTGCATTTTTCTGGCCTAGGTTGCACACCTCCATCACACATAGATGTCTGCTTAACCTTGTTTTATTTCTTAGCGAATAAACAACGCTGAGTTGGTAAGTTCTCTGGTAGGCTCTGATATATTGCTTTCAACCATCCATTGCTTTCAGGTGATATAGCCTAGGCCCTACAGTGGATATAAAAAGGACCAGGGACTATGGGTTCGCCTGGGACTAAATTACTGTTACCTTAAATATAATATGTATCGGAGAATGTTGACATTAGTGAGTTACTTATTCACACCATCTTCCGACAGGCACAGTCTCACACCCACCCACATGAGACATTCTGCCACTGACAGTACAGTCCAGTGGACAACCATGTCACGAAACATAGCAGCACTGCATCATAATATGTGAAACCAATGTGAGACTATTGATTGTTTTCCAGCCTAATCTATCATTTCAGAATATGTTATACAATAGAAGCCCTATATTTATCCCTCTGTGCAAGTTATTTTAGTTCTGACCTGGTGTTACCTATGGGGCTGGGGAAGTCTTAAGGTTTGGCTCACCTCTCTGTTGGGTGTCTGTGACATGTTACCATTGAGCTGACTGGAACCAGCGTGTTATTGGTTGAGTCATCACAGGTGACTGCTAGTGGTCATGGAGCACAGAGAGATCACAACAGAACCAGAAGGGTTGGCACATAGCTGTTTGTGTGTGTGTGTGTGTGTGTGTGTGTGTGTGTGTGTGTGTGTGTGTGTGTGTGTGTGTGTGTGTGTGTGTGTGTGTGTGTGTGTGTGTGTGTGTGTGTGTGTGTGTGTGTGGGTGTGTGTGTCTGGGTGTGAGTGAGTGCACTCCATCAGGGAGCAGTCAGTTATGTCATAGTATTGCCTGTCAGGCATTACCCAGGGTTACTTCTGTTAGGGAAACTCCAGAAGGTCATTTACTATATAAAGCTCTCTCTCTCTCTCTCTCTCTCTCTCTCTCTCTCTCTCTCTCTCTCTCTCTCTCTCTCTCTCTCTCTCTCTCTCTCTCTCTCTCTCTCTCTCTCTCTCTCTCTCTCTCTCTCTCTCTCTCTCTCTCTCTCTCTCTCTCTCTCTCTCTCTCTCTCTCTCTCTCTCTCTCTCTCTCTCTCTCTCTCTCTCTGTCTCTCTCTCTCTTTTTCTCTCTCTCTCTCTCTCTCTCTCTCTCTCTCTCTCTCTCTCTCTCTCTCTCTCTCTCTCTCTCTCTCTTTTTCTCTCTCTCTCTCTCTCTTTTTCTCTCTCTGTCTCTCTCTCTCTTTCTCTCGCTCTCGCTCTCTCTCTCTCTCTCTCTCTCTCTCTCTCTCTCTCTCTCTCTCTCTCTCTCTCTCTCTCTCTCTCTCTCTCTCTCTCTCTCTCTCTCTCTCTCTCTCTCTCTCTCTCTCTCGCTCTCTCGATCTCTCAATTCAGTTCAAAGGGCTTTATTGGCAATGGAAACATATGTTTACATTGCCAAAGACAAATGTCATTATGTCTGTCTGTCTGTCTGTCTGTCTGTCTGTCTGTCTGTCTGTCTGTCTGTCTGTCTGTCTGTCTCTCTCCCTCTCTGTCTGTCTGTCTACGTTGGTGTGATTACCACTGTGTAATCAATGGCAGGACGATATGGGTGCTGCTGATTAGACCTTTGTGACCTTGTCACCTCGGGGCAGAACGAATGAGGGAACGGAATCGTTCAGATCGATAAGATTTTAATCTCACCACACATCCAATGGTAGCACAACACACAGCAGCTGATCTCAGGCTGTTCTGGGTCAGTGAAAACCCTCTGTGATTGGGCGACCCTCTGAGATCACAGATAAAGCTTGTTTGATGATGCCTAGAGGTCAGGGCACTGTTGCATAAAACATGTCAGGTGGATATTGCACATGGTTTACAGAATATGAATACACACACGCACGCACACATGAAACACACACACACACACACACACACACAGATGAAATTAACTCAAAGCCAGTCATCTCCTCCATTGAGCTACCCCAGCCCAGACATGTTTAATTGCTGGTGTTACGTCTAAGCTGATCAGTTGCTGCTGAGACACAGCAGGTCATGGCCCTTACTGGCTCTTCTCAAACTAGGTGTGTGGATTGGCCTGTCCAATGGGGACCGGAGACAATCCAATTCAAAGGCCTTAAATTGATGCAGGAATGTCACACCTTAGTGCCTGGGTGGCCAGGCAGCCATGTCCATTGATACCAAAGTGGCTTTTCACATGCAAGTGATAATTAGGCCTGTAATTCATAAGCTAATGAGTTGTGTTTCCCAGGTGAGTCTCTGTTAGCAGGTAATTCTTGATGTAATTGGATCATGATGTTTGCTGTCTCATGTGCTGGTCAATGGTGCCTTGGCCTCCGCTCTTCCCTCAGCACCGGTACTACTCACTCACAGACACGCGCGCACGCACGCGCACACACACTTATAAACACGCACACATGGACACACACCCACACGGACACACGCATACACACAAACATGCACACGTGTGTCCACACACAGCCTCTGATACATAATGACATGGAACACCTCCCAGCGTGTCCACACACAGCCTCTGATACATAATGACATGGAACACCTCCCCAGCGTGTCCACACACAGCCTCTGATACATAATGACATGGAACACCTCCCTGTGTGTCCACACACAGCCTCTGATACATAATGACATGGAACACCTCCCTGTGTGTCCACACACAGCCTCTGATACATAATGACATGGAACACCTCCCAGCGTGTCCACACACAGCCTCTGATACATAATGACATGGAACACCTCCCCTGTGTGTCCACACACAGCCTCTGATACATAATGACATGGAACACCTCCCAGCGTGTCCACACACAGCCTCTGATACATAATGACATGGAACACCCCACATTAATGTATGTCACTACACGTTGCTGTGGAAAACTTGGTTTGTGCGCCGCCAACCACAAAGAAAATCAGTTAAGGCTTTTCTGCATAACCTTTGTCTTTGTAAACACTGTTCTTCTGAAAATCCGTTCTCATGTCATTACACAGACCACGACAACAAAATGGCTTCCTTCTTTGTCAAAAGATAATCTTGTTTCCTTATATGGGATTTCACTCATATCTAAAACCTTCCTTCTTTTCTATTTTCATTGTTCCATTCATGCATTTATTCATCATTCTTCTGCGGCTTTTCTGACATGAGAGACTAGAGGGACTGACATCTGATTCCACTGTGATCCTGTGAAATACCAATACCATCACAGCTTTTCTGACGTGAGGGACTAGAGGGACTGACATCTGATTCCACTGTGATCCTGTGAAATACCAATACCATCACAGCTTTTCTGACGTGAGGGACTAGAGGGACTGACATCTGATTCCACTGTGATCCTGTGAAATACCAATACCATCACAGCTTTTCTGACGTGAGGGACTAGAGGGACTGACATCTGATTCCACTGTGATCCTGTGAAATACCAATACCATCACAGCTTTTCTGACGTGAGGGACTAGAGGGACTGACATCTGATTCCACTGTGATCCTGTGAAATACCAATACCATCACAGCTTTTCTGACGTGAGGGACTAGAGGGACTGACATCTGATTCCACTGTGATCCTGTGAAATACCAATACCATCACAGCTTTTCTGACGTGAGGGACTTGAGGGACTGACATCTCTGATTCCACTGGGATCCTGCTAAATACCAATATAGTAATGACATATCATACTTGACACCAGTGGCGTTTAAGATGAGGGAGGATACTTTTTTTTTTTAATGAGCATGGCCTTATTTCTATTACAGCATATTGGATGACTGTCATTCATATTCCATTCACCCAGTTCAATGTAACATTGATAGGTTTAGGCTACTACACGATACTCTAATTTTCCGTCAGGTTGCTGCAATGTAGGTGCACAGGTCGAGATCCATTTTGTAGTAATCAAGGTGACAGTGACACATTCAATAACGTTTTGCACACTTTTGCCTGCATCTAGCTGATCTAGGGTGTTATCATTAATCCAACAGTTGCGAACGAGAGTTTCTATTGGACAAATTCAGGTATGTTTATCCCTGTTTTGTTCTGTTTGCTTCCGTTTCAGAAATGTTTTTCAACAGAATTGGTGGAATGAATACACCCCTGATCACACGCAAACTCACTTCACTTTCATAGCAGCCACATACAAACAGCATGATCACTTTGCTCGTTGTAATATTACTTCTCACTTCTACGCACTCTCGTCCTCTCACCTTTCTGCTTCACTTGTTGACTTCAGCGCACAACACAAAAACTTTCCAAGCCAAACCCTCATACCACAGCCACTAACCACTACACAGAGTCTACATCGCTGTCACCATATTAGCTAACGTCATAGTCAACATAGCTACTAGAACTAACACATTAGTAAATCTGTTACAATCATGCAGTACTGCGTACAGTCAGAGAGCAGGTTTAGCAATTGCAATGGCGGGCCTTGGTGGCAATAAATATATAAAACCAAAAGCTTACCTTGACTTGGAAGAGTTCTAGTGTTAAATAGCCAGCCAGCTAAGATAGCATCCCTCTCTGTTTAAGCCAGGTGTTTGAGTAGGCTAAACTAGCTAGCTGCATTCACTAGCTATGGGAAAGTGAAGGAAATATAGCTAGTTCTCTCTCGCTCGCTCTCGCTTCTCCTTCAGTTTTGAACTAAATTAATTTGTTCAAAACTGTTAAACTATTATCTTTCTCTGTCCTTTTTTTATGTTTCACAATTCACTGAGGATGGTCCTCCCCTTCCTTCTCTTAACAGGATATAACAGGACACTGTATTCAGCATTAATAGGATATAGCAGGACATAATCCACTGGGTCAGCCATGGCAGAGTGACAGCAACATAATTAACACGTCTCTGTGATGAAACAGCTAATTAATGATAGAGAGGCATCTGTGTTATATTCCCTTGAGATAGTTGGAAAGTCCCAGGGAAAGAAGGAAGGATAATTGCATATTTAGTGTTATACAAATTCAAATTTAATTAATTATTGTATTTTTAGGCTACTGTTAGGTAGCCCACTAAATAGATCAAGTCAATCAAATCAAATGTTATGTCACATGCTTTGTAGACAACAGGTGTAGACTAAAAGTGAAATGTTTACTTACAGGTCCTTTTACAACAAGGCAGAGTTAAAAATAAGATGGTCCAAAAAATTATTTTTTAAAATAGTGACATGAGGAATAAATACAAAGATAATAAAAAAATGATTAGAAAATAACCTGGCTATATGCGGGAAGTAGAAAATAACATGGCTACATACAGGAAGTAGAAAATAACCTGGCTATATACAGGAAGTAGAAAATAACATGGCTATATACAGGGAGTAGAAAATAGCATGGCTATATACAGGAAGTAGAAAATAGCATGGCTATATACAGGGAGTAGAAAATAACATGGCTATATACAGGGAGTAGAAAATAACATGGCTATATGCAGAAAGTATAACATAACATGGCTACATACAGGAAGTAGAAAATAACATGGCTATATACAGGAAGTAGAAAATAGTATACTATTTATACTGTAGGTAGGGGTAAAGTGACTAGGCAACAGGATAGATAATGGACAGTAACAGCAGTATACTGTAGGTAGGGGTAAAGGATAGATAATAGACAGTAACAGCAGTATACTGTAGGTAGGGGTAAAGGATAGATAATAGACAGTAACAGCAGTATACTGTAGGTAGGAGTAAAGGATAGATAATAGACAGTAACAGCAGTATACTGTAGGTAGGGGTAAAGTGACTAGGCAACAGGATAGATAATAGACAGTAACATCAGTATACTGTAGGTAGGGGTAAAGGATAGATAATAGACAGTAACAGCAGTATACTGTAGGTAGGGGTAAAGTGACCAAACAACAGGATAGATAATAGACAGTAACAGCAGTATACTGTAGGTAGGGGTAAAGTGACAAGACAACAGGATAGATCATAGACAGTAACAGCAGTATACTGTAGGTAGGGGTAAAGTGATTAGACAACAGGATAGATAATGGACAGTAACAGCAGTATACTGTAGGTAGGGGTAAAGGATAGATAATAGACAGTAACAGCAGTATACTGTAGGTAGGGGTAAAGGATAGATAATAGACAGTAACAGCAGTATACTGTAGGTAGGGGTAAAGGATAGATAATAGACAGTAACAGCAGTATACTGTAGGTAGGGGTAAAGGATAGATAATAGACAGTAACAGCAGTATACTGTAGGTAGGGGTAAAGGATAGATAATAGACAGTAACAGCAGTATACTGTAGGTAGGGGTAAAGGATAGATAATAGACAGTAACAGCAGTATACTGTAGGTAGGGGTAAAGGATAGATAATAGACAGTAACAGCAGTATACTGTAGGTAGGGGTAAAGGATAGATAATAGACAGTAACAGCAGTATACTGTAGGTAGGGGTAAAGGATAGATAATAGACAGTAACAGCAGTATACTGTAGGTAGGGGTAAAGGATAGATAATAGACAGTAACAGCAGCATACTGTAGGTAGGGGTAAAGGATAGATAATAGACAGTAACAGCAGTATACTGTAGGTAGGGGTAAAGGATAGATAATAGACAGTAACAGCAGTATACTGTAGGTAGGGGTAAAGGATAGATAATAGACAGTAGCAGCAGTATACTGTAGGTAGGGGTAAAGGATAAGTAATAGACAGTAACAGCAGTATACTGTAGGTAGGGGTAAAGGATAGATAATAGACAGTAACAGCAGTATACTGTAGGTAGGGGTAAAGGATAGATAATAGACAGTAACAGCAGTATACTGTAGGTAGGGGTAAAGGATAGATAATAGACAGTAACAGCAGTATACTGTAGGTAGGGGTAAAGGATAGATAATAGACAGTAACAGCAGTATACTGTAGGTAGGGGTAAAGGATAGATAATGGACAGTAACAGCAGTATACTGTAGGTAGGGGTAAAGGATAGATAATAGACAGTAACAGCAGTATACTGTAGGTAGGGGTAAAGGATAGATAATAGACAGTAACAGCAGTATACTGTAGGTAGGGGTAAAGTGACTAGACAACAGGATAGATAATAGACAGTAACAGCAGCGTATGTGGTGAGTGTGAAAGTGTGTGTGTGTGGTGTGTGTGTGGCGTCAGTAGGCATGTTTGTGCATGTTATATGTGTGTGGGCGTATGCACTGCAAAAAATGTTTTTATCTTACACCTCTTAGAATTAGAATAACTTGACCTCTTACCAAGTTAAATGATCGTAGCGCATTGGCAGATTATTTTAATGACTTTAACCTGGAAACAGAATATCTTAAAGCAATACGAATTCTCTTGATGCATTTTCTGGGTGATCTAAATCACCTCAAAACAATAACTTTTTATTTTATTGTCTTAATACAATACAAACAAATCTAGGCAATATTTCCATTGTTTTTAGTGTGTGTGTGTGTGTGTGTGGTTGTTTGTGTGTGTGTGTATCTATGTGTATGTGTGGTTGTGTGTGCGTATTGGGCTGTCATTGTAAGTATGTTTGAATGTGTGGGTAGAGTCCAGTGTGCGGGTAGAGTCCAGTGTGCGGGTAGAGTCCAGTGGGCGGGTAGAGTGCAGTGTGCGGGTGGGGTCCAGTGTGCGGGTAGAGTCCAGTGTGTGGGTAGAGTCCAGTGGGTAGGGTCCAGTGTGCGGGTAGAGTGCAGTGTGCGGGTGGGGTCCAGTGTGCGGGTGGGGTCCAGTGTGCGGTTAGAGTCCAGTGGGCGGGTAGAGTCCAGTGGGCGGGTGGGGTCCAGTGTGCGGGTAGAGTCCAGTGGGCGGGTAGAGTCCAGTGGGCGGGTGGGGTCCAGTGTGTGGGTAGAGTCCAGTGTGTGGGTTGAGTCCAGTGGGCGGGTGGGGTCCAGTGTGTGGGTAAAGTCCAGTGGGCGGGTAGAGTCCAGTGGGCGGGTAGGGTCCAGTGTGCGGGTAGAGTCCAGTGGCTGGGTAGAGTCCAGTGGGTGGGTAGAGTCCAGTGGGCGGGTAGAGTCCAGTGGGTGGGTAGAGTCCAGTGGGAGGGTAGAGTCCAGTGTGCTGGGTTGAGTCCAGTGGGCGGGTAGAGTTCAGTGGGCGGGTAGAGTCCAGTGGGCGGGTAGAGTCCAGTGGGAGGGTAGAGTCCAGTGTGCTGGGTTGAGTCCAGTGGGCGGGTGGGGTCCAGTGGGCGGGTGGGGTCCAGTGTGTGGGTAGAGTTCAGTGGGCGGGTAGAGTCCAGTGGGCGGGTAGAGTCCAGTGGGTGGGTGGGTAGAGTCCAGTGGGTGGGTGGGTAGAGTCCAGTGGCTGGGTAGAGTTCAGTGGGTGGGTAGAGTCCAGTGGGTGGGTAGAGTCCAGTGGGTGTGCATAGAGACACTGCAAGAGAGTCAGTGCAGCAAAAGGATATTTGATTAGCTATTTAGCAGTCTTGTTAAGAAGTCTTATGGCTTGTGGGTAGAATCTGTTCATGTCGTCCTGTTGGTTCCAGACTTGGTGCATCAGTACCGCTTGCCGTGCAGTAGCAGAGAGAACAGTCTATGACTTGGGTGGCTGGATTCTTTGACAATGTTTGGGGCCTTCCTCTGACACCGCCTGGTATAGAGGTCCTGGATAGCAGGGATTATCCTCTGTAGTGTCTTGCGGTCGAATGCCAAGCAGTTGCCATACTAAGCGGTGATGCAGCCAGTCAAGATGCTCTCGATGAGGGCCCATGCCAAATCTTTATAGCATCCTGAGGTGGAAGAGGCGTTGTCGTGCCCTCTTCACGACTGTGTTGACGTGTGTGGACCATGATAGATCCTTAGTGATGTGGACACCGAGGAACTTGAAGCTCTCGACCATCTCCACTACAGGCCCATTGATTTGAATGAGGGCTTGGTCACCCCTCCATTTCCTGTAGTCCACGATCAGCTCCTTTTGTCTTACTGACGTTGAGGGAGAGGTGGTTGTGCTGGCACCACACTGCCAGGTCTCTGACCTCCTCCCTGTAGGCTGTCTCATCCTTGTCGGTGATCAGGCCGACCACCTATCGTGTCCTCGGAAAACGTAATGATGGTGTTGGAGTTGTGTGCGACATTGAAATGAGCTTTTTTTTAAATGTTAAAATGTTGTGATTTATCAGCATTATTGATAGCGGCTGTTTATAATTTCATGAAGTGTTGCGACTATTATAGAAAAGGGTTGATCTGTTACTCCATCTTGTGGTATGTTTTTGCAACTGCAGTGTGTTTTTATTCAACGGAAATCATCCTGTAACATTAAGATCACTGTATTATTCGTCAAGTCCAACGCAAATGTGACTTCCGCTTTATCCCAAACCTGACACATACCTAGGTTGGAGAGGTTGAAACAGGGAGCTGCTATACTGGATGCCCTGAAGCAGTTCTTGTTGGGGGGGTTAAGTGCCTTGCTCAAGAGCATAACGACAGACAATGGCATCTAGGATTTGACACCAGCTCACTTGTGTTTTCTCTTTAGTGACCTTATAAAAGGTTCAACATATACAAATACTACAAAAATATGACAGAACTGACAAAGTCGGAAACATTTCAATGGCTTGAAAGTGTCTTCCTGTCTCTTTTCTCTCATCTGCACTGACTAATGACAGGTGAAAGCAAATTCATCCCGAATGTTTCTCTCATTTACTCTGTCTTTTCAGATTGTTGCATTTGAAGGAGAGTTAGAATCTTTAGACTGTTTGGATGTAAACGTGGTGATAGGTTCTATGGTGCTATACTCAGGCAGGTCACCCGTGATATGTCAGTATTCGACGTCCATCCATGTCTGAGGACGTCAGGAGATGATGTGGAACGCGGCTACTAAGGGCAACCGTGAACGCTGTGACCTTCATTGTAGATTTCAGTTTTGCTAGGACATTGTGGACAGGAATGGCGGACGGGCGTAAGCATCTGCCTCTGATTCCAAAGGTTACAAACAGAAAAATCCAGCGATAGAAAGTTTGTTTCTGATATTTTTTGTTGTTTTAAGCCTATCCCAAATCTTAACTCTTACCTTAATTATTTGAAGTTAATGCCTAACCTTATTAATAATTTTTTGTCAATGCCTAACCATAAAAATTGTAGTTAATGTCTAAAATGTACCTTAAACACTTAGAAATTTGACGTTTGGAACAACTTTGAAATTTGACATTTGAGAAACATGGCTGAAGGTCTAATTCTTGACGTGACGTGCTCCACTACACAGTCACTGCAGTGTCCCAGCTTGGCCAGAGGAGGTCAGTGTACTACAGCAGAGGTACTACATCACTTCAGTGTGTGAGAGGGAGAGAGTCAGAGCAGCTGATTATAATAGACAGCAGACTACTGCAGATTTACTGGCCCTGAATGATGACAGAGACAGTAAACTAATCTGCCACACACACACACACACACACACACACACACACACACACACACACACACACACACACACACACACACACACACACACACACACACACACACACACACGACTGATGATACGCAACTTTTGGCCACCCGAGTGGTGCAGCAGTCTAAGGCACTGTGGCGTCACTACAGACCCGGGATTGAACCTGAGCTGTTTCACAACCGGCCGTGATCGGGAGTCCCATAGGGCGGCGCACAATTGGCTGGGGGGGGGTTTACAAGTAGGCTGTCATTGTAAATAAGAATTTGTTCTTAACTGACTTGCATAGTTAAGTAAAGGTTAAACACAAAATAAATTATCGATCTTGATCGTAGCCACTCTCGTATCCCTGGTGGGCAGTTCTCTTTCTCTCTGTCTGTCTCTCTCTCCCTCTCTCTGTCTCTCTCCCTCTTTCTTTCTCCCGCTTTCTCTCTCTCTGTCTCTCTCTCTTTCTCTGTCTCTCTCTCTCCCCCCTCTCTCTCCCTCCCCCTCTCTCTCCCCTCTCTCTGTCTCTCTCCCTCTTTCTTTCTCCTGCTTTCTCTCTCTCTGTCTCTGTCTGTCTCTCTCTCCCTCTCCCTCTCTCTGTCTCTCTCCCTCTTTCTTTCTCCCGCTTTCTCTCTCTCTGTCTCTCTCTCTTTCTCTGTCTCTCTCTCCCCCCCTCTCTCTCCCTCCCCCCTCTCTCTCACCTCTCTCTGGATTGAATGATTGAATATGTTAATTACTAAATAATTGCACATGCATTGTATTGTATTTCCTTTCTGCTAGAGAACAGTGGGGAGGAATCTTGTGGATGTGTGATATTGGTAGTATTGTTGGCACTGCAGAAAGATTTCACACAGAGGATCACAGTAGTGGGACACACTTGGCTATGTGCGGTCGGGTGAGAGAGAGAGAAAGAGAGAGAGAGAGACACTGGTTTGGACACAGCCTCTTTCACCCAGCCCACAATGCAGGCCTTTCAAGCCTGACATTTGCCCATCATTAATAATAGACAGCACAGTATGGTGCAGACCAATGGTGTAGAGACAGAGAGAGTGGACTGGGATCAGGGGTCACGTGTTAGGGGGTCATAGTAACCGTCACAGAGAATGTGAGATTGGGGAAAGTGCCATGGTTCCCCTGCACGTGAGCACAGCCCTACACTACTGTGAGAGGCCCTGGAATAATGGAATGGGAGTAAACTTGTTTGATTACATTTCACCAGAACCCTACACTGTAAGGCCAAGAAGTGTTACCAAAAATGTTCTGTATGATTGTAAACAGACTGTTAGGGTAACCATTTAAAGACTGTGAGACATGAATAAAATAGTCATAAATGGAGGGTAAGAATGTGGGTTTTAAGAGAGTAGAGAGAGAGAGAGACAGTGTGAGAGAGAGAGACAGTGTGAGAGTGAGACAGAGAGAGAGACAGAGAGAGACAGAGAGAGAGAGAGACTGAGAGACTGAGAGACAGAGAGAGACAGAGAGACTGAGAGACAGAGAGAGAGAGACTGAGAGAGAGAGACTGAGAGACAGGGAGAGAGAGACTGAGAGACTGAGAGACAGAGAGAGAGAGACTGAGAGAGACTGAGCTGACAGCTTCATTGTTCAAGAAAAAGACAGACAGCACATAATGATTAGTAACACAAGATGCCCAGTGCTGGCCAACCCAGACTCAATACATTTATTCATACTACTGCAGGAGGTCCCAAAAATCAACATAAAAATGTCTGTGTTGATGATGGCCTGGGGTAATAGAGTTTCTGGAGGATACACAAGACAATTAACAGATCGTTTTACACTCAATAAACTGACACTAACCAAAGTGAGTAAGACATTTAAGCGTGTTAACCCTCGCAAGGCTGCCGGCACCAGACGGCATCCATAGCCGCGCTCTGAGAGTATGTGCAGACTAGCTGTGTTTACGGACATCTTCAATCTCTCCCTATCCCAGTCCGCTGTCCCCACATGCTTCAAGATGTCCACAACTGTTCCTGTTCACAAGAAAGATAAGGTAACTGAATTAAATGACTATCACCCCGTAGCACTCACTTCTGTCATCATGAAGTGCTTTCAGAGGCTAGTCAAGGATCATATCACCTCCACCTTACTCAACACTCTAGACCCACTGCAATTTGCTTACCACCCCAACAGATCCACAGATGATGCAATCACCATCGCACTGCACAATGCCCTATCCCATCTTTATTCAACTAGGCAAGTCAGTTAAGAACAAATTCTTATTTACAATGACGGCCAAGGAACACTCACTAGGGGTTAACTAAAACACTCCAAAGTTTCTAAAACTGTTAAAATAATGTCTGTGAGTATAACAGAACTGAATTGGCAGGCGAAAACCTGAGGAAAATCCATCCAGGAAGTGCCAATATTTTGAAATGGCTGTTTTTCCAATTACTGCCTATCCACCATTTAAAGGGATAGGACCCAGATTCCATTCCCTATGGCTTCCACAAGTTGTGAACAGTCTTTAGACATTGTTTCATGCTTTTATTCTGAAAAATTAAGGAGAATGACAACATTGAGTGAGTGGATAGTGGGATGTCCCCAGAGCTGTTTCTGCGCACGACCGAGAGCGCACCTTTCTTGTTTTTCATTTATTATTGACGACGCTATTGTCCTGTTGAAATATTATCGATTATTTAGGCTAAAAACAACCTGAGGATTGATTACAAACATCGTTTGACATGTTTCTACGAACTTTACTGGTACTATTTGGAATTTTCGTCTGCCTGTTGTGATCACATTTGAGCCATTGGATTACTGAACAAAATGCGCAAACAAAATGAAGGTTTTTGGATATAAAGAGGGACTTTATTGAAAAAAACGAACATTTATTGTGTAACTGGGAGTCTTGTGAGTGCAACCATACGAAGATCATCAAAGGTAAGTGATTAATTTTATTGCTATTTCTGACTTTCGTGACTAATCTACTTGGCTTGTAACTGTATGTAATGTTTTGTGTGCTGAGCGCTGTCCTCAGATAATCGCATGGTTTGCTTTCGCCGTAAAGCCTTTTTGAAATCTGACACGGTGGCTGGATTAACAAGAAGGTAAGCTTTATTTTGATGTATTACACTTGTGATTTCATGAAAGTTAAATATTTATAGTAATTTAATTTGAATTTGGCGCTCTGCAATTTCACCAGATGTTGGCCAGGAGGGACGCTACCGTCCCACACCCCCTAGAGAGGTTAACTGCCTTGTTCAGGGGCAGAATTACATATTTTTACCTTGTCAGCTCTGGGACTCGATCAACCAACCTTTCGTTACTGGCCCAATGCTCTAACCGCTAGGTTACCTGCTGTCCCAAATTCCTGTGTAAGAATGCTATTCATCGACTTCAGCTCAGCCTTCAACACCATAGTGCCCTCCAAGCTCGTCATTAATCTTGAGACCCTGGGTCTGAACCACGCTGTGTGCAACTGGGTCCTGGACTTCCTGACGGGCCGCCCCCAGGTGGTGAAGGTAGGCAACAACACCTCTGCTACGCTGATCATCAACAAGGGTGCCCCACAAGGGTGCATGCTCAGCCCCCTCCTGTACTCCCTTTTCACCCATGACTGCGTGGCCACGCACGCCTCCAACTCAATCATCAAGTTTGCAGACGACACAACAGTGGTAGGCCTGATTACCAACAACGACGAGACAGCCTACAGGGAGGAGGTGAGGGCTCTGATGGAGTGGCTCCATTCACATCGACGGGACTGCAGTGGAGAGTGTGAAAAGCTTCAAGTTCCTCGGCGTACACATCACTGACAATCTGAAATGGTTCACCCACACAGACAGTGTGGTGAAGAAGGTGCAACAGTGCCTCTTCAACCTCAGGAATTTGGCTTGGCCCCTAAGACCCTCACAAACTACTACAGATGCACCATTGAGAGCCTCCTGTTGGGCTGTATCACCACCTGGTTTGGCAACTGCACCGCCCGCAACCACAGTATTCTCCAGAGGGTGTGGTGTCAGCAGTTCAACGGGTCACTGGGGGCACACTGCCTGCCCTCCGGGACATCTACAAACCCTGGTGTCACAAGAAGGCCAAGAAGATCATCAAGGACCTCAGCCACCCGAGCCACGGCCTGTTCACCCCTCTACCATCTAGAAGATCATCAAGGACCTCAGCCACCCGAGCCATGGCCTGTTCACCCTGCTACCATCTAGAAGGCGGAGACAGTAAAGGTGTATCAAAGCTTGGACCGAGAGACTGAAAAAACAGCTTCCATCTCTTGGCCATCAGACTGTAAAACTGGCACCACTAGCCACCCTCCTTCCGGTACCCTGCCCTGAACTTTAGTCGCTGTTACTAGCGTGCTACCACCCGGTAGTCAACCGTGGACCTTAGAGACTGCTGCCCTGTGTAGATAGTTATTGAACACTGGTGTAACATAAACTCTTGGAGTCAGGAAGCAGGTGCAGAAGGTACGTTTAATGATAAGAGAAGGCATATGAACCAAACAGGAGACAGGAGTACTGAACATGAACAAAACCCAATACTGCCTAATTACTGAGACTACTGAGGGATAAATAAAGGGAGAGTAGTCAAGGTGATGATGAGGTCCAGGTGTGTGTAATGATGGTGCCAGGACCGGGGGTCAGTAGTCCGGCGACTTCAAACGCTGGAGAGGGGCAGTGGGAGTAGGCGTGACAACTGGTCACTTTAATCATGTTTACATACTGTTTTCCTCACTTCATATGTTTATACTGTATTCTAGTCAATCCTGTTAAACTGCTGCTGTACACCTTTTCTATTCATATACTGTCTATAAAGTCAATACACACCATCCTATATATAACTACTGTCTATACACACCATCCTATATAACTACTGTCTATACTGTCTATACACACCATCCTATACAACTACTGTCTATACACACCATCCTATACAACTACTGTCTATACACACCATCCCATATAACTACTGTCTATACACACCATCCTATATAACTACTGTCTATACACACCATCCTGTATAACTACTGTCTATACACACCATCCTGTATAACTACTGTCTATACACACCATCCTATATAACTACTGTCCATACTGTCTATAAACACCATCCTGTATAACTACTGTCTATAAACACCATCCTGTATAACTACTGTCTATACACACCATCCCGTATAACTACTGTCTATACTGTCTATACACACCATCCTATATAACTACTGTCTATACACACCATCCTGTATAACTACTGTCCATACTGTCTATACACACCATCCTGTATAACTAAAGTCTATACTGTCTATACACACCAACCTATATAACTACTGTCTATACACACCATCCTGTATAACTACTGTCTATACACACCATCCTATATAACTACTGTCTATACTGTCTATAAACACCATCCTATATAACTACTGTCTATACTGTCTATACACACCATCCTGTATAACTACTGTCAATACTGTATATACACACCATCCTGTATAACTACTGTCTATACACACCATCTTGAATAACTACTGCTGTACACACCTTTTCCATACATATACTGTCCATACACACCATCATATTCATATATAGTGTATTTACATTATGGACTCTGACATTGCTCGTTCTAATATTTCTATATTTCTGAAATCCTTTTTAGTTGAGGGATTTGCGTGTTTTGTATTGTTAGGTATTACTGTTGGAGCTAGGAACACAAGAATTACACTACACCAGCGATAACATCTGCTAAATATGTGTAGGAGACCAATAACACTGGATTTGATTTGACACACTCCTTATCTCATACAGATTGCTACTCTCCTACTGTAAATATAAACCTCAGTACCCCAGCCAATTATCCCCATGATGCATCTCTCTTTGGTTGTTGACCCCTCTGGCACTGAGAGCCAAGACACCCCGGCCCAAAAACACTGCAGTTCCCTCCAACTACAGCACAGCCACACTGCACCATGATGTCATTCAGCTGTTTAGTGTTCCCAGCACAGCCACACTGCACCATGATGTCATTCAGCTGTTTAGTGTTCCCAGCACAGCCACACTGCACCATGATGTCATTCAGCTGTTTAGTGTTCCCAGCACAGCCACACTGCACCATGATGTCATTCAGCTGTTTAGTGTTCCCAGCACAGCCACACTGCACCATGATGTCATTCAGCTGTTTAGTGTTCCCAGCACAGCCACACTGCACCATGATGTCATTCAGCTGCTTAGTGTTCCCAGCACAGCCACACTGCACCATGATGTCATTCAGCTGTTTAGTGTTCCCAGCACAGCCACACTGCACCATGATGTCATTCAGCTGTTTAGTGTTCCCAGCACAGCCACACTGCACCATGATGTCATTCAGCTGTTTAGTGATCCCAGCACAGCCACACTGCACCATGATGTCATTCAGCTGTTTAGTGATCCCAGCACAGCCACACTGCACCATGATGTCATTCAGCTGTTTAGTGTTCCCAGCACAGCCACACTGCACCATGATGTCATTCAGCTGTTTAGTGTTCCCAGCACAGCCACACTGCACCATGATGTCATTCAGCTGTTTAGTGTTCCCAGCACAGCCACACTGCACCATGATGTCATTCAGCCTGCAGGAAGAGATGAGTTGTTGAACCTGTTTATACAAAACCATTATGTTGTCTGGAAAAATAAAACCGAAAGTCAACTTGCAGTTTGCATGGCAGAGATTCATAGTATGATTTTGAGTCAAATCAAATCAAATGTTATTGGTCGTAGTGTTTAACAGATGTTATTGAGGGTGTAGTGTTAACAGATGTTATTGAGGGTGTAGTGTTTAACAGATGTTATTGAGGGTGTAGTGTTAACATATGTTATTGAGGGTGTAGTGTTAACATATGTTATTGAGGGTGTAGTGTTAACAGATGTTATTGAGGGTGTAGTGTTAACAGATGTTATTGAGGGTGTAGTGTTAACAGATGTTATTGAGGGTGTAGTGTTAACAGATGTTATTGCGGGCGTAGTGAAATGCTTGTCTAAAGTCTCTAATTTAAACAAGATCACTTCTCTTTTTCATGAACCACATCTCTTTCACACCCTCTTTTTTGTCTCAGTCAGTGAGAGATGACTGTGTAGTTCTGCTCCCCTCCCTGTTTAGACACACACACACACACACACACACACACACACACACACACACACACACACACACACACACACACACACACACACACACACACACACACGCGCGCACAGAGACACACCCACACACACAATCTCTCTGCACAATGACACCACAAGTACTGTAGCCTCTCGACACCCAGGATTATTAGGGTCAGTCAGCCATGCAGCAAGGGCTGATAGAACTACACAGAGACCAGAGGAGAGGGGGAGAAGAATGAGAGGACGAGAGAGGACAGGAGAGAGGAAGAGAGATGGGGAGGAGAGAGGGGAGAGGATGAGAGGACGAGAGAGGAGAGGAGGAGAGAGGGGAGGGAGGGGAGAGGATGAGAGGACAGGAGAGAGGAAGAGAGAGGAGGAGGAGAGAGGGAAGGGGGGAGGATAAGAGGACGAGAGAGGACAGGAGAGAGGAGAAGAGAGGGGAGAGAGGGGAGGGGAGAGGATGAGAGGACAGGAGAGAGGAAGAGAGAGGGGGAGGAGAGAGGAGGAGAGAGGGGAGGGGAGAGGACAGGAGAGAGGAGGAGAGGGGATGGGAGAGGATGAGAGGACAGGAGAGAGGAAGAGATAGGAGGAGGAGGAAAAGGGAGAGGATGAGAGGATGTGAGAGTACATGAGAGAGGAAGAGAGAGGGGGAGGAGAGAGGGGAGAGGACGAGAGAAGACAGGAGAGGAAGAGAGAGAGAGAGGGAGGAGAGAGGAAGAGAGGATGAAAGAAAAAAATTACAAAATAAAATGTATTTGAATCCTTGTGTAAAGGTGTGCCTAATGTGCAGTCAGCTCCTACCTGCTGGCAGAATGCGCTCCTGCACTCTTCTCATTCTGCTAATGGATAAAGGAAAGGATTTTTACTGTGTGTGTGTGTGTGTGCATACAGTTGAAGTCGGAAGTTTACATTCACCTTAGCCAAATATATTTCAACTCAGGTTTTCATAATTCCTGACATTTAATCCTAGTAAAGGTTCCCTGTTTTAGGTCAGTTAGGATCACCACTTTATTTTAAGAATGTGAAATGTCAGAATAATAGTAGAGAGAGTGATTTATTTCAGCTTAATTTCTTTCATCACATTCCCAGTGGGTCAGAAGTTTACATACACTCAATTACGATTTGGTAGCATTGCCTTGAAATTGTTTAACTTGGGTCAAATGTTTCGGGTAGCCTTCCACAAGCTTCCCACAATAAGTTGGGTGAATTTTGGCCAATTCCTCCCGACAGAGCTGGTGTAACTGAGTCAGGTTTGTAGGCCTCCTTGATCGCACACGCTTATTCAGTTCTGCCCACAGATTTTCTATGGGATAAAGGTCAGGGCTTTGTGATGGCCACTCCAATACCTTGACTTTGTTGTCTTTAAGCCATTTTGCCACAACTTTGGAAGTATGCTTGGGGGTCATTGTCCATTTGGAAGACCCATTTGCGACCAAGCTTTAACTTCCTCACTGATGTCTTGAGATGTTGCTTCAATATATCCACATAATTTTCCTGCCTCATGATGCCATCTATATTGTGAAGTGCACCAGTCCCTCCTGCAGCAAAGCACCCACAACATGATGCTGCCACCCCTGTGCTTCACGGTTGGGATGGTGTTTTTCGGCTTGCAAGCCTCCCCCTTTTTCCTCCAAACATAACGATGGTCATTATGGCCAAACAGTTCTATTTTTGTTTCATCAGACCAGTGGACATTTCTCCAAAAAGTACGATCTTTGTCCCCATGTGCAGTTGCAAACCGTAGTTTGGCTTTTTTATGGCGGTTTTGGAGCAGTGGCTTCTTCCTTGCTGAGCAGCCTTTCAAGTTATGTCGATATAGGACTTGTTTTACTGTGGATATAGATACTTTAGTACCTGTTTCCTCCAGCGTCTTCACAAGGTCCTTTGCTGTTGTTCTGGGATTGATTTGCACTTTTCGCACCAAAGTACGTTAATCTCTAGGAGACAGAATGCGTCTCCTTCCCGAGCAGTATGACGGCTGCATGGTCCCATGGTGTTTATACTTGCGTACTATTGTTTGTACAGATGAACGTGGTACCTTCAGGCGTTAGGAAATTGCTCCCAAGGATGAACCGGACTTGTGGAGGTCTACAATTTTTATTTCTGAGGTCTTGGCTGATTTCTTTAGATTTTCCCATGATGTCAAGCAAAGAGGAACAGAGTTTAAAGGTAGGCCTTGAAATACATCCACAGGTACACCTCCAATTGACTCAAATTATGTCAATTACCCTATCTGAAGCTTCTAAAGCCGTGACATCATTTTCTGGAATTTTCCAAGCTGTTTAAAGGCACAGTCAACTTAGTGTATGTAAACTTCTGACCCACTGGAATTGTGATAAGTGAAATAATCTGTCTGTAAACAATTGTTGGAAAAATTACTTGTGTCACGCACAAAGTAGATGTCCTAACCGACTTGACAAAACTATAGTTTGTTAACACGAAATTTGTGGAGTGGTTGAAAAACAAGTTTTAATGACTCCAACCTAAGTGTATGTAAGCTGTATGTGCGCATGTGTGCGTGTGCGTGTGTGTGTGTGTGTCTGTGTGTCTGTGTGTGTGTGTCTGTTTGTGTGTGTGCACTTTGTATTTCAACTTACTCGTGGCATCACTGGGGATGAGCTCCCAGCCATCCAGGACGTTCATGCCAGGCGGTGTCTTAGAAAGGCCCAAACAAACTGCCAAGGACTCCAGCCATTGACTGTTCTCTCTGCTCCCATCCTGCAGGAAGTACTGGGGCATCAGGTTCCGAGACAGTTTCTTCCCAGGCCATAAGATTGCTTAACTGCTAACAACTGACTGACCTACAACCCCAACACACACACACACACACGCACGTATGCACGTACATACACACATGCACACACACACACACAAACACACACTCTCTCTCTCACACAACCACAAGCTTTGATGTTAAACAATTGTTCCGTCCCCAAGCCCAACTCAAGAGACGACTCGATGTGTGAATGCGTATACAGTTGCAGCTGTTTGAGAAGGCATGCCAGATCAAGCAGGAATGGGAAGCTTTGAATAACCAATGTGTAGTCCTAGCTGATGGAGCTTGGATACACCCCTTCCCTCCAACGCACACACATGCTGTTTCCCCGTTGTGACCGGTCTTCCCAAGCACCTTTGTGCAGTCAGACCGTTTGATTATTCTGTGCCACCAGAGCCACAATAACATGCCCCCTCTCTGATTGTCCGTGTGTGACCGCCTCCCCATGGGTTATTGCAGCCAGTGTTGCCAGCACTGCTACTACCTGGGTGGGGGTACCCCACCGGAATTCCCACCGGCTAGGTGCAAGGTGATCAAGATTCTAATTAGCAGCTTTGAGAGAAAACTTGTATATTATGCTCTCCTATCCGGGGGCTTTGGCATTGTTGGACCAACCTTGCCAGGCAGGCTCAGAATCTTGAGGGGGCAGTTTTGCTCTAGTAGGTCTCTGACCCCATTTATCTTTCTGTCTTGACTGCATAGGCTACTTGCATTTGACCTATAAATGAAAGAGGACAACTCCTTAGTGAGTAGGTCGAGCAGGTGGATGTAGCAATTGTAGCAATTCATCACACTTTTCCAATCACACAAACACACGGGCACTCATCTTCCAACACACCCACACTCCCCCCACATATACACCCGTACTCCCCCCACATATACACGTGCACTCCCCCACAGATACACGTGCACTCCCCCCACATATACACCCGTACTCCCCCCACATATACACGTGCACTCCCCCACAGATACACCCGCACTCCCCCAACATATACATCCGCACTCCCCCCATATATACCCCTGCACTCTCCCAACATATACACCCGCACTCCCTCCCACATATACACCCGCACTCCCTCACACAGACACACCCACACTCCCCCACACAGATACACCCGCACCCCTCCCAGTGATACACCAGCACTGCCCCAACATATAAACCCGCACTCCCCCAACATATAACCCACACTCCCCCCATATATACACACGCACTCCCCCCATATATACACCCGCACTCCCCCCATATATACACCCGCACTCCCCCCATATATACACGCGCACTCTCCCTGTATATACACCCACACTCCCCCCATATATACACCTGCACTCCCCCACACAAAAACACCCACACTCCCCCCATATATACACACGCACTCCCCCATATTTACACCCGCACTCCCCCCATATATACACCCGCACTCCCCCCACATATTCACCCGCACATAAACACCTGCACTCCCCCTATATATACACCCGCAATCCCCCCATATATACACCCACACTCCCCCCATATATACACCCGCACTCCCCCCATATATACACCCGCACTCCCCCAACATATACACCCACACTCCCCCAACATATACACCCGCACTCTCCCCACATATACACCCTCACTCTCCTCACATATACACCCGCCCTCTCCCCGTATATACACCTGCACTCTCCCCGTATATACACCCGTACTTCCCCATATATACACCCGCACTCTCCCCCACATATACACCTGCACTCCCCCCACATATACACCCGCACTCCCCCAACATATACACCCACACTCTCCCCACATATACACCCGCACTCCCCCCATATATACACCCACATTCCCCCCATATATACACCCGCACCCCGCATATATACACCCACACTCCCCCCATATATACACCCACACTCCCCCCATATTTACACCCACACTCCCCCCCATATTTACACCCGCACTCCCCCCATATATACACCCGCACTCCCCCAACATATACACCCGCACCCCCCATATATACACTCGCACTCCCCCATATATACACCTGCACTCCCCCCACATATACACCCACACTCCCCCATATATACACCCGCACTCCCCCCATATATACACCCACACTCCCCCCATATATACACCCGCACTCCCCCATATATACACCCGCACTCCCCCATATATACACCCACACTCCCCTCCATATATACACCTGCACTCCCCCCATATATACAACCACACTCCCCCCATATATACACCCGCACTCCCCCCATATATACACCCGCACTCCCCCCATATATACAACCACACTCCCCCCATATATACACCCGCACTCCCCCCATATATACACCCGCACATACAGTGCCTTCTATGTCCCCTGGGTTATTGTGTTTTAACTCTACCTTGTTGATTTCTGCGTAATTTCTGACTTTTTAGTACTTTTATGTTCCTGTTCTTTGTATTTGGGGATTTATTATTTAACTAGTTGTCCCTTCCTCTAATGCTGTCTTTTATCTATGTAAAAATGCTATAAATAACATTCCCTAACTTGAATAGAATATTGTAGTTTTTCTTTATCAATTGTTGTATTTATTATTTTCACATTTTGTGTTACAATCCCTACCATGGATAGTGTTGGGTAAGCCGTTATTCACCCATTCTATGGGAACTTTCTGTTATATAGAATAGCCATAGAGTAGTCTTGTTGTTCACCCATTCTATGGGAACTTTCTGTTATATAGAATAGCCATAGAGTAGTCTTGTTGTTCACCCATTCTATGGGAACTTTCTGTTATATAGAATAGCCATAGATTAGTCTTGTTGTTCACCCATTCTATTGGAACTTTATGTTATATAGAATAGCCATAGAGTAGTCTTGTTGTTCACCCATTCTATGGGAACTTTCTGTTATATAGAATAGCCATAGAGTAGTCTTGTTGTCTTGGAACAGTTGGTTATCAATGAACAGCTTATTGACTACGAGAGCTGCACGTTTCCCTTTTAGTCTGTTCTCTTTGAAGAGTAGGTACAGAACTGCAATTTCCTTCAGGAACTGATCGCTCATACCTATAGTGTTTTCATGCCCAGGCTTTTAACTTTTGTTTTGTCTTCAAAGGATGCACATTTAACAATGTTTGGGTACTCATATCGCTGTCCTCTCTGTCCGAACTGGTGAGTTTTGGCGACCGTATTGCCAGGGATTTGTAACACTTTAACCAGGAATTATTTTACCACGCTCTCAGGATCTTCACCCTCATCCTCTTTAATTAACTTTTAACGAGGCACGCCTCATAAAGCTGGTTGAGAGAATGCCAAGAGTGTGCAAAGCTGTCATCAAGGCAACGGGTAGCTACTATGAAGAATCTCAAGCACTTTTGGTTACTACATGTTTCCATGTGTTATTTCATAGTTTTGATGTCTTCACTATTATTCTACAATGTTGATCACAGTAAAAATAAAGAAAAACCCTTGAATGAGTAGGTGTGTCCAAACTTTTGACTAATGCTGTTTAAATTTACAAAAAATTATATGGGGGATTGGAAATGATGCAGACAATTATATTGATGCAAGCTACAATCTATCTGCAATATTAAAGCTGATCTACCCCCTAAAAAAAGTAATTAATTAATTATGTTCACTATGTCATCACGCACAGCCCTTTAGCCAAAACAAGTACATTTTAATGAAACACATCTCCGGTAGGAAAATGCGCATATTATTTTTATGCAGATTTTCGAATGTTCTTGTGAAAATCTGTCGCCAATTGGATGGAAACCTAGCTAGTGCCTCTGAGGGATCTGTATAGTCAGTTTCAGAAGGAAACATGTTTTCATTCTGTCTTTCCTGTATTAGACCAGAGTGACACATACTGTATCTGCACTTGTCTTTCACATATCCTCTACTACGGTCATTCCAGAGCTGCTCTAGATCTCCCATGGTTCTTTGCTGCTTCCTGTCTCTTAAGGCTTCACACCGTAAGAATGAGGGGATTGTCTTAGATTTGGCTCATTCCTCGTTCCCACATGTACAGTTGCTTTCATTCTTTCTTTCCTTCTTATTTTCTTTCTTTCTTCACTACTCTCTCTTTACTAATCTCTCTTTACTACTCTCCAATTACTACTCTCTCTTTACTACTCTCCAATTACTACTCTCTCTTTACTAATCTCTCTTTACTACTCTCCAATTACTACTCTCTCTTTACTACTCTCCAATTACTACTCTCTTTTACTACTCTCCAATTACTACTCTCTCTTTACTACTCTCTTTTTACTACTCTCCAATTACTACTCTCTCTTTACTACTCTCCAATTACTACTCTCTCTTTACTAATCTCTCTTTACTACTCTCCAATTACTACTCTCTCTTTACTACTCTCCAATTACTACTCTCTCTTTACTACTCTCTTTTTACTACTCTCCAATTACTACTCTCTCTTTACTACTCTCCAATTACTACTCTCTCTTTACTACTCTCTTTTTACTACTCTCTCTTTAATTATTTTTGTTTACTACTCTCCCTTTACTATTATCTCTTTACTACTCTCTTTACTACTCTCTCTTTACTACTCTCTCTTTACTACTCTCTCTTTACTAATCTCTCTTTACTACTCTCTCTTTAATTATCTTTGTTTACTACTCTCTTTACTATTATCTCTTTACTACTCTCTCTTTAATTATCTTTGTTTACTACTCTCTTTACTATTATCTCTTTACTACTCTCTCTTTACTATTATCTCTTTACTACTCTCTTTACTATTATCTCTTTACTACTCTCTTTTTACTTCTCTCTCTTTAATTATCTTTGTTTATTGCTCTCTCTTCACTACTCTCTCTGCTGATATTGTGTGTGTTTGGGTGTGTGCGCCCGTGCCTGCGCTTGTGTATGTGTGTGTGCTAGCTTAGCATTTCCAAATTTGTCTCTGAGATGAGAAGAGAGTGCTGCTCGGACCTCTTCCTCCATTTTTATCCGATAGACTTCCTGTACTTCCTGTACTGTGACTCAGGAGTCCTCCTGCATCCATTTTGTGAGATTCATTTCATAATTTTGTTTTGATTAGCAGTTTTCCCATCTAGTAGTTTCATATGCTTTGCCAGTGATTTCTTCATCAAGAATTCAACCTGCTTCAGCCAGTGCTACTCCAGTCCTCTGTGCTTGTCTCCCGTGGTCATGCCACTTAACTCTCAACAAAATGCAGACAAAAATTCGCTCATTTTTCAATTATTATGTGTTAACTCAATGTATGTGTGTTAGTGTTTATGTGTGAGTGTGTTGTAACAGTTTTTCCTGCCTGTTGCATCATGTCTGTCGTCCTACTGTACTCCTGTCAACACAGGATAGTTTCGTACAGTGGCTTGCCTCTCTCTGACAGGGTTGCCAAACGTGTCGTACCACAGTTCAGCATGTTTAGACAGGTGTGTGTAGACACATTATATATATATCACACTGTATTACCTGAACTGCTCACCTACAGGGGCCCAACTCTATAAGTAGACCCGATTTCAATCCACAAAAGTTGGTCCTTGGCCACTCTCTCTCAGACTATAGCTAGCTCTACTGCCCCTTTCAAAAAGGTGATCTACTGTCCCAAGGTCTGTTTAGCATACATGGAAACCAGCCAGGAAGTATTGAATTAAACATAGAATATAAATGATGGGGTTGTGGAAGAGAGGGGATCGATGCAGGACGATCCTGGAAAGAGCTGTCGTGGGAAGTGCCCTTAATGCACTTCCTGTTTTGAGCCCTGTTCCTGTACAACTTTGCATTTTCCTCCACATACTGTAGTGCTCAGTAAAGAGCTTTCATGTCAACCATTAGTCCCTCTCTTCTCCAGCGCCTCTCCCCATCCATCTATCCATCCATCCGTCCATCCATCCACCCAGTCACTATAATTTCCAGTCCTTTGATCAACTTTAAACCTTGGTAACTCCAGCCCTGTGCCACCACTAAAATGCTGAAAACCCCTTACATTAACCCCTCTTTCAAAAAGCTCCACTATCCATCCATCCACTCTCCTCCCAGCTCTGAGCTACAGGAAGCTGAACCCCTCTTCTGGTAAATCTACATCTTACACTCCAATTCACTGCATAATATTTTGGCTCGACGGTATGATAAATGCCAGATAGAGTGTGTTGGCTGTTTGGTGATTCTGTGTCAATTAAAAGTCATACTATGATGTTGAGGGCTGGGGTTATGGACTAATGCTATGCTGTTGAGGGCTGGGGGTATGGACTAATGCTATGATGTTGAGGGCTGGGGGTATGGACTAATGCTATGATGTTTGAGGGCTGGGGCTATGGACTAATGCTATGATGTTTGAGGGCTGGGGTTATGGACTAATGCTATGATGTTTGAGGGCTGGGGTTATGGACTAATGCTATGATGTTGAGGGCTGGGGTTATGGACTAATGCTATGATGTTGAGGGCTGGGGTTATGGACTAATGCTATGATGTTGAGGGCTGGGGTTATGGACTAATGCTATGATGTTTGAGGGCTGGGGTTATGGACTAATGCTATGATGTTTGAGGGCTGGGGTTATGGACTAATGCTATGATGTTTGAGGGCTGGGGTTATGGACTAATGCTATGATGTTTGAGGGCTGGGGTTATGGACTAATGCTATGATGTTTGAGGGCTGGGGTTATGGACTAATGCTATGATGTTTGAGGGCTGGGGTTATGGACTAATGCTATGATGTTGAGGGCTGGGGTTATGGACTAATGCTATGATGTTGAGGGCTGGGGTTATGGACTAATGCTATGATGTTTGAGGGCTGGGGTTATGGACTAATGCTATGATGTTTGAGGGCTGGGGTTATGGACTAATGCTATGCTGTTTTAGGGCTGGGGTTATGGACTAATGCTATGATGTTGAGGGCTGGGGTTATGGACTAATGCTATGCTGTTGAGGGCTGGGGTTATGGACTAATGCTATGATGTTGAGGGCTGGGGTTATGGACTAATGCTATGATGTTGAGGGCTGGGGTTATGGACTAATGCTATGATGTTTGAGGGCTGGGGTTATGGACTAATGCTATGATGTTTGAGGGCTGGGGTTATGGACTAATGCTATGATGTTGAGGGCTGGGGGTATGGACTAATGCTATGATGTTTGAGGGCTGGGGTTATGGACTAATGCTATGCTGTTTGAGGGCTGGGGTTATGGACTAATGCTATGATGTTGAGGGCTGGGGTTATGGACTAATGCTATGATGTTTGAGGGCTGGGGTTATGGACTAATGCTATGATGTTTGAGGGCTGGGGCTATGGACTAATGCTATGATGTTTGAGGGCTGGGGTTATGGACTAATGCTATGATGTTTGAGGGCTGGGGGTATGGACTAATGCTATGATGTTTGAGGGCTGGGGTTATGGACTAATGCTATGATGTTTGAGGGCTGGGGTTATGGACTAATGCTATGATGTTGAGGGCTGGGGTTATGGACTAATGCTATGATGTTTGAGGGCTGGGGTTATGGACTAATGCTATGATGTTTGAGGGCTGGGGTTATGGACTAATGCTATGATGTTTGAGGGCTGGGGTTATGGACTAATGCTATGATGTTGAGGGCTGGGGTTATGGACTAATGCTATGATGTTTGAGGGCTGGGGTTATGGACTAATGCTATGATGTTTGAGGGCTGGGGTTATGGACTAATGCTATGATGTTTGAGGGCTGGGGTTATGGACTAATGCTATGATGTTTGAGGGCTGGGGTTATGGACTAATGCTATGATGTTTGAGGGCTGGGGTTATGGACTAATGCTATGATGTTTGAGGGCTGGGGTTATGGACTAATGCTATGATGTTGAGGGCTGGGGTTATGGACTAATGCTATGATGTTGAGGGCTGGGGCTATGGACTAATGCACAACCCTTTGAAAAGAAGCCAAAACCTATTAATTGAATGTTTATTTTGGCAGTTTATTTTATAAATGGATGGACTAATTGTATCACATTTACATTTAGAATGTCAAGGTGTGTGTGTGTGTGTGTGTTTGTGTGTAAGATCTCACCACAGATTGCTGAATGAAATAAACATTAGGGTCTATCATCTCCCTGTGATGTCTTTGAGGTACATTTGGTTCCCATTTCACAGGACAGGGATGAAGAGGTGGAGGAAGAGAGGGAAAGGAGGGAGAGGAATACACACAAGAGAACCAAACTGAAATACACAAATCCTTTGAGCAGAAAGGATCGGTCTCTGTGATGCATGATGGGATAGAGTCCCACTGATGGGTTGAGACAAAGTAAAACACAGACCAGCATTGTGTTGTGTAGGCCGGCTACAGAAACAGGATGAAACTATGACAATATGAAGTATTCAGTTCATAGGCCTATTCTTGTCTTCAGTAAAGCCATATGATTTCCCCTAACCCCCACACACCAGACTTCTATCCAGGCTGGGTCAACTAAGCAGGGCCTCATGATTTCATCCTCCCCAGAAGTGTGCATAGTGTTGTTTTGATGGTCTCAGTTTGTGTCGTTAGAAGTTGTGATTGATCATCTGTACAGCTCATTTGTGGTGGGAGAACCATTGCACCATCACTGTCAAATGTTTACATGCCTTTTCCACGATGTCAGTGTTGCTGTAATCATTGTCTTTATTTCATCACAATAGAAAGGATCTCTATCTCTCTCTCTCTGTCTCTCTTTCTCTCTCTCTCTCTCTCTCTCTCTCTCTGTCTCTCTTTCTCTCTCTCTCCTACTCTCTCTCCCTCTCTCCATCTCCTAGTCTCTCTCTGTCTCTCTCTCTCTCTGTCTCTCTTTCTCTCTCTGTCTCTCTGTGTCTCTCTCTCTGTCTCTCTCTCTCTCTCTCTCTCTCTCTCTCTCTCCTACTCTCTCGCCCTCTCTCGATCTCCTAGTCTCTCTCTCTCTCTCTCTCTCTCTCTGTCTCTCTTTCTCTCTTTCTAATTCTAATTCTAAGTCTACAAGTGTTAAAATCAGGCTTGTCTTACAATTGTATTCTATCCACGAGTGACACTTTACAAATCCACTTTGGTCTTTGGGCCGTTTTAAAAAGTTTGTCAAAACTCTGGTGGAGGAGAAAGACTGGTGTGATCTTTAAGCTGAGCAGTCATATTGATTTTCTCTCCTGTAGAAAATAGCCTTAGTGACATTCAGGGGCATGAACACGCTGTGCCATTTGGGGACCAGAGAAGACCTGTACATTTTTTCTGATTAAGGAGGAGAGAGAGAGAGCAGGGAGAGAACAGGTGAGAGACTAAAATAAAGCAGTGTATTGTGTTCCTCCCTAATGAACAGTGAGGAGAGATGTGTTCTGGTTGCTTTACTGTGAGGAGTTTAGCCAAGTAACCGTAGCGCCTGGCAATGGATGCAGTAGCACCTGACCTTTATGCCTCAGCGCCTGTCTGTGTGTGTGTGTGTGTGTGTGTGTGTGTGTGTGTGTGTGTGTGTGTGTGTGTGTGTGTGTGTGTGTGTGTGTGTGTGTGTGTGTGTGTGTGTGTGTGTGTGTGTGTGTGTGTGTGTGTGTGTGTGTAATGTGTGTGTGTGTGTGTGTGTGTGTGTGTGTGTGTGTGTGTGTGTGTGTGTGTGTGTGTGTACGTGTGTAACTGTGTAACTGTACATGTGTATTGTTCAGAGACTGTGTTTTAAAAACAGCAAAGAGCTCCGGACTGACGTCACCTGACCTTCACATGAAGGAAAAGTCAAAGTCCAAAGCTATTCCCTGTGATATATGGTGTGTGTTTGTGTGGTTGGGCACAGGTTTGTGTATGTGGACACCTTCCGTTATTTCCTCTTATCTCTGTTTCCCATCTGTGACTATTTTGAATAAATCAGACCCATGTCTATCACTGTTACATAAACCTGGCCGGGGCTGCAGGCTGTACTACTGAGCATTTCATAGCACATCATCACTATGACATCACTATGACATCACCATGAGAGGAATCAACTCAGTTCAGTGGAAGTGTTGTGACTGGTTTCCCATGCAGTTTGTAAAAACTAAAATTCACCCCAATCCAAGAATCACTGGTAGAACCAGACGCTTACATGTTTAAACCTTAGACACACTACAATTCCCTGCGACATCAGAGTGATCCAATTAAGAGTCTACGTGTGTACCGTGGGACAGAAACACATAAGAGGAATACATTGAATTGCGGACATTGACATTGGCAGACAACATGTAAAACATTTTGTTTCTGTGCTCTGCACTACATATTCCACGTTCACAAGTTTACAACATGATTCTAAAGGGCGTCCAGTCAAATTAAGTTCAATGACAGCCAGAGTTCCAAGTCCCATAATCAAAACCAAGCAGGGGTCATGTCCAGGGGTCATGTCCAGGGTTCATGTCCAGGGGTCATGTCCAGGGGTCATGTCCAGGGGTCATGTCCAGTGGGTCATGTCCAGGGGTCATGTCCAGTGGGTCATGTCCAGTGGGTCATGTCCAGGGGTCATGTCCAGGGGTCATGTCCAGGGTTCATGTCCAGGGGTCATGTCCAGTGGTTCATGTCCAGGGGTCATGTCCAGGGGTCATGTCCAGTGGGTCATGTCCAGGGGTCATGTCCAGGGGTCATGTCCAGGGTTCATGTCCAGGGGTCATGTCCAGGGGTCATGTCCAGTGGGTCGTGTCCAGGGGTCGTGTCCAGTGGGTCATGTCCAGGGGTCATGTCCAGGGGTCATGTCCAGTGGTTCATGTCCAGGGGTCATGTCCAGGGGTCATGTCCAGTGGGTCATGTCCAGGGGTCATGTCCAGGGGTCATGTCCAGGGTTCATGTCCAGGGGTCATGTCCAGGGGTCATGTCCAGTGGGTCATGTCCAGGGGTCATGTCCAGTGGGTCATGTCCAGGGGTCATGTCCAGGGTTCATGTCCAGGGGTCATGTCCAGTGGTTCATGTCCAGGGGTCATGTCCAGGGGTCATGTCCAGTGGGTCATGTCCAGGGGTCATGTCCAGGGGTCATGTCCAGGGTTCATGTCCAGGGGTCATGTCCAGTGGGTCATGTCCAGGGGTCATGTCCAGGGGTCATGTCCAGTGGGTCATGTCCAGGGGTCATGTCCAGTGGGTCATGTCCAGTGGGTCATGTCCAGGGGTCATGTCCAGGGGTCATGTCCAGGGGTCATGTCCAGTGGGTCATGTCCAGGGGTCATGTCCAGGGGTCATGTCCAGGGGTCATGTCCAGGGTTCATGTCCAGGGTTCATGTCCAGGGGTCATGTCCAGGGGTCATGTCCAGTGGGTCATGTCCAGTGGGTCATGTCCAGGGGTCTTGTCCAGGGGTCTTGTCCAGGGGTCATGTCCAGGGGTCATGTCCAGGGGTCTTGTCCAAGGGTCATGTCCAGTGGGTCATGTCCAGTGGGTCATGTCCAGTGGGTCATGTCCAGTGAGTCATGTCCAGTGGGTCATGTCCAGGGGTCATGTCCAGTGGGTCATGTCCAGGGGTCATGTCCAGGTCTGCAGTGAGTTATATTGAGGCTTGAACCACCTGTCAACCCCAATCTTTTTTTATAATATGTACGGATAGCCAGGGGCACAGTCCAACAATCAGACATCATTTACAAACCAAGCATGTGTTTAGTGAGTCCACCAAAAAATAAAGGGTGGTTGTTTTGATACGTGTGTGAATTAGACAATTGTATTGTCCTGCTAATCATTCAAAATGTAATAAGTACTTTTTGTTGTCAAACAAAAATGTATAGAGCAAAAAGTACATAATTTTCTCTAGGAATGTAGAGAAGTAAAAGTAGTCAAAAATATAAATAGTAAAGTAAAATACAGATACCCCAAAAAACTACTTATTTTTTTATAATCTCTTACACACTGAAAGTGGTACTTGAGGAACTCTCAGTGAAACCATTAACTCATATACCTAATCTTCAAGTCTGCACCGCAAGCACATTATCTGCTTTACTCTCAGTTTGCAGTTGTAAAACTGATCATGTGCTTGCAGTTTTGCAGACTTGGTCGATGGATGGAGAAAGAAAGAGAGAGATTGGTCGATGGATGGAGAAAGATAGAGAGAGATTGGTCGATGGATGGAGAAAGAAAGAGAGAGATTGGTCGATGGATGGAGAAAGAAAGAGAGGGATTGTTCGATGGAGTTTTTTGGGCCAAATTGCACTCTGTGTATTCCTCCTCCAGTGATGACACAGATGTATGGTGGCTAAGTATTCTAATGAGGTATTGTGCCTTGCCATGCCTACCTTCCACTCTGATACCATCCAGTTGGCTGAGAGGAAAGCCCAGTTGCACTGCATCTAATGAGAATGACAGCAACTGATGATGATTGGGTTGTCAGTAGGAGCAGTGATGCAGGTCAGGTCAGGACCAAAATGTGCTTGCAGTTTTTGCAAAACACTAAACACAGTTTTCTACATTAGACACATGATTCAAAACTAACACTGCCATTCAAAATGCCACACTCATTTACCTATTACCTACTGTACACAAAGTGTGAAAACGCATAGCTAATTTCTTCACTTAGAAATCAGAGCTTGATCACTATAAATTGGCTTCAGGTTGGCTTTTTTGGTTTGGACAACAATGGAGGCCAATTTTGGAGAGTTAGAGGAAGGGGAGTGAGAGTAAGAGGAGGAGGAGGAGGAGGACAAGGAGGATGAGGAGGAGGACAAGGAGGAGGAGGAGGACAATGAGGAGGAGGAGGAGGAGGACGAGGAGGAGGACAAGGAGGAGGAGGATGAGGAGGAGGAGGAAGAGGAGGAGGAGGAAGCCTATTTGTCTATCTTCTACTGTATTTGTTTTGTCTGTTACTGTTCATCCCGAAATCTGGAGGAAAATACACTGTTTTGAGAAAGAAATACATTTTATTTTTCCCCCCATGCATTTCTGTTTATAGTGTAAATATATACTGAATATGCATACATACTGTATATATTTGTGCACATACATGTATGTGTGAGTGCTATGACCAGCTGCCGTGGACTCCACTGAACATGCAAAAGACACGAGATAGTAGTGTTTTCCATTAGCCACGTCCGTGTGTAGTTGGCTTGTATAAGAGATAATCATTTGGTTTGTATGTTGAGTTTTGATGCAAAAACACCATTTTGAGAAGAGTTAAAATAGTTTTGAATTAAGTCTTTGGTTATGCAAGAGATGTGTGACGTTTTGCATGTTGTGTGTGTGTTTTGGGGTTTTGTGTGTAGAGTCTAGAGAAAAGGAGCCATAGCTTCAGAAATCATGTGTAAGCAATTGTCAACAACTGTAAGTAGTACTTTACAGTATTTTTACTTAAGTACTTTACAACACTGAGTTTAGTGAATAACAGCAGCGTCTTTCTTGTTGTCACAAAGGGGCTGGTAGATACAGTATACAGAGTTTTTATTATTAATACGATAATGATTTAA